>NC_086100.1:200111133-200411133 GCF_963921235.1 Mobula hypostoma | reverse complement strand
TCTTCCATTGGTCTGGTGTGTCGAAGGGCTCCTTTCTTTACATTTCTATCAGGATTATATTGTGCACGAATCAAGCAATTTTTGACATAATGATCCACATCATCCTTCCTCTTGGGCCACCAGCCGACTTCCTTGATCTTTTCCAGGGAGCTTCCACACCCCTGGTGTCCCCGTAAATCATGGAACCAATGGATCATCTGCTTTCTTCCTCCCTTTGGAATCACAAACTTTTCTTCATGAAGGACAACTCCAACTTTGACAAACACTCCCTCGTGCTCTTTGTATATTTCAGACCCTGCGCCTTCTATCAATTTTTAAAATTCTTTATCTTTCTTCTGCTCCTCTGTTAAATCCATAACCTTAATCTCTTGTTCTTTCTGCCTCCCAATCTCCCCAATCTGTGGCTGCCATTCCTGCCCGGATAAAGCACCTCGCTTTGCCAATTCGCCGGCCTTTCTATTTCCCTCAGGAGATAATTTAGAGTGGACTTTCACATTTACGACTCCATATTCTTTTCCTTTTGCCTCTTCAAATATATATTGCAATAAAGCAGCAGATGGGAGGGGCTTTCCGTCAGCTGAAACAAACCCCCCGGCTTCCCACAGAGGGAAATGTTCAGTAAGGCTGTTACAAACGTACATACTATCAGTGTATGACTGACCCAGGCAGAAAACGTTCTGTGTGGCTGACCACAAATACCACAGCTGCCAATTCTGCTGCCTGTGCACTGATGGTAACTTTAAAGCTACACTATGCCTTTCCTGGCCATGTCCATCCTCGACATACATGCCACACCCAGCTCTCCTCTCACCCTCCTGTACTGATGAAGACCCATCTACAAAAATTTTAAAGTAGGCTTTTTCTTTTTTCTTTGTGTCTTTGTTCTCAGTCATTACCTTATCTGATCTGCTTCCACGCCCTCCTTTTTGTTTCAGTACAATTGGGCCCTTGGGATCATTTGCTATCAAGTGTGTTCTGTCAGTATTGTAAATGGATTAAGTTCCACTATGTAGGCGAAATGTCATGCCGCCCAGAAAAACACTAAGAAGAGTTTTACCCATTCTACTGGTGAGACCATGCGTGATGCATACGCTACTGGTCTTAACTTCCCATGCGTCTCCTGTGACAGGACTGCTGAGAGAGTGGTTTCAGTTGTGACCACCTCCAATGAGAATTGCTCATTCGGATTTGGAGTTTTTAAAGCAGGCGCAGTGGCCAATGCTTGATTCAGAGCTGTGATGGCCTGGGTGTGCTCTGATTTCCATCCCCACACTACATTCTTTTTCAGTAACACTATTAAAGGAGGTGCCTTAGTGAAAAATCCATCAATGTGATATCTACAGTATCCTACCAGCCCCAGAAAGGACCACAGCACTTTCAGGTCTCGGGGAATAGGCAGTTTCATAACCAATTCTACTCTTCGCTTATCAATTTCTCTTTTCCCCAGTGTCAAGATCATTCCCAAATAACTAACTTCTTGTTTCATCACCTGTGTTTTTTTATGGTTTACCTTTAGTCCCAATGCAAGTAATAATTACAGCAGCTCTGTCAATAGCTGATAATGTTCCTGCTTGTTTTCGGTCTGCAGGAGTAGATCATCTACATATTGTACCAAGCACTCGGGTTTTGAGAACCATTGTAACCCTTCTGCTAAATGCTGGTGAAATATAGATGGGGAATTCTGTGGTAGGGCAGTCCATGTATACTGCTGTCCCTGAAACTGTCAACTTGTATTGACACTCTCTTTCTGGTGGGATAGACCAAAATCCATTATTTATGTCTAAAACTGTGAACCAGTCTGCTCTTTCATTCTGTTTGACCACTGTCTCCGGGTTAGTTGCTACAGTTGGGGGTGTTAATGGAGTTACTTTATTCAGCTCACAATAGTCTATTGTCAACCTCCAACTACCATCTGGTTTCCTCACTGGCCATTTGGGTGAGTTGTCAGTGGAGGCTACTGGCCTCAGTACCCCTTGTTGTCCCAAACTCTGTATTACCTTACCAACACCTTCCTCACTTTTTTGGGAAACCCATATTGCTTCTGTGGTTTGGGGTCTGGACCTTGTATGCACACACTGCCAGCCATCTTTCTGCAGTCATGCATGTACCGTGCAAATGCCCCTGAGTTCTGTGCGATCATTTGCTGCAGCATCTGATCATTGCTCATCTCCGGTTTGATCCACATCTCACCCATTGTGCAGATTCTATCCTGATATTCTCCCGCTGGGATCTGCAGCTGGTGGATGTTACTCATGCCAGTTGGCATCCCTAATTCATACAATTAACTGGTCTAAACAAAGCCCCGGTTTGGCCATATAGTCACTCCCCAGTATGTGTTCCTGCTCCCTGGGTAAGTCCACCAACACTACTGAATGTTCCAGTGCTACGTGTCCTATCCTTACTTCCAATGGTACACTCACATGTCCCACTTGCGAATATCCTGTGAATCCACTAGGGATCATTTTACCTTGTGTCTCCCAATTTACCTTATTTATATTAGTGGTGTTGATGGTGGTTCTTGATCCTCCAGTGTCCCATAAGAAGGTAACAGGGCAGCCTCTGACCCTACCACTCACTGGAGGTCTCCCGGCTTCATCCCACCTTGTGTCACACAGCCATGTTGGTGAGGCCTGACACCATCACTGAAGCTCAGGTTCAATTCCCTGGATGGTGGTGTCTTCACCACGTTATTTGTGGGCTCCATCGTTCTGGCCCCTGCAAGGGCAAACTATTTTGCTCTGTTCTTACTCGTCTCAGGTTTGGACATTCTCTCTTAATGTGCCCCTCTTGACCACAGTTATAACATTTGATTACTCCATCTTCAGTTCTCCCTGTTCCTGGCCCTGTTCCGTTTCCTCTGCCCTTCCTTGCCCCTTGATGGTATGGCAGGGAGACCCTCAGGGTGCGTCCCCTACCCTCATTTCTCCAGGCAGGTGCCTGACTTTTACCAGGCATCACCTTCCCATTAGAGAGTTTAGATGATCTTTGCGTCTCCTTTTCCCACGCTCTACACATTTTCCTCAGTACCCATGCCTCAGTCTGTGTGGGCTCAGGAGGATCAAATATTTCCATGCCTTTTTAGATTCATCGGTACAGGGGGCGACCAGTGTTCTCAATCGTCTATTTGATGCCTCTGGTCCTAAAAGGTCCCACTCTAATGCTGTCCCATAAACCCCTTGGAACACAGTCCATAAACGGGATGCAAGTGCAGTGGGATGTTCACCTCTCCTCTGGTAACATTTGCCTAACGCGTCTACCCAGTTCCCTCTGTTAACTCCCATAACAGTCATTACTGCGTTTTTCAGTTCCTCACTCGTTCCCCCACCATGTCATTGTATATCTGGCAAAGCTGGGTGTATATTTGGGTGTAAACACATTGTAATCAATTTCCTTTCCTCAGAGTCGTCTGGGCCACATATTATTCTCTGATGACTAGTTGCTTGGGAAAGCTCTCGAGGATCGTCTCCGAGCACACATGTCCCGATATCTTTAGCAATACCTCTAAGGTGCTGTACCCCGAACGGTGTGGTGTGAGTTACATTCTGATTTTTATTTTCTCCCCTGGCTCCCCGGCTCTCTGATAGTAACTAGGGGTGCCAATCGTGCAGACGGCAGCACCAGTGTCGTTGGTAGGGTGTCGGTGGAAGTTCCTTGGGAAATGGTGCTTCATAATTATCATAACCGTATCTAGTAGCTTCATCTGCTAAGTCATGCCAATCAATGTCTCCATATTCACCTTCCCCCCCTTCTTCTGATCCAAAAGCACATATTATACCTCGCTGTGCCACAAGTTGGTCCTGCAGCTTTTGAATGTGCTTTAAACACTTTGCATGATCTCCTGTGTTACTCATCTTTTCCTGTGCTGATTTCTGAATCACATTCATAGCCATCTTTAAATCACTGCACTGTTTCCTTAATCCTTCCACTTCATCCTTCACCAGTACAGCTGCTTCCTCTCGTTTACTTTTCTCTTTAAGTAATTTCTCACACTTCAATTGAAACTGGTCCCATATGCATCAAGTCCATCAATTTTGGAAAGTCACGGGATGACGAGTACGCTCCAGTCCACATTAATGGAGACATAGTGGACAGAGTGTCCAGTTTCAGGTTTCTGGGAATACATATCTCAGAAGACCTTACATGGTCCACTAACACCACAACAATAGTTAAGAAAGCACAGCAACGCTTGTTTTTCCTCAGGACGCTGAAGAAATCTGGTCTGCCTGAACAGATGCCGGTGACTTTTTACCGTTGCACTATAGAGAGCAGCTTAACATACTGCATCTCTGTGTGGTATCTCAGTTGTACATCCGCTGACAGGAAAGCACTTCAGCGGGTCGTCTCTAGCGCACAGAAGATCATCGGGACACAGCTCCCAGCCCTGGAGGAGACCGACAGCTCTCACTGCCTACGGAAAGCTACAAGCATCTGTAAGGACAATACACACCCATGCAATCATCTGTTTGAACTTCTTCCATCTGGCAGACGTTATAAGATTTTCTATGCCTGCACTTCCAGACTGAAAAATAGCTTTTTCCCCAGAGCTATAATTGCTCTGAACCAATCGATCAAGCATCGTCCATAAATTTGTTATATTGCTACTTTAATACTGGTTTTATGGCCGTCATGCATCTGAATTGCATTTTTGTCCTGCTGGACATTGCTTGTACTGGCTGGTTACCTGATTTTATTTAGTCATAGTCATAGTCATAGTCATACTTTATTGATCCCGGGGGAAAATGGTTTTCGTTACAGTTGCACCATAAATAACTTAAAAGTAATAAAACCATAAATAGTTAAATAGTAATATGTAAATTATGCCAAGAAATAAGTCTAGGACCAAAGACATTGGGCATAAAGTCACAGGAAAAAAAGACACACAGAGAAAGGCACAGGCCCATCTAGTCTGTGTCAAATGATTCAAACGGCCTATTTCCAGTGACCTGCACCTGGACCATAGCCCTCTATACCCCTACCATCCAGGTACATGTCCAAACTTCTATTAAATGCTGAAATTGAGCTTGTGTGCACCACTTAAGACCATAAAACATAGGAGCAGAATTAGGCCATTCAGCCCATCGAGTCTGCTCTGCCATTCCATCATGGCTGATCCCGGATCCCACTGAACTCCATACACCTTCCTTCTCACTATATCCTTTGATGCCCTGACCAACCAGGAAATTATCAACTTCTACCTTAAAGATATCCATGGACTTGGCCCCCGTTGCAGACCATGGCACAGCATTCAACAGATTTGCTCCTTTCTGGCTAAAAAAATTCCTCCTTACCTCTGTTATAAAGGGTCGCCCCTCAGTTTTGAGGCTGTGCCCTCCAGTTCTGGATACCCCCACCATAGGAAACACTCTCTCCACATCCAACCTATCTAGTCCTTTCAACATTCGGTAGGCTTCAATGAGATCTCCCCGCATTCTTCTAAATTCCAGTGACTCTTGGCCCAAAACTGCCAAATGTCCCTCATCTGTTTACCTCTTCATTCTCGGAATCATCCTCCTGAACGTCTTCTGGACTCTCTCCAATGAAAAACATCTGTAACACACTGTAAGGTTTCACTGCTAAGGCTAATGTAATGGCTTCTATGTAATGTTTCACCGTTAAGGTAATGGTTTCTCTGCAGCAGCAATGTCTGGGTTATGACTTAGTGGCTCGCCAATAAGAGATTGTTGCTGTGTCTTGTGATTCTGGAAGCAGTTGTCTTTGTGGGTTTTTTGCCAGAAGGAGAGAAAGAGAGATTAAGAGAGAAGACGCGAATGGAGAAATTTGGTGGACCGCCAGATGGGGTGGACTGGGAGCAGGGGTCCGAAGGTCGGTGACGCTCGGAGATCGATGGTGGAAGAAGAACTGCTGAACTGCGTGAGCTCCAACTTTGTGTGCACAGACTGTTTAATAAGATTGGCGCCCTGTTTCTCTACTAACCATACAGTCAAAGTAAGAGTTATAAAGCTTCATTGTTTAATCGCTTATTGTGTACTATTTGTTATTCCGGGGTACTGATTTGTAATAGGGGACACATCACGCAGCATCCACCCAAACGAGATTTCTTAAGTTTTGCCGGGCAGGGGGATATCACCCCCTATTTTAAGCCGCTAGGCGAAGTGAGTGTTACACATCCTTTCTGGGATATGTTGCAATAATAAGTGCAGCCTGACTCTTGTCTTGTGAGGCAGCGGGAGAGTTAAAAAGTGAGTAGATTAACAGAGCGGGTGATGGTTTTACGGGTGACGTAGTAGTGGGAGATAGAGTAGGAAGGCTTTGGCTCGAGAGGCTGAGGACGAGCTTGCTCCCAGTGAGGTAAGGCCGGGTAAGTACCTTTAATTAATTTAATTACCTTAAGAGTAGGTAATGGAGGCAGCAGTTAGGGCAGTCGAGTGCTCCGTTTGCAGGATGTGGGAAGTCGGGGACACACAATCGTCCCTGGTGACTACACCTGTAAAAGGTGCATCCAGCTGCAGCTCCTGACAAACCGAGTTATGGAACTGGAGCTGGATGAACTTCTGATCATTCATGAGGCAAAGGCAGAAATAGACAGGAGTTTCAGGGGGACAGTCACTCCTAAAGGTCAGGAGGCAGGTAGCTGGGTGACTGTCAGGAGAGGGAAGGAGAACAGACAGAAAGAGCAGAGCACCCCTGTGGCCATTCCCATCAACAATAAGTATATCGTTTTGGATACTGTTGGTGGGGACGACCTACAGGGACAAGTTGCAGTGGTTGTGTCTCTGGCACTGAGACGGGACCCTCAGCTCAGAAGGGAAGGAGGGAAAAGAGGAGAGCAGTAGTGATAGGGGATTCGATAGGTGGACAGATAAGAGGTTCTGTGGAAGAGATCAAGATTCCCGGTGGTCTGTTGCCTCCCTGGTGCCAAGGTTCATGATATCTTGGATCGAGTTCTCAGTATTCTCAAGAGGGAAGGTGAGCAGCCAGATGTAGTGGTCCCTATAGGGACCAATGACATGGGTAGGAAGAGCGAGGAGGTCCTGAAAGGTGAGTTCAGGAAGTCAGACGCCAAGTTAAAGTACAGGACCTCCAGGATAGCAATCTCAGGATTGCTACCAGTGCCACGTGCAGGCGGGTTTAGAAATAGTAAGACAGTGCAGATCAACACGTGGCTGCAGACATGGTGCAGGAGGGAGGGCTTCAGATTTATTGATAATTGGGCAGTTTTCCAGGGAAAGTGGGACCTGTTCCGGCAGGACGGTTTACATCTGAACTGCAGGGGACAAATATTCTTGCAGGTAGGTTTGCTAGAGAGGCTCCAGCGGATTTAAACGAGATAGAAGGGGGGAGGGGAACCAGAGTGTAGGAACAGATGTAGGGGAGAAGGAAGAAAAAGGAGATAGTAAAATTGTTTGCACCGTCAGTGATAAACAGAGAGTAAGAGGTGGAAAATTTCTTAAATTCATTGATTTTAATGCTAGGAGCATTGTAAGAAAGGTGGATGAGCTTAGAGCATGGATTGATACCTGGAAGTATGATGTTGTAGCTATTAGTGAAACATGGTTGCAGGAGGGGTGTGATTGGCAACTAAATATTCCTGGATTTCGTTGCTTCAGGTGTGATAGAATCAGAGGGACGAAAGGGGGAGGTGTTGCATTGCTTGTCAGAGAAAATATTACAGCGGTGCTCTGGCAGGATGGATTAGAGGGCTCATCCAGGGAGGCTATTTGGGTGGAATTGAGGAATGGGGAAGGTGTAGTAACACTTATAGGGCTGTATTATAGCCACCTAATGGGGAGAGAGAATTTGAGGGGCAAATTTGTAAGGAGATAGCAGATATTTGTAGTAAGCACAAGGTTTTAATTGTAGGAGATTTTAATTTTCCACACATAGACTGGGAAGTCCATACTGTAAAAGGGCTGGATGGTTTGGAGTTTGTAAAATGTGTGTAGGATAGTTTTTTGCAGCAATACATAGAGGTACCAACTAGAGAAGGGGCAGTGTTGGATCTCCTGTTAGGGAATGAGATAGGTCAGTTGACGGAGGTTTGTGTTGGGGAGCACTTCGGGTCCAGTGATCACAATGCTATTAGTTTCAATATAATTATGGAGAAGGATAGGTCTGGACCCAGGGTTGAGATTTTTGATTGGAGAAAGTCTACCTTTGAGGAGATGCAAAAGGATTTAGAACAAGTGGATTGGGACAAATTGTTTTATGGGAAGGATGTAATAGAGAAATGGAGGTCATTTAAAGGTGAAATTTTGAGGGTACAGAATCTCTATGTTCCTGTTAGTTTGAAAGGAAAGGTTAAAAATTTGAGAGAGCCACGGTTTTCAAGGGATATTGGAAACTTAGTTTGGAAAAAGAGAGATATCTACAATAAATATAGGCAGCATGGAGTAAATAAGGTGCTCGAGGAATATAAAGAATGTTAAAGGAATCTTAAGAAAGAAATTAGAAAAGCTAAAAGAAGATGTGAGGTTGCTTTGGCAAGTAAGGTGAAAATAATTCCGAAGGGTTTCTACAGTTATATTAATAGCAAAAGGATAGTGAGGGATAAAATTGGTCCCTTAGAGAGTCAGAGTGGACAGCTATATGTGGAATCAAAAGAGATGGGGGAGATTTTGAACTATTTCTTTTCTTCGGTATTCACTAAGGAGAAGGATATTGAATTGTGTAAGGTAAGGGAAACAGGTAGGGAAGTTATGGAAACTATGATGATTAAAGAAGAGGAAGTATTGGCACTTTTAAGGAATATAAAAGTGGATAAGTCTCCAGGTCCTGACAGGATATTCCCTAGGACCTTGAGGGAAGTTAGTGTAGAAATAGCAGGGGCTCTGACAGAAATATTTCAAATGTCATTAGAAACGGGGATGGTGCTGGAGGATTGGCGTATTGCTCATGTTCTTCCATTGTTTAAAAAGGGTTCTAAGAGTAAACCTAGAAATTATTGGCCTGTAAGTTTGACGTCAGTGTGGGTAAATTAATAGAAAGTATTCTTAGAGATGGTATATATAATTATCTGGATAGCCAGGGTCTGATTAAGAACAGTCAACATGGATTTGTGCATGGAAGGTTATGTTTGACAAATCTTATTGGATTTTTTGAAGAGGTTACTAGGAAAGTTGACGAGGGTAAAGCGGTGGATGTTGCCTATATGGACTTCAGTGAGGCATTTGACAAGGTTCCACATGGAAGATTAGTTAGGAAGTTAAGTCATTAGGTATTAATATTGAAGTAGTAAAATGGATTCAACAGTGGCTGGATGGGAGACACCAGAGAGTAGTGGAGGATAACTGTTTGTCAGGTTGGAGGCCGGTGACTAGTGGTGTGCCTCAGGGATCTGTACTGGGTCCAATGTTGTTTGTCATATACATTAATGATCTGGATGATAGGATGGTAAATTGGATTAGTAAGTATGCAAATGATACTAAGATAGGTGGTGTTGTGGATAATGAAGTAGGTTTTCAAAGCTTGCAGAGAGATTTAGGCCAGTTAGAAGAGTGGGCTGAAAGATGGCAGATGGAGTTTAATGCTGATAAGTGTGAAGTGCTACATTTTGGTAGGACTAATCAAAATAGGACATACATGGTAAATGGTGGGGCATTGAAGAATGCAGCAGAACAGAGGGATCTAGGAATAATGGTGCATAGTTCCCTAAAGGTGGAATATCATGTGGATAGGGTGGTGATGAAAGCTTTTGGTATGCTAGCCCTTATAAATCAGAGCATTGAGTATATGAGTTGTGATGTAATGTTAAAAGTGTACAAGGCATTGGTAAGGCCAAATTTGGAATATTGTGTACAGTTCTGATCACCAAATTATAGGAAAGATGTCAACAAAATAGAGAGAGTACAGAGAAGATTTACGAGAATGTTACCTGTGTTTCAGCACCTAAGTTACAGAGAAAGGTTGAATAAGTTGGGTCTTTATTCTTTGGAGCATAGAAGGTTGAGGGGGGACTTGATAGAGGTATTTAAAATTATGAGGGGGACAGATAGAGTTGACGTGGATAGGCTTCTTTCATTGAGAGTGGGGGAGATTCAAACAAGAGGACATGAGTTGAGAGTCAGTGGGCAAAAGTTTAGGGATAACATGAGGGGAACTTCTTTACTCAGAGAGTGGTAGCTGTGTGGAACGAGCTTTCAGAAGTGGTTGAGGCAGGCTCGATATTGTCATTTACAGTAAAATTGGACAGCTATATGGACAGGAAAGGAATGAAGGGTTATGGACTGAGTGCAGATTGGTGGTACTAGGTGAGAGTAAGCATTCAGCACAGACTAGAAGGGCCGAGATGGTCTGTTTCCACGCTGTAATTGTTATATGGTTATAAAGGCTCAGCATTATCTCCTAGATTTTGCATTTTATTCCCCTTGAAATAAATGCCAACATTGCATTTGCCTTCTTTACCACAGACTCAACCTGTAAATTAACCTTCTGGGAGTCTTGCACGAGGACTCCCAAGTCCCTCTGCACCCCTGATGTTTGAACCTTCTCCCCATTTAGATAATGGTCTGCACTATTGTTCTTTTTACCAAAATGCATTATCATACATTTCCTAACACTGTATTCCACCTGCCACTTTTTTTGCCCATCCTTTCAATTTGTCTAAGTCCTGCTGCAATCGCATTGCTTCCTTAGTACTACCTACCCCTCCACCTATCTTCATATCACCTGCAAACTTTGCCACAAAGCTATCAATTCCATTTTCCAGATAAAAGTTGCTGGTGAACGCAGGAGGAGGCAGCATCTCTAGGAAGAGACGAAGGGTCTCAACCTGAAAGATTGACTATACCTCTTCCAAGAGATGCTGCCTGGCCTGCTGCGTTCACCAGCAACTTTTATGTGTGTTGCTTGAAATTCCAGCATCTGCAGATTTCCTCGTGTTTGCGAATGCCATTATCTAAATCATTGACAAACAATGTGGCCCAGGTGACGTATCCACCCGAAGACCTTAGAGTTTGTATAACACTTTTTCACAGTGCATTGAGGTAGATCAATGTAAAACAATAACTGAATGCAGAACACACATTTGATTGTATTTCCAGCATCTGCAGATTTTCTCTTGTTTGTCACTGAATGCAGAATAAAGTGTAACAGCTACAGAGAAAGTGCATTGTAGATAAATAAAGGGCAAGATCGTAACGAGGTAGATTTAATTCCAGTCGACCCATTCAGCATTCCAGACTTGAGCGCAGTTACAGAGTCACAGTGATATCTGGGCCCAGAACAACAAAGAGTCATTTCCACAGGTACAAGTTCTGAAACGTTGACCTTTTGTGAACACAGCAAGGTCACAGCAGTCTGAGAGAGATCCTAAATAAATATTACTCATTGGTATAGATCAGGGAGGGTATGGATGGTGGAATGTTATCAGAAGCGTACTCTGATATTCTGGAGTATGTCTGTATTTCCACAGGAACAAGTTCTGAAACGTTGACCTTTTTGAACTCAGCAAGGTCACAGCCGCCAGTTGTACCTCCAGCCGTGAATCATTAGATAATGGGAATGTAAAAATTCCAACTGGTCCCGAGTGACGAGAATCTTGTTCACTCCCTGCTTCTGGCCTCTCTCCCACATACTGAATCTCGGACACATCTCCTTTAAACTCTACCCCCACCCCACTTGAATGTACATCCTCTAGGATTGGACTGTTGTCTTTTGTCTCACATTTAGCTCGACATTTCCACGGCTTTCTGATCACAAAGTGAACTTCACTGGTGAACCCTATTCCCAGTTAAAGACAACACATGATAGAACATACCAGACGATGACTGCCCAATAACTGTTGTCTTTATTGATCAGGATTTGTTCAAGGGGTAATTACACAATTCAAACGTTAACTCTTTAGTTTACTTTCACAACTCCCAAAACCCAGCGCCCCGTTCAGGTGTTCCCCACCCCAGATGAACCTGGCCAAGGTTCACCGTGAGTTCTTTTCCGAGTCCCTGACTCAGGGTCTTCTTCACTGGTTGTCTCCGGAGTCAGTGCTGTCGGTGATCTTGTCCGGCACCTTTTTATACATTTCTTCCCAAAGCTCCCAGACATTCACATTTATTTATCAGATCTACATTGAGCATCTTTGTAAAAGACTTTTCCTCAGGGTGAAGTGGCTAATACGAGGGGCATAACTTTACCCCTGACATCTCCTCTGTACCTACTTCCAAGGACCTTAAAAATGTCCTCTCATGTTAGCCATTTCAGCTCTGGGGAAAAGCCTCTGACTATCCACACGATCAATACCTCTCATCATCTTATACACCTCTATCAGGTCACCTCTTATCCTCCGTTGATCCAAGGAGAAAAGGCCGAGTTCACTCAACCTATTCTCATAAGGCATGCTCCCCAATCCAGGCAGAATTCTTGGAAATCTCCTCGCACCCTTTTTACGGCTTCCACATCCTTCCTGTCGTGAGGTGACCAGAACTGAGCACAGTACTCAAAGTGGGGTCTGACCAGGGTCCTATATAGCTGCAACATTACCTCTCAGCTCTTAAACTCAATCCCACGACTGATGAAGGCCAATACGCCGTATGCCTTCTTAACCACAGAGTCAACCTGCACAGCAGCTTTGAGTGTCCTGTGGACTCGGACCCCAAGATCCCTCTGATCCCCTACACTGCCAGGAGTCTTACCATTAATACTATATTCTGCTATCATTTTTGACAGACCAAAATGAACCAACTCACACTTAACTGTATCTGGGTTGAACTCCACCTACCACTTTTCAGCCCAGTTTTGCATCCTATCAATGCCCCGTTGTAAGCTCTGACAGCCTCCACACTATCCACAACACCCCCAAGCTTTGTGTCATCAGCAAATTTACTAACCCATCCCTCCACTTCCTCGTCCAGGTCAGTTCCTCATCAGGTACCAGTTCCTGTACCCTACCACCTTTCCCATGTCTCATTGGAATGTACCTACTCATAACCCCACAAAAAGTTCCCCTGAACATTTGCCACATTTTTTCGGTACGTTTCTCTGAGAGTCATTGTACGTTAGAGCACAGAAACAGGCCCTTCAGCCCTTTGAGTCTGTGTTGAGCCTCATCCTATCAACCCACATATGCACCATAGATCTCCTTACCACTCCCATCCAAAATTGACTCCACATCCACCACTTTCTCTGGCAGCTGGAGATTCCAGACTAGACTGGAATCAACGAGGGATGCTCGACAGCTGTGGCAGGTTTTGAAAGCCATAACCTCGTACAAAATTAAATTTTGCAACATAGGGAACAGCAGAACTTCACTTCCAAATGAGCTCAATGCCTTCTATGCATTCTTTGACCACCAGAACAGGGAGGAACCATCGCACACCCCCATGTCTCCCCATGATCCTTTGGCCTCAGTATCTGAAGATGACATGTGGGCTGCCTTCAAGAGAGTGAACCCAAGGAAAGCATCCGGTCTGGATGGAGTACCAGGCCAAGTACTGAAGACCCGTGCTGACCAACTGCCTGGCGAATTCCTGGATATCTTCGATCTCCTGCTCTGGCAGTGCGTCGTACCCGCCTGCTTCAAACGGGCTTCAACTGTACCAGCGCCCAAGAAGAGCATGGTAACCTGTCTAAATGACTATCACCCAGAAGCACTTACATCTACATGAAATAATGCTGTAGAGAAACAGCATCCATCATCAGAGATCCTCACCACCCAGGCCGCGTTCTTTTCTCACTGCTGCCATTAGGTAGAAGGTACAGGAGCCTCATGACTCACACCACCAGGTTCAAGAACAGATATTGCCACTCAAACATCACTCTTGAACAAAAGAGGATAAACATAGAACATAGAATAGTACAGCAGAGTACAGGCCCTTTGGCCCACATTGTTGTGCCAATCATCAAACTCTGCCTCCCATATAAGCCCCCACCTTAAATTCCTCCATATACCTGTCTAGTAGTCTCTTAAACTTCACTAGTGTATCTGCCTCCACCACTGACTCAGGCAGTGTATTCCACGCACCATGGTGTACAAAGGCTGTTGTAAATCTAGTCAAGAAGAAAAGAAGAGCGTACGAAAGGTTCAAAAGACTAGGTAATAATAGAGATCCAGAAGATTATAAGGCTAGCAGGAAGGAGTTTAAGTATGAAATTAGGAGAGCCAGAAGGGACTGTGAGAAGGCCTTGGTGGACAGGATTAAGGAAAACCTCAAGGCATTCTACAAGTATGTGAAGGGCAAGAGGATAAGGCGTGAGGGAATAGGACCGATCAAGTTTGACAGTGGAAAAGTGTGTATGGAACCAGAGGAGACAGCATAAGTACTTGAATTTAGAAGATTGAGGGGGGATCTTATTGAAACGTATAAAATCCTAAAGGGATTGGACAGGCTAGATGTAGGAAGATTGTTCCCGATGTTGGGGAAGTCCAGAACGAGGGGTCACAGTTTGAGGATAAAGGGGAAGCCTTTCAGGACCAAGATGAGGAAAAACTTCTTCACACAGAGAGTGGTGAATCTGTGGAATTCTCTGCCACAGGAAACAGTTGAGGCCAGTTCATTGGCTATATTTAAGAGGGAGTTAGATATGGCCCTTGTGGCTAAAGGGATCAGGGGGTATGGAGAGAAGGCAGGTACAGGGTTCTGAGTTGGATGATCAGCCATGATCGTACTGAATGGCGGTGCAGGCTCGAAGGGCTGAATGGCCTACTCCTGCACCTATTTTCTATGTTTCTATGTTTACCTAATGAATACTTTGCTTCAGTAATTGATATGGAAAGGAATCTTGGCATCTGTAGGGATGACTTACGGTGGACTGAAAAACTTGAGCATGTAGATATTAAGAAAGAGGATGTGTTGGAGCTTTTGAAAAGCATCAAGTTGGATAAGTCACCAGGACCGGATGGGATGTACCCCAGGCTACTGTAGGAAGTGATGAGTCTCTGGCGATGATCTTTGCATCATCAATGGGGACGGGGGGAGGTTCCGGAGGATTAGACAGTTACGGATGTTGTTCCATTATTCAAGAAAGGGAATAGAGATAGCCCAGAAATTTATAGACCAGTGAGTCTTACTTCAGTGGTTGGTAAGTTGATGGAGAAGATCCTGAGAGGCAGGATTTATGAACATTTGGAGAGGTATAATATGATTAGGAATAGTCAGCATGGCTTTGTCAAGGGCAGGTCGTGCCTTACGAGCCTGATTGAATTTTTTGAGGATGTGACTAAACACATTGATAAAGGTAAAGCCATAGAAGCAGTAGATATGGATTTCAGCAAGGCATTTGACAAGGTCCCCCATGCCAGGCTTATTGAGAAAGTAAGGAGGCATGGGATCCAAGGGGACATTGCTTTGTGGATCCAGAAAAGGCTTGCCCACAGAAAGCATAGAGTGGTTGGAGATGAGTCATATTCTGCATGGAGGCCGGTGACCAGTAGTGTGCCTCAGGGATCTGTTCTGGGACCCCTACTCTTTGTGAATTTTATAAATGACCTGGATGAGGATGTGGAGGGATGGGTTAGTAAATTTGCTGATGACACAAAGGTTGGGCCGTTGTGGATGGTGTGGAGGGCTGTCAGAGGTTACAACAGGACATTGATAGGATGGAAAACTGGACTGAGAGGTGGCAGATGAAGTTCAACCCAGATAAGTGTGAAGTGGTTCATTTTGGTACGTCAAATATGACGGCAGAATATAGTATTAACAGTAAGACTCTTGGCAGTGTGGAGGATCAGAGGGATCTTGGGGTCCAAGTCCATAGGACACTCAATGCAGCTATGTAGGTTGACTCTGTGGTTAAGAAGGCATACAGTATATTGGCCTTCGTCAATCGTGGGATTGAGTTTAGGACCCGAGAGGTAATGTTGCAGCTATATAGGACCCTGGTCAGACCCCACTTGGAGTACTGTGCTCAGTTCTGGTCGCCTCACTACAGGAAGGATGTGGAAACCATGGTGTTACAAGAATTGCCCCTTGTAATAAGGCAGAGAGAATCTGTATTTATTGACAAGTAACCATTATCATTTCAACTAAAAACACATGGCTTCACAAACAGTCTCCGTGTGCAACCTACTAGAATTCCTGACCCTCCAGGAACAATCAATGAAGAGAAAAGGATATTACCCAGGAAAGTAGTCTACGCTGGCCAGGTTCCTCATGGTCCCGGTCTCCACGTGTCCGTGGGGTCCTCCTTATCCGCAATGGTTGGTCTCTGGCTGCTGGAGAGTTATCGCCCCTGTGTATTTGAGCTCCTGAGTCTTGTACTGTTCCTGATCAATTGAACCATTGAATCTCCATCTCATTGGCTCAATCTCACCTGACCTACCTGGGTCACCCGCTTACTGGTCATTGTACAGGGCTACAGCCAACATTGTTTCGTGGCTCTGCCCACCCCAGCCTTGTGTATTTGTGTCCTTACACTCTGACTGGTCCACACCAGTTAAATGAGGCAGCCCAGACAGAGTCCAATGAGATTACCAATTGCAGGTCTGGCATTTTACATAACAAGTCACTACTCCTCAGAGAATGGTCTCAGGTTTATTACTCTGATTAGATTGACCCAGAGCAATTCAGAGTGCATTCTCTTTACATCACAAATGGCTACTTGTTTGAGAATGGTCTCAGAATTAGCAGATCATTACCTGAAGCTTCCTGTGTCCACATTCAGTTGCTCAGATTAGATTATCCAAGAGCAAGAAACTGTTCAGAGTCCACAAAATGGGGGAAACAGACAACTGGCTTGTCTGCTTCCCCTGTCCTTGATCAGACTGTAGTTTCTTCTGGCCAACATCTCCCTCCTCTTGATCCAAAGATAAATATTTTAGGATCATTATCCTCCTCTCCATCCAACAAGATACATTATTCTCTTCTTGTTGAAGTATACCTGTAACGCACAAGGGTAATATCTGCTCTTATCTCCAGTTTACATCTTAAATTATTTTAAATCCATATTTTCTATCTATTTTTCTAACGCGTCCAGTCTAGGCTCCCAAATTTCTTTGGACTCAAGCTGTTCGTCTTTTCTCACCCAGTTCCATTTCAGCATGGGAGGGACAAGCACTGTCTTATCTTCCTTTTCCTTTGATTTTTTTTGACAAAACTTCCCTGATTCTCAGGATGAGGGGACTGAAAATCATTCCCTTGATAGGATCTGTCCCCATCTTCTTGGAACAGTTGTTCCATCCTCAAGTATCCCAAATCAGGACTATCAAGTACGTCAATTGTTATGTGCCAATGGTGATAACATTCTGTCTCTCCCCCACCAATTTCAGCTGGTTGCTATGGTACCACCCACTTTTATCTGGAGAAGTCAGCACTTTAGTGCACTGAAGGATTTGCTTTGCCTATAATTTCATCAGGCCCTGCAAATCTTGGATTTAAAAATGAGGTGGGTTGGTGTATTCTAATCATCACTCTTTGTCCTGGGCTTATTTCTATGGGACTGACTTTTGAGTCAAAGTAGGCTTTACTCTTTTGCCTTTTCTTTCCCTTTGGTGGGCTGCAACATAATTGGCCTCTTTCACTGTCTCTACCAATTGTTATACCCACTTTTCTGACACAATCCCATCGATTTCGGGTTCTGAGATATCTAATCCTAACAACTCCTCCAATCCTCTCATGTCCCTTCCGGTCATGAGTTTATCAGGGGTGTAACCATTTGAAGATGTCACTGTATTCCTTATAATCATCAAGGCATGAGGCAAAACTACTTGCCATGTTGTTGCACCATTTTTGCAATCATATTTTTCAGTGTTCAATTCATCCTTTCCACAATTCCACTGGACTGTGGTCTATAGGGTATATGAAATCTCTGCTTGATCCCTAAAAGTGCCATGACGCCTTGCATTATCTGGGCCGTGAAATGTGTGCCTTGATCCGATTCGATACTCTGGGGTAATCCTCAGTGAGTAAATATCCTTTCCAGTAAGATTTTTGCAGTGGCCTTTGCGGTGTTTGTCTTAGCCGGGAAAGCTTCCACCTACTTCGTAAAGTTATCTATTACTACCAGAATATATTTTTACCCTCCAGGGGTGAACGGTAAGAGACCAACATAATCTTTTTTTTTAATTTTATTTTTATTTGGATAAGGAATTCACAATTATGATGTACTTTTTTCACACATATCACCTTTTCCATTTTTTTATATGTATAAAACTACAATTATTTATACATTCTTAAGTACACATTGAGATGATATAAAAGGAAAATAAACATTTAAATAGATAATTATGTACTGTGGTAAATCTAACCTATTAGGCTAAGTAATGAAATTAGTTGTTAAGAAAAATGGTAATAATAGTTTCCATACAACCCTTCTGGACCATTTCCACTGGTCCAAAATGTTGCATACAAGCCTATATACCAACCATTGTAGGTGTTTATATCCAAATTTGTTCGTGCTTGTTCCTGCCCGCAGACATAATTATCCAATCCCTATGTACTTATTTACTTAATTTTTTCATTTTTTTTTATCCCTTTCCCAAATCTTTCCCTTTACTTGTGTTAATTCTCTATTTTCCAAAAAAAAAACAAACATTTAGACGAGGGGTGCTTACGTTAGCAATATTACTGTGTTGATGAGAAGAGCAATATAAATCATTAGGAGAGTCATCTAAAGTCTGCTCGCATTGGGGTTATATATTCAATCCATTTATTCCAGATTTGATAAAATGTTTCTTTTTGAGTTCTCAGGGAGTAGGTCAACTTTTCCATTTTAAATATTTCCAAGATAATTTCGTACCAATCTTCTAATGTAGGTGGTATTGGATTTAGCCATTTTCTAGTGATTGATTTCTTACTTGCCGCTAAGAGGGCCTGCAGCAACTTTATATCTTCCTTCTGTTCAAGGAACAATACATGCCCCAAATAGAGCGTCTCAAAGTTCAGAGGTATCTGGGACCTAAGTACCTTAACTAATGTTCTATGAATACCTTCCCAAAATAGACTTAATTTAGGGCAATCCCAGAAAATATGAAAATAATTTGCCTCCTTGGAGCCGCACCTTCTCCAACACATCACATTTGTATCTTTATATTTTTCCTGATATGGGGTCTTGAAGTATCTTATAATGTTTTTCCAACAATGTTCTCTCCAAGTCAAAGAATTAGTCGAGGACCATTGAAAGCAGCAGATTTTCCCCCAAGCCTCCTCTGAAAGTACCAACCCCGCTTCTTTCTCCCACTTCTCTTTAATATACAGTGTATTTACATTTTTAGCATGGGAGAGTGCATTATATAGGCGAGAAACTGATTTACTAGGTATTGAACTGCAAGCCGAATTCAGAATCTTGAAAAATTCTAATTCTACTGTTGATAGGTCTGTATATCTACAACTCTGGTTAACATAGTTTTGTATTTGAAGGTACCTAAAAAAGTCATTATGTTCTAGGCCATGTTTGTCCTGCAGGATTTGGAAACTTTGTAATACTCTTTTATCTATAAATGAGAGGTAGGTTGTAAGACCTTTCTTTATCCATAGCTCAAATCTTTTATCTCCTCTGTTGGGAAGGAATTCGGTATCATATGCACATCATCTAAAGAGTTTTAACATGTTATTAATTCCACATGAATTAACCACCTTCTGCCATACTTTTAATGTAAGATTTATCCAAGCATTATTAAATTTTTCCAACTGGCCATCAATCCTTTGTCAGCTATTGAGGCCTGAAGAGGAAAACTGTCAACTAATCCAAATTCTATTTCCTTCCATCTAGCCTTATAGTCCCTATTACACCAATATAACAGAGGGGTTATCTGTGAGGCATAAAAATAATTTCTCAGGCAAGGAAGAACCATACCTCCTCTTTCCTTCCCTAACTGTAAGGTGTTATATCGAATTCTAGGTTTCCTTCCTTGCCAAATGAAGCGGGAAATCCATTTGTCCCATTCCCTGAATTGATTATCATCCACCTCCACTGGTAAAGTACGGAAAAGATATAATAACCGAGGAAGAATATTCATCTTTATAGTATTTATCCTTGAATTTAAACTTAAAAAGGGGATAAGATTCCATCTATGCATATCTGCTTTTATCTCTGAGATTAATGGCCCATAATTTACCTGTGACAGTGTTGAAAGATCCTTCGGCAGGGTTATTCCTAAATATTTTAATGATTTAGCTTCCCACTTAAGATCGTATGTATCCTGCAATTTTTTGGATGGTGTATAATTTAAGGACATAACCTGCGTTTTCTTTACATTTATTTTATAACCTGATATTTTCCCAAAGTCATCCAACAGTGTAAACAATCCTATAAATGATTTTTCTGGTTCACTCAGATAGACCAAAACATCATCTGCGAATAACGCCACTTTCTGTTCAATCCCTGCCACCTTGATACCTTTTACGATTTCGCTCTGTCTTATTAGTTGGGCAAGTGGTTCAATATATAGCGCAAAAAGGAGAGGAGAAATTGGGCATCCCTGTCTAGTGCCTCTCTCTAAAATGAAGGAGTCAGAGAGGTCCCCATTTATCTTAATTCGGGCTGTAGGGCTGTCATATAGAGTCTGAATTACTTTAATAAACCTTTCTTGAAAGCCGAATCTTCCTAACACTCTGTATAGGAATGCCCAACTAACCGAATCAAAAGCTTTCTCAGCGTCCAATCCTACTACCATTGTCTCTGTCTCGTTCTTATTAACCTGTTCTAATATGTGCAGAGTTCTCCTTATGTTGTCCTGTGTTTGTCTTTGTTGAATAAATCCAGTCTGGTCTAAATGGATTAGGCCAGGTAAAAGCTTTTCCAATCTGCGCGCTAATATAGATGTAAATAGTTTGTAATCTAAATTAAGAACACTAATTGGCCAATAATTGCCACATTCTAGTTTATCTTTACCCTCTTTAGGAATAACCGAAATAATCGCTTCTCTCCAGGAAGGTGGAGTTTCTCCTCTCTGCAAGATCCAATTAAAGGTGTTAAGTAGTAATGGGGCTAACTGTGTCTTCAGGGACTTGTACCACTCTGAGGTAAACCCATCAGAACCCGGGGACTTTCCAGCCTTTAACCTAGAGATGGCCACATTCAGTTCTTTGACAGTTACTGGTTCTAATAAACTTTCATTTTGTAAATCTGTAAGTTTAGGTAGATCTAAAAAATTCAATACACTGTCTATATAGGGCACATTGGGGGCCCAGGGTTGGGAGTACAGCTCTCGATAATATGTTTCAAAACTCTCTTGAATTTTCCCTATTGTACTCTCCACAAGCTTTGTCTTTGGATTCTTTATTTTATGAATTGTATTGTCTGCTTGTTGTTTTCGTAATTTATATGCTAATAATCTAGCTGATTTACTTACTTCATAATTCTTTTGTCTCAGGTAAAGAAAATTTCTTTGAGTTTCCAACGTATAAATATCATCAATTTCACTTTGCAATTTCCTAATTTCCTGTTTTCGATTTGAATTACTTTTGTTGCTATCTACAACTTGAAGTTGTTTTAATTTTCCTTGAAGGTCTGCTAATTTTTGTGCATTGATTTTTTTCATGTGAGTAGTAATGGAAATAATTTTCCCTCTCAGTACAGCTTTCAATGTATCCCATAAAATCACTGGTGATGTTTCTCCCGTGTCATTAAGGTCTAGATATTCTTTGATTTCTCCCCTTAATCTCTCCATTACTTTCGGGTTATTGAGTATATGTGAGTTTAGCCTCCATAGTGTTTTCCTCATTTTCCTTTCCAGGATTAGAGACATAGAGACTGGGCTATGATCCGACAGATCAATTGTTGCAATATTACAGTTTTTTATCCTGAGTCTATCTGTATTAAAGATAAAGAAATAGTCTATCCTTGAATAGGCTGAATGAGGGAAAGAGTAGTATGTATAATCTTTACTAGTAGGGTGTAATTCCCTCCAGACATCTATAATTCCCAACTCCTCCATCAATGAATTCACTTTCCGAGTCAGAGGTTTATTCTGAGTAACAATTCTTGAAGAATCTAATATAGGATTTAATCTAATATTAAAATCCCCTCCACAAATTACTACCCCTCGAGAACTGACCATTAGGTCAAAAATGTGTCTATAAAATGACCATTCACTACCTGGAGGAGCATAAACATTCAGCAATGTTATTTCTGTACCTTCTATTCTTCCTGTGATTTTTACAAACCGTCCTTCTTTGTCTCTAGTCTCTGAAATATGTTCATAATTAAGAGTACTTGATATTAAAGTAGCTACCCCTCTTTTGTGACTCAATTTATATGATGAATAAAATACATGCTTAAAGCCCATTCTTGTTAATTTTCCATGTTCAGATTGGCTCATATGTGTTTCCTGGAGGAAAGCTATTTGTGCCCTCTCTTTTTTCAATTTAGACATAATCTTATTTCTTTTAATTGGATTCAAAACCCCATTAACATTATAGGAAATTATTTTTACCAATTCAGTTTGCATTTTTCTCTAGTAGAAAAAAAGCACTCTCCTTTTCTAACCAAACAGTAAGCAATCCCTTCTCAACAGTAAACCAAGACATATAACCACACCCTAGACATTTCTGAACGTATAACATTTGAAAATTTTCCCCGACTTCCCACAGTGAGGCCTGAGCACTGACCCGCCTCAGTTCAGAGGGATAACCTCTATCTTCACCCTGTGTTAGAGGGCCCTCAGCAGTTTGAATAATCATAGAGAATTTTCTCCTATTTATGTCTCGACCATATTGCTATCATTCAAGTTATTCCGCCTAGATTATTTTCAGTTACCAGTTTTCATTTTACTTTTAAGTCCGATTTACTCTTTTCAGTCATTTCTCTTAATTAATCTGTATTCTCTGTACATTCGCGTCTGAATATTTGCAGCTTTTCCTTGTAGTTTGACACTCTGGTTCGAGTGGAGCGTCCTCGCCCCACTAACTGCCACGACTTCTGCCGAATCCTCTCCAGTAGCAACTCCGGTTGGGTGACAACTTTAATAGGTAGTCCCCGGTCCGCCAGGTCCAACGTTGCCTCCTCCACCGTAGCGTAAGTTTTTGTCCCTTCGTCGTAAAAGACTCTCAGCCGAGCTGGATACAGGGTCTGGAATCTGATGTTGTTTTCCTTCAGGACTCTCCGTGTTTCCGTATATTCCTTCCGTCTGGCAAGAATCCCCGGTGCGTAGTCGTGGTCTAAACTGATTTTGCAGTTGTTCCACATGAAACCTTTCTTTTGCCATGCTCTTTTAAGCACCTCTTCGTTCGTTCTGTAACTGAGAAATCTGACCAGAATCGATCTGGGCTGGGCGCCTGCCGGAGGCTGTGGTGCCAACGCGCGGTGAGCCCTTTCTACCTGTAGGTCTTTTGCGGCCGGTATATCAAGGTTCTCTCTAGGCAGCTTCTCCACGAAGGGAATCATCAATCCGGGTTTACCTTCGGTTCCTTCGGGAACTCCGTAGATCCTCACATTTTCCCTTCTCGAGCGGCCTTCTTAATCTATTAGTTTCCACTGGAGCTGGTCTTGTAGCTTCAGCATTTCTGCTATCACTTGCTCGGCGTTTTGTAGCTTCTCTTCAATTCCAACAATCCTCGCTTCAGCTTCATCTATCCACGAGTTAGTTTTTACTATTTCTCCTTTAATATCTTCCAGCTGTTTGCTGTTATCTTGTCGGAACTCGCGAATCTCTCCGAGAATCAAAGACAGAGTCACCGATTCCCCCTCATTATCTCCGTCCTGGCTTGCTGTGTGGGAGCTAGGCCCGTCGCCTTGCTGCATCTCTTTGTGTTTATCAGCCTTCTGAGCGGACTTTTTAATCTTGTTCTTAGACATCATCCTTGCCCCTTTTATTAATATAGTTATAAAATATTAAGTATTTGTCTAAATTCGATTTTGGGGCAGTTTAACTTCTTTTTTGTCGAGAGACCTTTTCCTTACGCCGCCATTCCCTTGATGACCCGGAAGCGACCTCGAAACCAACATAATCTATCGGCAAATTAGACCAAGGCTCTTCCATTGGTCTGGTGTGTCGAAGGGCTCCTTTCTTTACATTTCTATCAGGATTATATTGTGCACGAATCAAGCAATTTTTGACATAATGATCCACATCATCCTTCCTCTTGGGCCACCAGCCGACTTCCTTGATCTTTTCCAGGGAGCTTCCACACCCCTGGTGTCCCCGTAAATCATGGAACCAATGGATCATCTGCTTTCTTCCTCCCTTTGGAATCACAAACTTTTCTTCATGAAGGACAACTCCAACTTTGACAAACACTCCCTCGTGCTCTTTGTATATTTCAGACCCTGCGCCTTCTATCAATTTTTAAAATTCTTTATCTTTCTTCTGCTCCTCTGTTAAATCCATAACCTTAATCTCTTGTTCTTTCTGCCTCCCAATCTCCCCAATCTGTGGCTGCCATTCCTGCCCGGATAAAGCACCTCGCTTTGCCAATTCGCCGGCCTTTCTATTTCCCTCAGGAGATAATTTAGAGTGGACTTTCACATTTACGACTCCATATTCTTTTCCTTTTGCCTCTTCAAATATATATTGCAATAAAGCAGCAGATGGGAGGGGCTTTCCGTCAGCTGAAACAAACCCCCCGGCTTCCCACAGAGGGAAATGTTCAGTAAGGCTGTTACAAACGTACATACTATCAGTGTATGACTGACCCAGGCAGAAAACGTTCTGTGTGGCTGACCACAAATACCACAGCTGCCAATTCTGCTGCCTGTGCACTGATGGTAACTTTAAAGCTACACTATGCCTTTCCTGGCCATGTCCATCCTCGACATACATGCCACACCCAGCTCTCCTCTCACCCTCCTGTACTGATGAAGACCCATCTACAAAAATTTTAAAGTAGGCTTTTTCTTTTTTCTTTGTGTCTTTGTTCTCAGTCATTACCTTATCTGATCTGCTTCCACGCCCTCCTTTTTGTTTCAGTACAATTGGGCCCTTGGGATCATTTGCTATCAAGTGTGTTCTGTCAGTATTGTAAATGGATTAAGTTCCACTATGTAGGCGAAATGTCATGCCGCCCAGAAAAACACTAAGAAGAGTTTTACCCATTCTACTGGTGAGACCATGCGTGATGCATACGCTACTGGTCTTAACTTCCCATGCGTCTCCTGTGACAGGACTGCTGAGAGAGTGGTTTCAGTTGTGACCACCTCCAATGAGAATTGCTCATTCGGATTTGGAGTTTTTAAAGCAGGCGCAGTGGCCAATGCTTGATTCAGAGCTGTGATGGCCTGGGTGTGCTCTGATTTCCATCCCCACACTACATTCTTTTTCAGTAACACTATTAAAGGAGGTGCCTTAGTGAAAAATCCATCAATGTGATATCTACAGTATCCTACCAGCCCCAGAAAGGACCACAGCACTTTCAGGTCTCGGGGAATAGGCAGTTTCATAACCAATTCTACTCTTCGCTTATCAATTTCTCTTTTCCCCAGTGTCAAGATCATTCCCAAATAACTAACTTCTTGTTTCATCACCTGTGTTTTTTTATGGTTTACCTTTAGTCCCAATGCAAGTAATAATTACAGCAGCTCTGTCAATAGCTGATAATGTTCCTGCTTGTTTTCGGTCTGCAGGAGTAGATCATCTACATATTGTACCAAGCACTCGGGTTTTGAGAACCATTGTAACCCTTCTGCTAAATGCTGGTGAAATATAGATGGGGAATTCTGTGGTAGGGCAGTCCATGTATACTGCTGTCCCTGAAACTGTCAACTTGTATTGACACTCTCTTTCTGGTGGGATAGACCAAAATCCATTATTTATGTCTAAAACTGTGAACCAGTCTGCTCTTTCATTCTGTTTGACCACTGTCTCCGGGTTAGTTGCTACAGTTGGGGGTGTTAATGGAGTTACTTTATTCAGCTCACAATAGTCTATTGTCAACCTCCAACTACCATCTGGTTTCCTCACTGGCCATTTGGGTGAGTTGTCAGTGGAGGCTACTGGCCTCAGTACCCCTTGTTGTCCCAAACTCTGTATTACCTTACCAACACCTTCCTCACTTTTTTGGGAAACCCATATTGCTTCTGTGGTTTGGGGTCTGGACCTTGTATGCACACACTGCCAGCCATCTTTCTGCAGTCATGCATGTACCGTGCAAATGCCCCTGAGTTCTGTGCGATCATTTGCTGCAGCATCTGATCATTGCTCATCTCCGGTTTGATCCACATCTCACCCATTGTGCAGATTCTATCCTGATATTCTCCCGCTGGGATCTGCAGCTGGTGGATGTTACTCATGCCAGTTGGCATCCCTAATTCATACAATTAACTGGTCTAAACAAAGCCCCGGTTTGGCCATATAGTCACTCCCCAGTATGTGTTCCTGCTCCCTGGGTAAGTCCACCAACACTACTGAATGTTCCAGTGCTACGTGTCCTATCCTTACTTCCAATGGTACACTCACATGTCCCACTTGCGAATATCCTGTGAATCCACTAGGGATCATTTTACCTTGTGTCTCCCAATTTACCTTATTTATATTAGTGGTGTTGATGGTGGTTCTTGATCCTCCAGTGTCCCATAAGAAGGTAACAGGGCAGCCTCTGACCCTACCACTCACTGGAGGTCTCCCGGCTTCATCCCACCTTGTGTCACACAGCCATGTTGGTGAGGCCTGACACCATCACTGAAGCTCAGGTTCAATTCCCTGGATGGTGGTGTCTTCACCACGTTATTTGTGGGCTCCATCGTTCTGGCCCCTGCAAGGGCAAACTATTTTGCTCTGTTCTTACTCGTCTCAGGTTTGGACATTCTCTCTTAATGTGCCCCTCTTGACCACAGTTATAACATTTGATTACTCCATCTTCAGTTCTCCCTGTTCCTGGCCCTGTTCCGTTTCCTCTGCCCTTCCTTGCCCCTTGATGGTATGGCAGGGAGACCCTCAGGGTGCGTCCCCTACCCTCATTTCTCCAGGCAGGTGCCTGACTTTTACCAGGCATCACCTTCCCATTAGAGAGTTTAGATGATCTTTGCGTCTCCTTTTCCCACGCTCTACACATTTTCCTCAGTACCCATGCCTCAGTCTGTGTGGGCTCAGGAGGATCAAATATTTCCATGCCTTTTTAGATTCATCGGTACAGGGGGCGACCAGTGTTCTCAATCGTCTATTTGATGCCTCTGGTCCTAAAAGGTCCCACTCTAATGCTGTCCCATAAACCCCTTGGAACACAGTCCATAAACGGGATGCAAGTGCAGTGGGATGTTCACCTCTCCTCTGGTAACATTTGCCTAACGCGTCTACCCAGTTCCCTCTGTTAACTCCCATAACAGTCATTACTGCGTTTTTCAGTTCCTCACTCGTTCCCCCACCATGTCATTGTATATCTGGCAAAGCTGGGTGTATATTTGGGTGTAAACACATTGTAATCAATTTCCTTTCCTCAGAGTCGTCTGGGCCACATATTATTCTCTGATGACTAGTTGCTTGGGAAAGCTCTCGAGGATCGTCTCCGAGCACACATGTCCCGATATCTTTAGCAATACCTCTAAGGTGCTGTACCCCGAACGGTGTGGTGTGAGTTACATTCTGATTTTTATTTTCTCCCCTGGCTCCCCGGCTCTCTGATAGTAACTAGGGGTGCCAATCGTGCAGACGGCAGCACCAGTGTCGTTGGTAGGGTGTCGGTGGAAGTTCCTTGGGAAATGGTGCTTCATAATTATCATAACCGTATCTAGTAGCTTCATCTGCTAAGTCATGCCAATCAATGTCTCCATATTCACCTTCCCCCCTTCTTCTGATCCAAAAGCACATATTATACCTCGCTGTGCCACAAGTTGGTCCTGCAGCTTTTGAATGTGCTTTAAACACTTTGCATGATCTCCTGTGTTACTCATCTTTTCCTGTGCTGATTTCTGAATCACATTCATAGCCATCTTTAAATCACTGCACTGTTTCCTTAATCCTTCCACTTCATCCTTCACCAGTACAGCTGCTTCCTCTCGTTTACTTTTCTCTTTAAGTAATTTCTCACACTTCAATTGAAACTGGTCCCATATGCATCAAGTCCATCAATTTTGGAAAGTCACGGGATGACGAGTACGCTCCAGTCCACATTAATGGAGACATAGTGGACAGAGTGTCCAGTTTCAGGTTTCTGGGAATACATATCTCAGAAGACCTTACATGGTCCACTAACACCACAACAATAGTTAAGAAAGCACAGCAACGCTTGTTTTTCCTCAGGACGCTGAAGAAATCTGGTCTGCCTGAACAGATGCCGGTGACTTTTTACCGTTGCACTATAGAGAGCAGCTTAACATACTGCATCTCTGTGTGGTATCTCAGTTGTACATCCGCTGACAGGAAAGCACTTCAGCGGGTCGTCTCTAGCGCACAGAAGATCATCGGGACACAGCTCCCAGCCCTGGAGGAGACCGACAGCTCTCACTGCCTACGGAAAGCTACAAGCATCTGTAAGGACAATACACACCCATGCAATCATCTGTTTGAACTTCTTCCATCTGGCAGACGTTATAAGATTTTCTATGCCTGCACTTCCAGACTGAAAAATAGCTTTTTCCCCAGAGCTATAATTGCTCTGAACCAATCGATCAAGCATCGTCCATAAATTTGTTATATTGCTACTTTAATACTGGTTTTATGGCCGTCATGCATCTGAATTGCATTTTTGTCCTGCTGGACATTGCTTGTACTGGCTGGTTACCTGATTTTATTTAGTCATAGTCATAGTCATAGTCATACTTTATTGATCCCGGGGGAAAATGGTTTTCGTTACAGTTGCACCATAAATAACTTAAAAGTAATAAAACCATAAATAGTTAAATAGTAATATGTAAATTATGCCAAGAAATAAGTCTAGGACCAAAGACATTGGGCATAAAGTCACAGGAAAAAAAGACACACAGAGAAAGGCACAGGCCCATCTAGTCTGTGTCAAATGATTCAAACGGCCTATTTCCAGTGACCTGCACCTGGACCATAGCCCTCTATACCCCTACCATCCAGGTACATGTCCAAACTTCTATTAAATGCTGAAATTGAGCTTGTGTGCACCACTTAAGACCATAAAACATAGGAGCAGAATTAGGCCATTCAGCCCATCGAGTCTGCTCTGCCATTCCATCATGGCTGATCCCGGATCCCACTGAACTCCATACACCTTCCTTCTCACTATATCCTTTGATGCCCTGACCAACCAGGAAATTATCAACTTCTACCTTAAAGATATCCATGGACTTGGCCCCCGTTGCAGACCATGGCACAGCATTCAACAGATTTGCTCCTTTCTGGCTAAAAAAATTCCTCCTTACCTCTGTTATAAAGGGTCGCCCCTCAGTTTTGAGGCTGTGCCCTCCAGTTCTGGATACCCCCACCATAGGAAACACTCTCTCCACATCCAACCTATCTAGTCCTTTCAACATTCGGTAGGCTTCAATGAGATCTCCCCGCATTCTTCTAAATTCCAGTGACTCTTGGCCCAAAACTGCCAAATGTCCCTCATCTGTTTACCTCTTCATTCTCGGAATCATCCTCCTGAACGTCTTCTGGACTCTCTCCAATGAAAAACATCTGTAACACACTGTAAGGTTTCACTGCTAAGGCTAATGTAATGGCTTCTATGTAATGTTTCACCGTTAAGGTAATGGTTTCTCTGCAGCAGCAATGTCTGGGTTATGACTTAGTGGCTCGCCAATAAGAGATTGTTGCTGTGTCTTGTGATTCTGGAAGCAGTTGTCTTTGTGGGTTTTTTGCCAGAAGGAGAGAAAGAGAGATTAAGAGAGAAGACGCGAATGGAGAAATTTGGTGGACCGCCAGATGGGGTGGACTGGGAGCAGGGGTCCGAAGGTCGGTGACGCTCGGAGATCGATGGTGGAAGAAGAACTGCTGAACTGCGTGAGCTCCAACTTTGTGTGCACAGACTGTTTAATAAGATTGGCGCCCTGTTTCTCTACTAACCATACAGTCAAAGTAAGAGTTATAAAGCTTCATTGTTTAATCGCTTATTGTGTACTATTTGTTATTCCGGGGTACTGATTTGTAATAGGGGACACATCACGCAGCATCCACCCAAACGAGATTTCTTAAGTTTTGCCGGGCAGGGGGATATCACCCCCTATTTTAAGCCGCTAGGCGAAGTGAGTGTTACACATCCTTTCTGGGATATGTTGCAATAATAAGTGCAGCCTGACTCTTGTCTTGTGAGGCAGCGGGAGAGTTAAAAAGTGAGTAGATTAACAGAGCGGGTGATGGTTTTACGGGTGACGTAGTAGTGGGAGATAGAGTAGGAAGGCTTTGGCTCGAGAGGCTGAGGACGAGCTTGCTCCCAGTGTGAGGGTAAGGCCGGGTAAGTACCTTTAATTAATTTAATTACCTTAAGAGTAGGTAATGGAGGCAGCAGTTAGGGCAGTCGAGTGCTCCGTTTGCAGGATGTGGGAAGTCGGGGACACACAATCGTCCCTGGTGACTACACCTGTAAAAGGTGCATCCAGCTGCAGCTCCTGACAAACCGAGTTATGGAACTGGAGCTGGATGAACTTCTGATCATTCATGAGGCAAAGGCAGAAATAGACAGGAGTTTCAGGGGGACAGTCACTCCTAAAGGTCAGGAGGCAGGTAGCTGGGTGACTGTCAGGAGAGGGAAGGAGAACAGACAGAAAGAGCAGAGCACCCCTGTGGCCATTCCCATCAACAATAAGTATATCGTTTTGGATACTGTTGGTGGGGACGACCTACAGGGACAAGTTGCAGTGGTTGTGTCTCTGGCACTGAGACGGGACCCTCAGCTCAGAAGGGAAGGAGGGAAAAGAGGAGAGCAGTAGTGATAGGGGATTCGATAGGTGGACAGATAAGAGGTTCTGTGGAAGAGATCAAGATTCCCGGTGGTCTGTTGCCTCCCTGGTGCCAAGGTTCATGATATCTTGGATCGAGTTCTCAGTATTCTCAAGAGGGAAGGTGAGCAGCCAGATGTAGTGGTCCCTATAGGGACCAATGACATGGGTAGGAAGAGCGAGGAGGTCCTGAAAGGTGAGTTCAGGAAGTCAGACGCCAAGTTAAAGTACAGGACCTCCAGGATAGCAATCTCAGGATTGCTACCAGTGCCACGTGCAGGCGGGTTTAGAAATAGTAAGACAGTGCAGATCAACACGTGGCTGCAGACATGGTGCAGGAGGGAGGGCTTCAGATTTATTGATAATTGGGCAGTTTTCCAGGGAAAGTGGGACCTGTTCCGGCAGGACGGTTTACATCTGAACTGCAGGGGACAAATATTCTTGCAGGTAGGTTTGCTAGAGAGGCTCCAGCGGATTTAAACGAGATAGAAGGGGGGAGGGGAACCAGAGTGTAGGAACAGATGTAGGGGAGAAGGAAGAAAAAGGAGATAGTAAAATTGTTTGCACCGTCAGTGATAAACAGAGAGTAAGAGGTGGAAAATTTCTTAAATTCATTGATTTTAATGCTAGGAGCATTGTAAGAAAGGTGGATGAGCTTAGAGCATGGATTGATACCTGGAAGTATGATGTTGTAGCTATTAGTGAAACATGGTTGCAGGAGGGGTGTGATTGGCAACTAAATATTCCTGGATTTCGTTGCTTCAGGTGTGATAGAATCAGAGGGACGAAAGGGGGAGGTGTTGCATTGCTTGTCAGAGAAAATATTACAGCGGTGCTCTGGCAGGATGGATTAGAGGGCTCATCCAGGGAGGCTATTTGGGTGGAATTGAGGAATGGGGAAGGTGTAGTAACACTTATAGGGCTGTATTATAGCCACCTAATGGGGAGAGAGAATTTGAGGGGCAAATTTGTAAGGAGATAGCAGATATTTGTAGTAAGCACAAGGTTTTAATTGTAGGAGATTTTAATTTTCCACACATAGACTGGGAAGTCCATACTGTAAAAGGGCTGGATGGTTTGGAGTTTGTAAAATGTGTGTAGGATAGTTTTTTGCAGCAATACATAGAGGTACCAACTAGAGAAGGGGCAGTGTTGGATCTCCTGTTAGGGAATGAGATAGGTCAGTTGACGGAGGTTTGTGTTGGGGAGCACTTCGGGTCCAGTGATCACAATGCTATTAGTTTCAATATAATTATGGAGAAGGATAGGTCTGGACCCAGGGTTGAGATTTTTGATTGGAGAAAGTCTACCTTTGAGGAGATGCAAAAGGATTTAGAACAAGTGGATTGGGACAAATTGTTTTATGGGAAGGATGTAATAGAGAAATGGAGGTCATTTAAAGGTGAAATTTTGAGGGTACAGAATCTCTATGTTCCTGTTAGTTTGAAAGGAAAGGTTAAAAATTTGAGAGAGCCACGGTTTTCAAGGGATATTGGAAACTTAGTTTGGAAAAAGAGAGATATCTACAATAAATATAGGCAGCATGGAGTAAATAAGGTGCTCGAGGAATATAAAGAATGTTAAAGGAATCTTAAGAAAGAAATTAGAAAAGCTAAAAGAAGATGTGAGGTTGCTTTGGCAAGTAAGGTGAAAATAATTCCGAAGGGTTTCTACAGTTATATTAATAGCAAAAGGATAGTGAGGGATAAAATTGGTCCCTTAGAGAGTCAGAGTGGACAGCTATATGTGGAATCAAAAGAGATGGGGGAGATTTTGAACTATTTCTTTTCTTCGGTATTCACTAAGGAGAAGGATATTGAATTGTGTAAGGTAAGGGAAACAGGTAGGGAAGTTATGGAAACTATGATGATTAAAGAAGAGGAAGTATTGGCACTTTTAAGGAATATAAAAGTGGATAAGTCTCCAGGTCCTGACAGGATATTCCCTAGGACCTTGAGGGAAGTTAGTGTAGAAATAGCAGGGGCTCTGACAGAAATATTTCAAATGTCATTAGAAACGGGGATGGTGCTGGAGGATTGGCGTATTGCTCATGTTCTTCCATTGTTTAAAAAGGGTTCTAAGAGTAAACCTAGAAATTATTGGCCTGTAAGTTTGACGTCAGTGTGGGTAAATTAATAGAAAGTATTCTTAGAGATGGTATATATAATTATCTGGATAGCCAGGGTCTGATTAAGAACAGTCAACATGGATTTGTGCATGGAAGGTTATGTTTGACAAATCTTATTGGATTTTTTGAAGAGGTTACTAGGAAAGTTGACGAGGGTAAAGCGGTGGATGTTGCCTATATGGACTTCAGTGAGGCATTTGACAAGGTTCCACATGGAAGATTAGTTAGGAAGTTAAGTCATTAGGTATTAATATTGAAGTAGTAAAATGGATTCAACAGTGGCTGGATGGGAGACACCAGAGAGTAGTGGAGGATAACTGTTTGTCAGGTTGGAGGCCGGTGACTAGTGGTGTGCCTCAGGGATCTGTACTGGGTCCAATGTTGTTTGTCATATACATTAATGATCTGGATGATAGGATGGTAAATTGGATTAGTAAGTATGCAAATGATACTAAGATAGGTGGTGTTGTGGATAATGAAGTAGGTTTTCAAAGCTTGCAGAGAGATTTAGGCCAGTTAGAAGAGTGGGCTGAAAGATGGCAGATGGAGTTTAATGCTGATAAGTGTGAAGTGCTACATTTTGGTAGGACTAATCAAAATAGGACATACATGGTAAATGGTGGGGCATTGAAGAATGCAGCAGAACAGAGGGATCTAGGAATAATGGTGCATAGTTCCCTAAAGGTGGAATATCATGTGGATAGGGTGGTGATGAAAGCTTTTGGTATGCTAGCCCTTATAAATCAGAGCATTGAGTATATGAGTTGTGATGTAATGTTAAAAGTGTACAAGGCATTGGTAAGGCCAAATTTGGAATATTGTGTACAGTTCTGATCACCAAATTATAGGAAAGATGTCAACAAAATAGAGAGAGTACAGAGAAGATTTACGAGAATGTTACCTGTGTTTCAGCACCTAAGTTACAGAGAAAGGTTGAATAAGTTGGGTCTTTATTCTTTGGAGCATAGAAGGTTGAGGGGGGACTTGATAGAGGTATTTAAAATTATGAGGGGGACAGATAGAGTTGACGTGGATAGGCTTCTTTCATTGAGAGTGGGGGAGATTCAAACAAGAGGACATGAGTTGAGAGTCAGTGGGCAAAAGTTTAGGGATAACATGAGGGGAACTTCTTTACTCAGAGAGTGGTAGCTGTGTGGAACGAGCTTTCAGAAGTGGTTGAGGCAGGCTCGATATTGTCATTTACAGTAAAATTGGACAGCTATATGGACAGGAAAGGAATGAAGGGTTATGGACTGAGTGCAGATTGGTGGTACTAGGTGAGAGTAAGCATTCAGCACAGACTAGAAGGGCCGAGATGGTCTGTTTCCACGCTGTAATTGTTATATGGTTATAAAGGCTCAGCATTATCTCCTAGATTTTGCATTTTATTCCCCTTGAAATAAATGCCAACATTGCATTTGCCTTCTTTACCACAGACTCAACCTGTAAATTAACCTTCTGGGAGTCTTGCACGAGGACTCCCAAGTCCCTCTGCACCCCTGATGTTTGAACCTTCTCCCCATTTAGATAATGGTCTGCACTATTGTTCTTTTTACCAAAATGCATTATCATACATTTCCTAACACTGTATTCCACCTGCCACTTTTTTTGCCCATCCTTTCAATTTGTCTAAGTCCTGCTGCAATCGCATTGCTTCCTTAGTACTACCTACCCCTCCACCTATCTTCATATCACCTGCAAACTTTGCCACAAAGCTATCAATTCCATTTTCCAGATAAAAGTTGCTGGTGAACGCAGGAGGAGGCAGCATCTCTAGGAAGAGACGAAGGGTCTCAACCTGAAAGATTGACTATACCTCTTCCAAGAGATGCTGCCTGGCCTGCTGCGTTCACCAGCAACTTTTATGTGTGTTGCTTGAAATTCCAGCATCTGCAGATTTCCTCGTGTTTGCGAATGCCATTATCTAAATCATTGACAAACAATGTGGCCCAGGTGACGTATCCACCCGAAGACCTTAGAGTTTGTATAACACTTTTTCACAGTGCATTGAGGTAGATCAATGTAAAACAATAACTGAATGCAGAACACACATTTGATTGTATTTCCAGCATCTGCAGATTTTCTCTTGTTTGTCACTGAATGCAGAATAAAGTGTAACAGCTACAGAGAAAGTGCATTGTAGATAAATAAAGGGCAAGATCGTAACGAGGTAGATTTAATTCCAGTCGACCCATTCAGCATTCCAGACTTGAGCGCAGTTACAGAGTCACAGTGATATCTGGGCCCAGAACAACAAAGAGTCATTTCCACAGGTACAAGTTCTGAAACGTTGACCTTTTGTGAACACAGCAAGGTCACAGCAGTCTGAGAGAGATCCTAAATAAATATTACTCATTGGTATAGATCAGGGAGGGTATGGATGGTGGAATGTTATCAGAAGCGTACTCTGATATTCTGGAGTATGTCTGTATTTCCACAGGAACAAGTTCTGAAACGTTGACCTTTTTGAACTCAGCAAGGTCACAGCCGCCAGTTGTACCTCCAGCCGTGAATCATTAGATAATGGGAATGTAAAAATTCCAACTGGTCCCGAGTGACGAGAATCTTGTTCACTCCCTGCTTCTGGCCTCTCTCCCACATACTGAATCTCGGACACATCTCCTTTAAACTCTACCCCCACCCCACTTGAATGTACATCCTCTAGGATTGGACTGTTGTCTTTTGTCTCACATTTAGCTCGACATTTCCACGGCTTTCTGATCACAAAGTGAACTTCACTGGTGAACCCTATTCCCAGTTAAAGACAACACATGATAGAACATACCAGACGATGACTGCCCAATAACTGTTGTCTTTATTGATCAGGATTTGTTCAAGGGGTAATTACACAATTCAAACGTTAACTCTTTAGTTTACTTTCACAACTCCCAAAACCCAGCGCCCCGTTCAGGTGTTCCCCACCCCAGATGAACCTGGCCAAGGTTCACCGTGAGTTCTTTTCCGAGTCCCTGACTCAGGGTCTTCTTCACTGGTTGTCTCCGGAGTCAGTGCTGTCGGTGATCTTGTCCGGCACCTTTTTATACATTTCTTCCCAAAGCTCCCAGACATTCACATTTATTTATCAGATCTACATTGAGCATCTTTGTAAAAGACTTTTCCTCAGGGTGAAGTGGCTAATACGAGGGGCATAACTTTAAAGTGTTGGGAGGAAAGTACAGGAGAGATTTCAGATGTAAGTTATTTTTACACAGAGAGTGGTGGGTGTGTGGAACACACTCCTGGGGTGGTGGTAGAGGCAGACACATTGGGGGCATTTAATAGTCTCTTAGACAGGCAATGGGTGATAGGACAGTGGAGGGCTATGTGGGAGGGAGGGGTTAGATTGATCTTGGAGTTGTTTAAAGTGTTGGCACAATCTCATGGGGAAAAGGCCTGTACTGTGACACACTGTTCCATGTTCCAATGTTGGAGTTCCACTTTGTTGGGATGTTCCAGGATTTCCCAGAGTTGGGATGGGCCCAGCTGATTGGAAAACTACAAATGTAAGGATCCCATTTCAGAAAGGACGGAGGTAGAAAGCAGGAAACTCAGTGTCTTGATTTCTGTCACTGGGAAAATGCTGAACACACACTAAAGGAACGATGACAAGGTATTTAGAAAATCTCACACGGTCAAACAGAGTCAGTGACAATGAAAGAACTGCAGAGGCTGGAAATCTGGAAATGCTCAGCAGGTCAGGCAGCATCTGAAGGAGGAGAAACAGTGTGTGGGCAGAGTGCTTTATTCAATGTGCTGAAGGGAATGAGCTGCCTGCTGAAACTACTCAGTGATGTCTGCTGGGAACACACGGGACTGCAGCGACTGGAATCTGGGATGAAAAACGAGCTGCTGGAACTCAGTGGGTCAGGTCACCAGACCACAGACTCTCTGAACTCCTCCAGAGTGGAGGCAGAGAGAAAACAGTGAGCTACCAAACTGTTAGCCTGTCACTGGCATTCGGAGAAATGGTGGAATCTATAACGAAGGATGTTATATCAAGGTCGTTGAAAATATTATGAGTGAGTCGAGTCAGCGTGGATTAATGAAATGGAAGTCACATTTGACTGGTCTTTGGGGAAGTATCGAGTGAAGTCATTGGGGGGAACCAGTAGATGCGATGTATTTGGATTTTCAGAAGGTTACTGAGAAGGTCTCTCACTGGAGATTGGTGAACAAGTTTAGAGCACATGGAGTTGGGGAGAGAAGACAAGAGCACTTGGAACTGGGAGAGAATTCCAGCATGGACTGAACATTGGTTAATGCAGAGAAAGGAAATGGTAGGAAGGAATGGGTCCTTCTCACATGACTGGTCTGTGATCCGTGCGGTGTTTCAGACAGGGATCAATGCTTGGGCCCCAGTTATTCACAGTCAGTTATTTGCCTGAGGAGACCAAAAGTAACATTTGCAGGTTTGCTGAAATGGGAAGTGAGTGGAGATGAGGGGCAAAGAGGTTACAAGGGGATAAAGACAATAAGTGAAAGGGCACCGGCGGGGCAGATGGAGCCAGTGTAGAAAATGGGGAGAGAAACAGAAACACTGACCATTGTTTAAATGGTGAGGGACTGGGGAATGTTCACGTTCACAGGAACCTGGGTGACCTTGTACACCGGTCACTGGCAGCCAACATGCACAGACTGCAGGCAGGTAAGATGGAAACGTTGGCCTTTAATGCAAGGAGATTTGAGGAAGGATGACCCACTGTGACTATAGAGAGTCTCGGTGTGACTGCACCCAGGGTACTGGGGAAAGGGTTAGTGTCCTTGTCTGTAAAAGATGTACCCAGCACAGGGGTAGAGCATCAAAGCTTCACCTGACCGGTTCCTGGGACGGCAGCTCTGACACATGAGGAGAGACTGAGTCGGCTGGTCACGGACTCCTGGCAGTTTGGAAGAATGAGGCAGGACCTGGGGGACGTAAAATCCTGAGGGGCTTCACAGGGCAGAGGCAAAGAGGATGGTCTCTGTGACAGAGGGGTCCAGAGTGAGAGGGCAGACTAAGGGGGAGGCCATCAGGGACTGAAGTGAGGATAGACATCTTCACTGGGGATGATGAATCATTGGGATTCTCCACCCTGGAGCTGTAGAGACAGGCTCAGGGACTGGCTGGGCTCAACACAAGATCAACAGATTTCTTGGAATGAAAGGGATCAGGGATATCGTGAGAAGGGAGGGAATTGTGTTGATGTAGAACAAAGGGACATGGAAATAGAGAGCCATCATTGAAAGTGGCCATCACAGGTAGATAGGGTCACAAAGAGAGTGTTTGGCACGTTGTCCTTCATAAATCAGGACAGGAGTTGGGATTTGGAAGTTGGACAACACTTTGGAGAGGCTAATTTTGAGTATTGTGTGCAGTTCTGGTCATCTCCCCACAGGAAAGATATTAATAAGCTTGAAAGAGAGCAGAGACAATTTACAAGGATGTTGCCAGGACTTGAGGACCTGGGTTATGGGGAAAGGGTGAGTAGGTGAGGACTTTATTGACCATGAATGTAGGAGAATGTGAGGTGTACACAATTGAGCTGCATGCCAGCAGGATTTCTCCCTGAGGTTGGGTGAGATTAGTTCATAGATTTTGGGTGATAGGTAAAATATTTAAGGGGAACATGAGGGAGACTTTTTCACTCAGAAGGTGGTACAAGTGTGGAATGAGATGCCAGTGGAAGTGGTAGATGTGGGTTTAATTATAAAATTTCAGGGTAGTTTGCATACTTACATGAATAGGAGGGGTTTGGAAGGAGACGTTTCAGTTGCAGGTAGATGAGACCAGGGAGAAGATTGAGTCAGCATGGACTAGATGGGCCAAAGGGTTTGTTTCTGTGCTATTATGCTCGATGTAGAAGACCAGCCATGTCGTTGATGAACAACATTATAGACTTGATGGGCTGAACAGCCTGCTGCTCTCTGATATATCTTTAGAATCTCTTCGAGCATCACACTTTCTGACTGTCTCTCAATCCTCCTCTACCTTCTGAAATGGTTTTTAATCACTTCTCTTCTCACCCTATTCCTCAATACTGGATGGAACTGGACTCTCTCACGGTGGTGTCTGAAAAGAGGATGCTGTCTAAATTGAATGCCATCTTGGTCAATGTCTCCCATCCACTACATAATGTACTGGGTGGGCACAGGAGTACATTCAGCCAGAGACTCATTCCTCCGAGATGCAGCACAGAGCGTCATAGGAAGTCATTCCTGCCTGTGGCCATCAAACTTTACAACTCCTCCCTTGGAGGGTCAGACACCCTGTGCCGATAGGCCGGTCCTGGACTTATTTCATAATTTACTGGCATAATTTACATATTACTATTTAACTATTTATGGTTCTATTACTATTTATTATTTATGGTGCAACTGTAACGAAAACCAATTTCCCCCGGGATCAATAAAGTATGACTATGACTATGAATACTGCCTCACCCTATCCCTCAATCCTGCCTCACGCATCCCTCAATCTCTCCTCACTCCATCCCCTCAACCCCACCTCACCCTATCCATCAATCCTCCTCTACCTTCTGAAATGGCTTTTAATCACTTCCCTCCTCACTATATTCCTCAATCCCTCTTCACCATCTCCCTTAATTCCCCCACCCTATACTTCAATCCACCCTCACAATATCCCTCTTCCCCTCGTCAACCTATACAGTATGTCAGTCCCTCTTTGGAGTTCCCCTGACCCCATCACTCAAAGCACCTCAATTCCGGCACTAGGTCCTCATTTCCTACCCTCCACCCTCACATTTTGTCCCTACCCTCTGGATACCTGTTACCTCTCTCCAGAAATACTTCTCATTGATCCCTGATCTGATTCATCAATTATTCCCTGATTTGATAAACTATCAATCAAAAACATTCCTTCTGCTCTGCTGATTCTTTTGATGATTTGTGATGCGATTTGGATTTGAACACACTGTGATTTACTCTGCCCAATCCTTCCGAGACAGAGAGTAACGATATTTAAAGTGACATTACCAAGACTGAATGGTTGTATTATATGTCTTATTCATTTCTTCCCTCACCACATCCCAGTCAATGTTCCAGCTTCCATCGATCTCTGCAGGCTTTGCTCTGTATTCATCAGCAAACTGCTGATTGAAAGTGTAGAAAACCTTCTTCCAATAGGATGCTGCCTGTGCGGAAATTTCCCGTTGGATAATCCAGGATTTGTAGTAATCATTGACTGTTCGATAATTCTTGTAGGGATAGAATTTCCCATTTGTGTCTTTATTTCGGAATCTTGCATCACTTGCAACTGAAGCTGTGCAGATATCCGTTACAAGACATTCACTGTTTTTCCATTGACGGTTGTTGAGTCCTTCAGGTCTGTGCTGTTTACAAGAGTGTTGTGAGTGTACCGGGGTCTCTGAGTCACAGAAAACCCCACAGAAAGGACATTGCTTTGTACAATTGAATAACCCTTTGAACAACTCCTCCCTGGGTTTCATGGATAATTCTTCAATCTTTGCTTTGACATCCCAGCCTTTTACCTCACGGAGGAGATCCTGCTCCACCTTTTCAATACATGGCAGAATGGCTTCCGCACATTTCTTCCCATCATTGCCACTCCGAAACAGAACGAGTTTCATCTCATCTTTGGGCATTGAGATTCTTGTGTTTAACTTTTCAACAAACGTGTTTAGGAAGCTCTGAGCATTTCCAGCAAAGTTCTGTTTCACTGCATCCCGAACAATGTCCTTAGCTTGCCCAGTGATCTCTGTGAGGATTTCTTTAGCCAGATGGGTAAATGTGCTCTCTCCATCACGTTCTGTCTTGCAGTGTTTAATAACTTGCTGATGGAGCCAGTCTTTGGCGAAATTCTCAAAGTCTCTGATATACTGGAGATATTTATCAAATTGATGTGTTTGTTTCAGGTGGACCAGGAGGGCCACAGTGAAGTTGTTGCGGAGACTGTACTTTCGTTCAGGGTCATGTTTTCTCATATCATCCACGATTTTCACACTGAGACTCTTGAGGGTGGCGTCTCGGAGAGCTGGCAAGAAACAAGATTTCACAAATCGATCTGCTTGTCTCTGGTTCTCATCTTGCTTTGTGTAAATATCCATGAAGAGATCAAAGTATTTACTTTTCATGTTTTCCAGTCTTCTCCGTGGGTCGTGTTTGTGAATGAACCTCCTGTGCATCTCCTGGAATCTTGTTGCGGCGTAACCACACAGGTGAAGTTTAAACTCAGCCTTGAAAACCTCAGACATTGAGAAGTGTTGATGTGAAATATTGTCAACTTTTCCCTCTATACCATTCAAAAATTCAATGCAATATTTATTGTCATAATCCATGTCCTTTTTTATGATATCGGTGATCCAATGTCTGCATTCATCCTCGATGGGCTTTGTAATCATTGCTGCTTGATTGAGATCTGATTTCAATCCGAATGGAATGAGTTTACCTGCACCCTGTCTCCAATATGACACGTTGATATGTTTCTCTTCAATCTGAAAGTACTGGGTTCCCAGTTCACAGAGATTTTTACCTTTCAGCTTTTGATTAATGACTCTCCCTTGAGTTTTTGTTTCCTGTCTGAGAAGATTTTCAATCTCCAGTTCAATGTATCTTTCTCTGCAGGGCTGATACTCCAGCTGAGAGAGTGTACTTTTCCACATTCTTACAAATTCAGTTTGCAATTCCCATTCACCCAACACCCGATTTGCTGCTTTACACTTCTGTAAAAGCTTCTCCACCTGTTCTCCAATCTTCTTGTGAAAGTTATTCCAAATATTATCCACTCTCTGCAGCCCCACCCGTCTATTCACGGCATCTCTACATCTCTGCATTGAATCGTGCTGAAGCCGGCTGCATAAACTGGAGATGCTGAGCTTAAATTCCTCTCTGTATTTCTCCATCAGATGCACGTTATCAGCCCCACTTTCATACAGAGCTTGTAGTTTATCCAGAGTGTCACCCTCCCTTTTGTTCATCTCTGTCCTGATCTCCCTCTCCAGATTATGGAGCAGTTCGGTGAGATCTCCTTTGACATTGCTGATTCTGTTTTCAGCCTCATATCCCCAGGAGTGAGTGAATTTGTGGAGTTCCCACTCCCAGTCCTTGTACTTCACGGACAGGTGGTTGTAAGCCTCTGCGAACAGACTGTTCTGGAAGTTGAAAATGAAATTTTCATGTTTCACCTGCTCCCAAAGCCCAGCCATCCATTTGATAAAGTCCGGGATAGTGAAAGCTCCTTGGGATTTTCTCTGTTGGATTAGACACTGAATTAGGTTGTTCTTCAGTTGGGAGACGTGTTCACTGTAGCCGGTGTTGACTGCAGCCATTGGGGGTGTACCATGCCACAGACCAGGGATGTACCAGTTGTCCTTGTCAGCATCATAGTCCATCACATCACGGAACGTTACTCGGTCTACCTTCTCCAGCTTTGCTGCAACCTCTGTCATCTTATCCAGCTGTTCCAGGAGTTTCTGACGGCCTCTCAGATTCTGATCGTGCGCACTCACATCGCCGACGTTCTGGTGCACAAATATGCACCTTTTCCCTTTTCCTGTCTCCCTCATGCGGATTAAGGAATGAACAACAATCTGTAAAATATCTTTCATCTCTGACAGATTTTCCATCCCGATGTTTACCAATGTTAAGTTGCTTAATCCAACCACGAACGTTGCCAGCTCATTGTCGTGCTCGTAGCTGTCTGTCAGTGTTGCGAGTTCTGGGACTCTCAGCCCCTCTGTGTCAATGACGAGGATGAACTCACAGTCCAGCTCCTTGGCCAGGCTCCCTGTGACTTTGATCAACTGCATGTAGGCCCCTCGAGTACATCGGCCGCTGCTCACAGCGAACCGCAAACAGAACATTGTGTTGAGGAGTGTGGACTTGCCCGTGCTCTGAACTCCAATCACCGTCAGCACAAACACTCGGCAAGCTCTTCCCACTTTGTCAGCAACTTCCGTGAGTACGGCAGTGATCCATGGAACGGGAACGTTGGAAACATCTCCATCGATGAGTTCCAATGGGAACCCTTCCAGCAACAGTTCAGCAGCAACACCTGGGAACTGCGACACCTTTGGGTGGAGCTGTGTCCTTCGGGTGATGTTGTGTCGAGTCACTGAAAGTTCATAAACCTGGCCAAGTTCCCTCATGAAATGCTCGAGTCCCAGGGAACTATCAGACATCTTCTGATCCAAATCCTTCAGTTCCATCACCTTCTGCTTTGAGTCTTTGCACAGTTCTTTATAAATTCTACGCAATCCTGCCATAATTTCCTGTGATTTACTGTCCAGCTCCAGCTTCAGCCACTGTAGGGAAATGGCTCTGTCAACCCCACCATGACGGGTGAGGTGTTCAATGAACAGCCACATCTCTTCCGACAGACTCTGTCTGAGCTGAGATTCCCGGATTCTGTTCTTCTCCCGGTCCAGTTCCTGGTTATACACTTCTGTGGTTCTGTCCCCACGGTGTTTCATCCGAGATTTCTCTTTTTCAACTTTAGACAACCCTTGCCAGGGCTCTCCATGAAAGGGCAACACTCTCCTTTTATACCCAGTAATGCCTCCTGAGTCAAGTCTGTCCAGTATTTTGGTCAGTTCCTTGGCTCGTTGTATTTCAGTTTGACGTTCATCGACCCCAATCCCACTTTCCATCGCAATGTCAGCCATTTGCTCCAAGCTCAGCAAGGTCTGGTCCCTGTCCCTCATTAGAATTACTTGTTTGATCTGAGAACGGAGCTTTTCCACAAGTTTAGCCTCATTTACATTTGTCCGAACAATCCACTGTGGACGTTCTAACTTTAGATCTTTGAAAAGTTTCTTCACCTGCTCAGGGGTTTTGTGTTGCTGATTGATGTGGGTGTTGACTATGAGAAAAAGTTTTGCTGGTGACTGTGTGAGAGAGGTGAGGAATTCTCTTTCTTTCTCACCGATAACGTCAATGAAAATAAAGAGAGCAGCAGATACTTTCACGAGAAACTGAGCGTTTCTCTGGGAAGTTTCAGCATCACCTCGGAGGTTAATGAATGCAGCAGCCTCTGGGAAAATATCCGTGTTACTCTTCCCAGAAGGGAGATACCAGCTGATCTCAGCCATTCCATCGGATATCCTGCGGGGCACATTCCCACATTCCATCTCGGAGTGCAGGAAGATGTTCTGCTGCAGCTGTGCCTGACTCAGGGTGAGATTGAGGATTCGGGATTTGGACACTGTGCACCTTCCCAGTCTGAGGAAGGACACCGTTGGCATGGCTGCTGTCACGATGGGCACCTCCACAATGGGGCTACTGTCTGTAGGAGAATGTGGGCACCATGTTTTAACAATGGGCCTCATGGCCCAGAGGAGAAGGGTGGCACCAGACCCTTCTGTGGGTCCCCTCACCTTGTTCATGGGGTGACTGTGTGTGTCTGGCATCAGAAAGGGTAATGCAAACTGGCACAGAGACATCTTCAGCATCAGTTCCTGCTGGAGAAAGTGGTCAGCACAGAGGAAAATGGCAGCAATGATATCAAGAGGATTTATCTCACGATCCCCTGGTGCTGTAACTTCAAAGGAATCACTGAAGTCTTCATCATGAGCATCCTCAGCGTCCGAGGACAGATCAGGTGGCCATTCGGGATTCCTCGCCAGTGAATTGGCTGCGAGGATCCTTCTGAGAAATTGCCAAGGAAGATCTTCTGCACGAGTTGGTTTGCTGTCTTCCAGTTTATCCTGGGACACCTCCCGCATGGTCTTTAAGGACAGTTTGTGAGGGTAATGATCCTGCAATCCCAAATCCTTTACAATTTGTGGGAGGCTGAGATTTTCAGACTCATTATTTTCAGCTGGTAAAATGCTCGTCATCGTCTCTGATATGCTCTGTGTTCTCCTGGAATCTGTGTTTTCTTTCTCAGTGGTGGGGCTGGTTCGGAGCTCGGCGTGTTGATCGGGATGTTCTGGGAATAGGTGTACTGTTCTGATCCTTAAATTCCCACAATGTAAAACTAGTCTCCAAAGATTTATTGTTTTGATTCGATTGCTGTCCAGGATATTTGCTGTGCCTGATGTCCTACTGGAACACACAGTTCCTGTCCCAGGATCACAGGGCTGAATGGTTCCGTGCCTCTGGCTGGTGATCCTCTGTCAGGTCTCGTTGTCCTGGCACCGTGTGTACTGAGTACTGTCAGTAGGTGATCACCATGGCAACCTGGAATTGGTCACAGAATTATACCTGGCCTTGGTGACACCACACCAGGAGGACTGGGTACAAACTTGTTATTCTTACTAAGTGAACAATGGACTTTCTCTTGAGGGAGTGTAATGAAGACTATGCAGATCTTTTTCCGGAGTGAAATCAGAGAATCGTTGAAATACTCAGCAGGTCAGACAGCGTCTGTGGAGAGAGAAACAGGGTCAGTGTTTCAGGTCCATGTGTTGGTGACTCTGTCATATCAGTAGAAGTTGAGTAGGCCAGCCCTCTGTTCACTGGGGGTTAGAAGAATGAGTTGTGATCTCACTGAAATGAGTACAGAGTTTAACATTGCTGGATACAGGGAGGATGTTCCCACTGGCTAATGAGTCTAGGACCAGGGCACAGGCTGACTGTAAGGGGTGGGCTGTTCATGACTGTGATGAGGGGAATGTTCAAGTCTCCACAGAAGGGGCCACACAATTAGAACCTAGAACACAGGATGGGAACCAGTATGATAGAGTTGAGGATGAGCCAGCAGGTTTACAAGTAGATGATGGGTGTGACGTGAATGTAAAGAAGGACAGGCCAATGATTGAGTGCAGACAGAGCAAAGAGTTAAATTGTACCTCAGAGGCAAAATTGCAAAGGGCAAAGAATACAGGACTAAAGGTTTTGTATTTAAATGCGTGTAGCATTTGGAATAAGGTGGATGAACTCCTGGCACAATTAGAGATTGGTCGGTATGACATTGTGGGCATCACTGAGTCGTGACTGAAAGAAGGTCTTAGTTGGGTTCTTAACATCAAGTGATATACTTCGTATCGAAAGGACAGGCAGGAAGGCGCAGGCGGTGGTGTGGCTCTGTTGGTAAGAGATGGAATTGCAACTTTAGAAAGAGGTGACATAGGATCGGAGAATGTTGAATCTTTGTGGGTGGAGTGAAGAAACTGCAAGGGTAAAAAACATTCTGGGGATCATACATAGGCCTGCAAACAGTACCCAAGATGTGGGGTTGAGATTGCAAGGGGAGCTAGAAAAGGCATGTAATGAGAGTAATGACACAATTGTAATGAGGGACTTCAATATGCAAGAGGATTGAGAAACTCAGGTTGGTGTTGGATCGCAAGACAGGGAATTTGTTTGAGTGCCTACGAGACGTTTATTTTAGAACACCTTGTGCTTGTGCTTACTTGGGGAAAGTTTATCCTGGATTGGGTGTTATGTAATAACCCAGATCTGATGAGGGAGCTTAATAGAACATAGAACATAGAAATTTACAGCACATTACAGGCCCTTTGGCCCACAATGTTGTGCTGACCATGTAACCCACTCCAGAGACTGCCTGGAATTTCCCTCGCACATAGCCAACTATTTTTCTAAGCTCCATGTACCTATCTAAGAGTCTCTTAAAAGACCCTATTGTATCCACTCCTACCACCACCACCGCCAGCAGTGCATTCCATGCACCCACCACTCTCAGTGTGAAAAACTTACCCCTGACATCCCCTCGGTACCTATTTCCAAGCACCTTAAAACTATGCTCCTTCGTGTTAGCCGTTGCAGCCCTGGGAAAAAGCCTCTGGCTATCCAGATGATCAATGTGAAGGAACCCCAAGGAGGCGGTGATCATGATATGATTGAATTCAGACTGCAATTTGAGAGGGAGAAGCATAAGTCATATCAATCAGAATCGCAATGGAATAAAGGGAATTACAGAGGCACGAGAGAGAAGCTTGTCCAGGTGGATTGGAGGAGGATACCGGCGGGGATGACAGCAGAGCAGAGACAGGAATAGTTCACAAGGTGTAGGGTAGATATGTCCCACAGAAGAAGAAGCTCTCTAATGGCAGGGATAGGGAACCGTGGCTGACGAAGGAAGCTAAGGACTACATGAAAGCCAAGGAAAGTGCATATAATGTTGTAAAAGTGAGTGAGAAGTTGGATGATTGGAAAGCTTTTAAAATCCAACAAAATGCATTTTAAAAACCTATAAGAAGGGAAAAGATGAAATGAGGGCAGACTGGCCAATAGTATAAAGTAGGATACTAAAAGATTTTTCAGTTATAAAAGAGTAAAAGGGAGGTGAGAGCCGATATTGGACCAGTGGAAAATGATGCTGGTGAGGTAGTAATGGGGGACAAAGAAATGACAGATGAACTTAATGGGTACTTTGCATCAGACTTCACTGTGGAAGACACTAGGAGTGTGCCAGAGGTCCGTGAGTGTCAGGGAGCAGCAGTGAGTGCCATTGCTATTACAAAGGAAAAAGTGCTTGGCAAACTGAAATGCCTTAAGATGGGTAAGTTACCTGAACCAGATGGACAACATCCCAGAGTCCTGAGAGAGGCTGCTGAAGAGATAATGGATACATTGATCATGATCATTCAAGAATCACTTGATTCTGGCATGGTCCTGGAGGTATGGAAGATTGCAAATGTCACTCCACTCTTTAAGAAGGGATGAAGGCAAAAGAGAGGAAATTATAGGCCTCAGTGGTTGGGAAAGTGTTGGAGTCTGTTATTATGGATAAGGTTTCAGGCTACTTGGAGACTAATGATAAAATAAGTCAAAGTCAACATGGTTTCTGTGAAGGGAAATCTTGCCTGACAAATCTTTTTGAGTTGTTTGAGAAAGTCACAAGCAGGGTAGACAAAGGAGAGGCTGTCGATGTCATTTACTAGGATTTTCAGAAGGCATTTGATAAGATGCCACACATGAGGAAGCTTAACAGGATAAAATCCTATGGTGTTATAGGAAAGATACAGGTATGGATAGAGGAATGGCTGACAGGCTGTGAATGCAAGTAACCTTTTCTGGTTGTCTGCTGGCGTTCCTCAGGTGTCAGAATTGGAACAATTACTTTTCATATTGTTTGTCAATAATAATGGAATCGATGGCTTTGTGGCAAAATTTGCGGATGATATGAAGATAGGTGGAGGGGTAGGTAGTGCTGAGGAAGCAATGTGATTGTAGCAAGACTTAGACAAATTGGAAGAATGGACAAAAATTGTCAGATGGAATACACTGTTGAGAAATGTATGATAATGCATTTTGGTAAAAGGAATAATGGTGCAGACTATTACCTAAATGGGAGAAGGTTCAAACATCAAAGCTGCAGAGGACTTCAGGACTGCTTGTGCAAGACTCCCAGAAGGCTAATTTAGAAGTTGAGTCTGTGATAAAAAAAGACAAATGCAAATTTTTTTTGAGAGGAGCAGAATATGAAAGCAAGATGATAATGCTGAGCCTTTATAAGACACTAGTCAGGCCGCACTTGGAGTATTGATGGCATGAACATCAATTTCTCAAACTTCTGGCAATGCCCCCAGCCACCCCGTCCCCTTTCCCTCTCTCACCTTATCTCCTTTCCCACCCGTCACCTCCTCCGGTGCTCCTTCCCCCTTTTTCTTTCTTCTGTTGCCTTCTGTCCCTTTCACCAATCAACTTCCCAGCTCTTTACTTTGACCCTCCCCTCCAGGTTTCACCTATCACCTTGTGTTTCTCTCTCCTCTCCCCCGACATTTTAAATCTACTCCTCAGCCATTTTTTCTCCAGTCCTGCCGAAGGGTCTCGGCCCAGAATGTCAACCATACATTTTTCCATAGACACTGCCTGGCCAGCTGAGTTCCTCCAGCATTGTGTGTGTTGCTCAGATTTCCAGCATCTGCAGATTTTCTCCTGTTTGTGACCCTGTATTGATTATTGAAATCTTAACAAGATTACCAATAAAAATCATTACTGCTTATCATTAATGAACTCAGCCCTTGATTTACTGCAAGGGTCAAATTCCTCACTAAGTTGGATCTTGGATTTAATTGGATTTGGATTTGTCAGTGTGATGAATGGAAGGTGATACTCAATACCCCCACTGGGCATTATGAATACCTAGTCATGCCCTTTGGACATGTTAATTCATTAATGATCGTAGGAAGCATCGTCGGAAAGTCGGATGGTAGTGCTGAGGATGAGCTGGTTGGTTTACAAACAGAGGCATTGTGTAGTGAGAAGCTGTTGATAGGGCAAAATTGTAGTCAACAGGATGAGTTGCAATGTAAAAGGCGGACAAAATTGAAAAGGGTGAATACACGACTATAAGATTTATATTTGAATGTGTGCAGTATATGTAATAAGGCAGATGAACTTGCAGCACAGTTGTTGATTGGCAGGTGTAATGTTGTAGGCATCACTGAATCATGGCTGAAAGAAGGGTGGGTGGTGTTGCTCTATTGGCAAAAAATGAAATCAAATCATTAGAAGGAGGTGACACAGGGCCGGAATGTTTCGAATTATTGTGGGTAGAGCAAAGGGTCTGTCAGGTTAGAAAGACCCTGATGGAAGTTGTATACAGACCCCTAATCAGCAGTAAGGATGTGGTCTACAAATTACAATGGAAGTTAAAAAAAATACATGCCAAAATGGCAATGTTACAATAGTCATGGGGGACTTCAATATGCAGGTAGACTGGTAAAATCAGGTTGGTAATGGATTCCAAGAGGGGAATTTCTAGCATGCCTATGAGATGGCTTTTTGGAGCAGCTCATGATTGAGCCCACTAGGGGATTCTGGATCGGGTGTGGTGCAATGAACCAGAATTGATCAGCGTGTTTAAGGTAAAAGAACCTTTCGGGTCAAATGCACCCTAAAATTTGAGAAGGAGAAGCTAAAGTCAGATGTATCAGTATTACAGTGGAGTAAAGGAAGTTGCAGAGGCATGAGAAGAGCAGTTGGCCAGAATTGATTGGAGAAGAACACTGGCAGATTGATGACAGAGCAGCATTGACTGGAATTTCTGGAAGCAATTCAGAAGGCATTGGATATTTACATCTCAAAGAGAAAGAAGTGTTCTAGTGGAAAGCCAGAAGTCCTGATACACGTTGTACCAATGACATTGGTAGAAATAGGGAGGAGGTCCTGAAGAGGGAATTCAGGGAGTTGGGTAGGAAGCTGAAAAGCAGGACCTCCAGGGTAGTAATCTCAGGATTGCTGCCTGTGCCACGTGCTAACGAGTACAAGAATAGCACGATCAGGAATATTAATGCATGGCTGAGGGGGCAGGGCTTCGGATTCCTGGATCATTGGGGCCTCTTCTGGGGGGGGGGGGTGTATGACCTGTACAAAAAGAACAGGTTACACCTGAACCCAAAGGGGTCCAATACCCGAGCAGAGCTGGTACGGAGGGTTGAAACTAATTTGGCAGGGGGATAGGAGCTGGAGTGATAGGGCTGAGAAAGGGGAAAACATAAATAAATCAAAGGTAGCGTGCAACAGAGATGATAGGAAGGACAGGCAGGAGATGAGGCATAATCACAGCCAGTGAGATGATTTGCAATCGAAAGCAACAAATTCTGGACTGAGAGTGTTAAATCTGAATGCAGTAAGCATAAGAAATAAAATGGACGATCTTAAAGTTAAGCTACAGATTGGCAAGTATGACGTTGTGGCCGTCTCTGAGACTTGGCAAAAGGATGGCTGCCATTGGGAGCTGAACATCCAAGGATATACGGTGTATTGGAAAGTTAGGTTGGTAGGCAGAGGGGGTGGTATGGCCCTATGTATTAGAAATAATATTAAATCATGAGAAAGGGATGACATAGGATCGGAAGGTGTAGAGTTTCTATGGGTTGAGTTAAAAAATGACAAGGGTAAAAGGACCCTAATGGCAGTTGTATACAGGCCTCCAAACAGCATCCAGGATGTGGATTACAAATTACAGCAGGAGATAGAAAAGGCGTGTCAGAAGGGCGAAGTCATGATAATCGTTGGGGATTTTAACATGAAAGTGGATTGGGAAAACCAGGCCAGTACTGGACCTCAAGAGAGAATTTGTAGAATGTCTAAGGGATGGCTTTTTAGAACAGCTTGTTGTTGAGCCCACTAGGGAATTGGCTGTGCTGGATTGGGTGTTGTGCAACGATCCGGACGTGATAACAGAGCTTATGGTTAAGGAACGTTTAGGGAACAGTGATCACAATATGATCGAGTTCACTTTGAAATTTGAGAAGGAGAAACTAAAATCCAATGTGTCGGTATTTCAGTGGAGTAAAGGAAGTTACAATGGCATGAGAGGGGAACGGGCCGAAATTGACTGGAAAGGGACATTTGCAGGAAGGACAACAGAGCAGCAATGGCTGGATTCCAAATTAAGAAGAAATTTTCAAAGGGAAGAAGGACACTACCATGGCTGACAAGTGAAGTCAGAACCAAAGTAAAAGCAAAAGAGAGGGCATACAAGGAAGCCAAAGTTAGTGGGAAGATAGAGGATTGGGGAGCTTTTAAAAACTTGCAGAAGGAAACTAAGAAGGTCATTAGGAGGGAAAAGTTGAATTATGAGAGGAAGCTGGTGACTAATATCAAAGAAGATACTAAAAGCTTTTTTAAGTGTATAAAGGGTAAAAGAGAGTTGATGGTAGATATAGGACCAATAGAAAATGATGCTGGAGATATTGTAATGAGAGATGCAGAGATGACAGAGGAACTGAATGCGTATTTTGCATCAATCTTCACAGTGGAAGACATCTGCAGTATACTGGACATTCAAGAGTGTCAGGGAAGTGAAGTATGTGCAGAGAAAATTACGACTGAGAAGATGCTCAGGAAACTTAACGGTCTGAGGGTGGATAAATCTCCTGGACCTGATGGAATAGAAACATAGAAACATAGAAAATAGGTGCAGGAGTAGGCCATTCGGCCCTTCGAGCCTGCACCGCCATTTATTATGATCATGGCTGATCATCCAACTCAGAACCCAGCCTTCCCTCCATACCCCGTGACCCCTGTAGCCACAAGGGCCATATCTAACTTCCTTTTAAACATAGCTAATGAACTGGCCTCAACAGTTTGCTGTGGCAGAGAATTCCACAGATTCACCACTCTCTGTGTGAAGAAGTTTTTCCTAACCTCGGTCCTAAAAGGCTTCCCCTCTATCCTCAAACTGTGACCCCTCGTTCTAGACCTCCCCAACATCGGGAACAATCTTCCCGCATCTAGCCTGTCCAATCCCTTTAGGATCTTATACGTTTCAATCAGATCCCCCCTCAATCTTCTAAATTCCAACGAGTACAAGCCCAGTTCATCCAGTCTTTCTTCATATGAAAGACCTGCCATCCCAGGAATCAATCTGGTGAACCTTCTTTGTACTCCCTCTATGGCAAGGATGTCTTTCCTCAGATTAGGGGACCAAAACTGCACACAATACTCCAGGTGTGGTCTCACCAAGGCCTTGTACAACTGCAGTAGTACCTCCCTGCTCCTGTACTCGAATCCTCTCGCTATAAATGCCAGCATACCGTTCGCCTTTTTCACCGCCTGCTGTACCTGCATGCCCACTTTCAATGACTGGTGTATAATGACACCCAGGTCTCGTTGCACCTCCCCTTTTCCTAATCGGCCACCATTCAGATAATAATCTGTTTTCCTATTTTTGCCACCAAAGTGGATAACTTCACATTTATCCACATTAAATTGCATCTGCCATGAGTTTGCCCACTCACCCAACCTATCCAAGTCACCCTGCATCCTCTTAGCATCCTCCTCACTGCTAACACTGCCACCCAGCTTCGTGTCATCCGCAAACTTGGAGATGCTGCATTTAATTCCCTCATCCAAGTCATTAATATATATTGTAAACAACTGGGGTCCCAGCACTGAGCCTTGCGGTACCCCACTAGTCACCGCCTGCCATTCTGAAAAGGTCCCGTTTATTCCCACTCTTTGCTTCCTGTCTGCTAACCAATTCTCCACCCACACCAATACCTTACCCCCAATACCATGTGCTTTAAGTTTGCACACTAATCTCCTGTGTGGGACCTTGTCAAAAGCCTTTTGAAAATCCAAATATACCACATCCACTGGTTCTCCCCTATCCACTCTACTAGTTACATCCTCAAAAAATTCTATGAGATTCGTCAGACATGATTTTCCTTTCACAAATCCATGCTGACTTCGTCCGATCATTTCACCGCTTTCCAAATGTGCTGTTATCACATCCTTGATAACTGACTCCAGCAGTTTCCCCACCACCGACGTTAGGCTAACCGGCCTATAATTCCCCGGTTTCTCTCTCCCTCCTTTTTTAAAAAGTGGGGTTACATTAGCCACCCTCAAATCCTCAGGAACTAGTCCAGAATCTAACGAGTTTTGAAAAATTATCACTAATGCATCCACTATTTCTTGGGCCACTTCCTTAAGCACTCTGGGATGCAGACCATCTGGCCCTGGGGATTTATCTGCCTTCAATCCCTTCAATTTACCTAACACCACTTCCCTACTAACATGTATTTCGCTCAGTTCCTCCATCTCACTGGACCCTCTGTCCCTTACTATTTCTGGAAGATTATTTATGTCCTCCTTAGTGAAGACAGAACCAAAGTAATTATTCAACCTTGCAGCCTTGGGTTCTGAAGGAAGTAGCTGGAGAGATTGCGGAGGCATTAACAATGATCTTTCAAGAATCAGTAGATTCTGGTATTGTACTGGATGACTGGAAAATTGCAAATGTTACTCCGCTATTTAAGAAAGGTGGGAGGCAGCAAAAAGGAAACTATAGACCTGTTAACCTGACATCAGTGGTTGGGAAATTGTTCAAATCAATTGTTAGGGATCAGGTTATGGAATATCTGCAGGCACATGACAAGATAGGCCAAAGCCAGCAAGGTTTCCTGAAAGGAAAATCCTGCCTGAAAAACCTACTGCAATTATTTGAGGAAATGACAAGCAGGGCAGACAAAGGAGATGCAGTCGACGTGGTGTACTTGGATTTTCAGAAGGCCTTTGACAAGGTGCCGCACATGAGGCTGCTTAGCAAGATAAGAGCCTATGAAATTACAGGGAAGTTACTAGCATGGGTGGAGTATTGGCTGATCAGCAGAAAACAGAGAGTGAGAATAAAGGGAACCTATTCTGGCTGACTGCCGGTTACCAGTGGAGTTCCACAGGGGTCGCTGTTTGGACCACTGCTTTTTTGATGTATGTCAAAGATGTGAACTATAGGATTAATGGATTTGTGTCTAAATTTGCCTATGATACAAAGATAGGTGGGGGAGTGCGTAGTGTTGAGGAAACAGAGAGCCTGCAGAGAGACTTACATAGTTTAGGGGAATGCTGTCCTAGTAAATGAATGATGCACTTTCTCTGAGGAAATGTAATGAAGATTCTGCACTGGATTTTTTTCCCCTGGGTTGAAATCAGAGAATCCTTGAAATACCCAGCATGTGAGGCAGCATCTGTGGAGAGAGAAACAGGGTCAGTGTTTCAGGTTCATGTGTTGGTGAGTCTGTCATAGCAGGAGAATTACAGTGGTATGAGAGGAGTTGGTCAAAGTAAACTGGAAGGAGCTACTGGCAGGGATGTCAGCAGAGCAGCAATGGCATGCATTTCTGGGGAAAATGAGGAAGGTGCAGGACATGTGTATTCCAAAAATGAAGATTTACTCAAATGGTAAAATAGTACAACCATGGCTGACAAGGGAAGTCAAAGCTAATGTAAAAACAGAAGAGAGGGCATACAACAAAGCAAAAATTAGTGCAAGATAAAGGACTGGGAAGGTTTTAAACATCTACAGAGAGCAGCTAGAAGAATCATTAGAAGGGAAAGATGAAATATGAAAGCATTCTAGCAAACAATATCAAAGTGGATAGTAAAAGCTTTTTCAAGTATGTTAAAAATAAAAAAGAAATGAGAGTGGATATAGGACTGCTTGAAAATGAGACAGGAGAAATAATAATTGGGGACAAGGAGTTGGCTGATGAACTAAGTGAGTATTTTGCATCAGTCTTCACTGTGGAAGACACCAGCAGTAGTCCTGATGTTGTCGTGTGTGAAGGAAGTGGGTGCAGTTACTGTTCCAAGAGAGAAGGTGCTCAAAAAACTGAAAGACCTAAAGGTACATAAGTCACCCGGACCAGAGAAATTGCACCCTAGGGTTCTGAAAGACGTAGCGTTAGAGATTGTGGTGGCATTAGAAATGATCTTTCAGAAATCATTGGACTCTGGCATGGTGCCAGAGGACTGGAAAATTGCAAATGTCACACCATTCATTAAGAAAGGAAGAAGGCAGCAGAACGGAAATTATAGACCAGTTAACCTGAGCTCAGTGGTTGGGAAGATGTTAGAGTCAATTGTTAAGGATGAGGTGATGGAGTACTAGCTGACACAGGACAAGATAGGACAAAGTCAGCATGGTTTCCTTCAGGGAAAATCCTGCCAGACGAACCCGTTGTAATTCTTTGGGGAGATTACAGGTCGGATAGATAAAGGAGATGCAGTGGATGTTGTATATTTGGACTTTCAGAAGGCCTTTGATAGGTGCCACACATGAGGCTGCTTACCAAGTTCAGAGCCCATGGTATCACAGGAAAGTTACTAACATGGTAGAGCATTGGTAGGAGGTATTGACTGGGAATAAAAGGATCCCTTTCTGGTTGGCTGCCAGTGACCGGTGGTGTTCCGTAGGGGTTGGTGTTGGGACCACTTCTTTTATGCTGTATATAAATGATTTAGATGATGGAATAGATGGCTTTGTTGCCAAGCTTGCAGATGATACAAAGACTGGTGGAGGGGCTGGTAGTGTTGAGGAAACAGGTAGGATGCAGAAGGACTTAGACAGATTAGGAAAATGAGCAAGAGAGTGGCAAATGAAATACAATGTTGGAAAATGCATGGTCATGCACTTTGGTAGTAGAAATAAATGTGCGGACTATTTTCTAAATGGGGAGAAAATCCAGGAATCTGAGATGCAGACGGACTTGGGAGTTCTTGTGCAGAACACCCTGATGGTTAACTTGCAGGTTGAGTCGGTGGTGAGGAAGGCAAATGCAATGTTAGCATTCATTTCAAGAGGTCTAGAATACAAGAGCAGGGATGTGATGCTGAAGCTTTATAAGGCACTGGTGAGGCCTCACCTTGAGTATTGTGAACAGTTTTGGGCCCCTCATCTTAGAAAAGATGTGCTGGCATTGGAGAGGGTCCAGAGGAGGTTCACAAGGATGATTCCAGGAATGAAAGGATTATGATACGAGGAATGTTTGATGGCTCTGGGTCTGTACTCGCTGGAGTTCAGAAGGATGGGGGGGGGGATCTCACTGAAACCCTTCGAATGTTGAAGAGCCTAGACAGAATAGATGTGGAAAGGATGTGGTAGAGTCTAGAACAAGAGGGCTCGGCCTCGGGATAAAGGGGCGTCTATTCAAAATAGAGCTGCAGAGAAATTTCTTTAGCCAAAGGGTGGTGAATTTGTGGAATTTGTTGTCACATGCAGCTGTGGAGGCCAGGTTGTTGGGTGTATTTAAGGCAGAGATTGATAGGTTCTTGATTGGACATGGCATCAAAGGTTATGGGGAGAAGGCTGGGAGCTGGTGTTGAGGAGGAGATAAAAAAAGGATCAGCCATGTTTGAATGGTAGAGAACACTCGATGGGCCAGATGGACTACTTCTGCTCCTATGTCTTATGGTCCAATATTCAGGTGTTCCGTTGGTTTATACAGAACAGATTGGGAGGGGTTAAAGGAAGGGGGCATTACTAGTCAAGGAAAATGTCATGGCAGTGCTCAGTCAGGATAGACTGGAAAACTCCCCAGTGAAGCGTTCTGAGTGGAACTGAGAAATAAGAAACATGTGACCATGTTAGTGGGGCTACATTACAGACCACCCACCAGTCTGAGGGAATTAGAGGAAAAAATTGTCATGACATCACAGACTGTTGCAAAAAAAGTTAGGTTGTTATAGTAGGTGATTTTAACTTTCCACGTATCCACTGGAACTCCCGTACTGTAAAAGGACTAGATGTTATAGAGTTTGTTAAAAGTGTTCTGGAAAGCTTTCATAATAAGTACGTAGAAGTCCCAACAAGAGAGTGTGATACTTGATCTGCTGTTGGGGAATGAGACAGGGCAGGTGACATTACTTTGTGTCGGGGAACACTTTACATTTAGTGATCACAGTGTCATTAGTTCAAAGTAAATATGGAAAAAGTTAAGTCTGGTTTGTGGGATGAGATTCTAAATTGGAGAATGGTCAATTTTTGAACGGTCAAAAATTATCTGGGAAGTGTGGATTGGGACAGGCTGCTTTCTGGCAAAGGTGTGCTTGGTAAGTGGGAGGCCTTCAAAGGTGAAATTTTGAGAGATCAAAGTTTGTGTGTGACTGTCAGAATAAAATGTAGAGATAACAGATTTAGGGAACCTTGGTTTTCAAAAGATACTGAGGCCCTGGTTAAAACAAAAGAGGTGCAGAGCATGTGTAGGCAGGTAGGAAGAAATGAGGTATTTATGGAGAAAATGAAAGGCAAGAGAACACTTAAGAACAAAATCAGGGCTGAAAGAAGAATGAGGTTGCCTTACAGACAAGGTGAAGGAAGGTCCCATCACATTCTACAGATATATTCAGAGCAAAAGGATTGCAAGGGACAAAACTGGTCCTCTGGAAGATCAGAATGGTGATCTACTCATGACGTGAAAAGAGACAGGGGAGATCTTAAATGGATTTTTTGCATCTGTATTTACTCAGAAGACATTCACGGAGTCTATAGAAATGAGGCAAAGCAGTAGCAAGGTAATGCACCCAATACTGATTACAGAGGAGGAGGTGTTTGCTGTCCTGAGGCAAATCAGGGTGTATAAACCCCCAGTGCCTGAGAAGGTGATCCCTTGGACCCTGAGAGATGCAAGAGCAGAAAGTGCCGGGGTCCGAGCAGAGACATTTAAATCATCCTTAGTGACAGGTGAGGTACCGTAGGATTGGAGGATAGCTAATGTTGTTCTGCTGTTTAAGAAAAGCTCTAAAAATAAACCAGGAAATCATAGGACGTTGAGCCTGTCATCAGCAGTGGAAAGGGTATTGGAAGGAATTCTAAGACAATAAGCCTATAAGATATAGGAGCAGAATTAGACGATTTGGCTCATTGAGCCTGATCCACCATTACATCATGGCCGATCCGCCTTTCCTACGATAATTCTTGCATTGATAAATATGCAGCTCAGGGCATTAGTCACACCCTGCTCAACGTTATGATTCCTGACTTTGTCTGAGGTCGAAACAACACCTGTCTCCATGCCCTCTCCACTACCTGTTCTGGCACTTTGTTTCCCATCCCCCTGTAACTCTAGTCTAAACCCCACCGTGCAGTATTAACAAACCCTCCCACTCGGATATTAGTCCTCCTCCAGTTCACCTGTAACTCTAGTCTAAACCCCACCGTGCAGTATTAACAAACCCTCCCACTCGGATATTAGTCCTCCTCCAGTTCACCTGTAACTCTAGTCTAAACCCCACCGTGCAGTATTAACAAACCCTCCCACTCGGATATTAGTCCTCCTCCAGTTCACGTGGCAACCGTCTCTTCTGTACAGGTCCCACCTTCCCTGGAGGAGAGCCCAATGATCCAAAAATTTTATGCCCTCCCTCCTACACCATCTCCTTAGTCATGTGTTAAACTGTTTGATCTTCCTAGTTCTGGGCTCACTGGCATGTGGGATGTGTAGTAATCCTGAGATCACAACCCTGGAGGCCCTGCCCTTTAACTTAGCACCTAACTCCCTGAACTCCCTCTGCAGAACCTCGTCATTCGTCCTTCCCATGTCACTGCTATCTACATGGACCACAACCTCTGGCTGTTCACCCTCCCACTTAAGATTGCTGAGGTCTTGATCCAAGACATCCTGGACCCTGGCCCCCAGGACGCACCATACCAACTGCGAATCTTATTCTCGCCCACAGAACCTTCATTCTGTTCCTGAAATAATGAATCTCTTATCCCCACAACATGCCACTTCCCTTCTGAGTCACAGAGCCAGACACAGTGCTGGAGACCCAACCACTGTCACTTTCCCCTGTTAGGCGTTCTCCCCCTCCCCCCCAGCAATATCCAAAGTGATATACCTGCTGTTGAGGGGGATGGCCACCGGGGTATTCTGCACTGGCTTGTTAACCATTTCGCCTTCCTGTGGAAGGAAGGCAAAATTTAAAAAGGCAAAAAATGTAGGACTGAAGGTGATATATTAAATGCACGTAGTATTCAGAATAAGGTGGATGAATGCATGGTGCAACTAGAGATTGATCGGTATGATGTTGTGGGCATCACTGAGTCATGGCTGAAAGAAGGTCATAGTTGGGAGCTTAACATCAAAGGATATACTTTGTATCGAAAGGACAAGCTGGAAGGCACAGGCGGTGGTGTGGCTCTGTTGGTAAGAGATGGAATTACATCTTTAGAAAGAGGTGACATAGGGTCAGAGAATGTTCAATCTTTCTGGGTGGAGTTAAGAAACTGCACGGGCAAAAAAAAATATGGGAATCATAATAGGCTTCTAAACAGTATCCAAGATGTGAGGTTGAGATTGCAAAGGGATCTGGAAAAGGCATGTAGTAAGGGATAATGCAAAAATTGTAATGGGGGATATCAAGATGCAAGGGAATTGGGAAAATCATGTTGGTGTCTGATCACAAGAGAGGGAATTTGTTGAATGCCTACACAATGTTCTTTTTCGAGCAGCTTGTGCTTGAGTCTACTTGCGGAAAGGCCATCCTAGATCGGGTGTTGTGTAATAACGCAGATCTTATTAGGGAGCTTGACGTAAAGGAACCCTTAGGAAGCAGTGATCATAAAATGATTGAATTCATACTCCAACTTGAGAGGGAAAAGCATAACTCACATGTATCAGTATTATAATAGAATAAAGGGAATTACAGAGGCATGAGAGAGGAGTTTGCCCAGGTGGGTTGGAAGAGGATACTGGCAGGGATGATGGCAGAGCAGAGGTGCTTAAAGTTTGTGGGAATAGTTCGCAAGGTGCAGGATAGATATGTCCCACAGATGAAGTTGTTCTCAAATGGCAGGGGTAGGCATCTGTGGCTGACAAGGGAAGCTGAGGACTGCATAAAAGCCAAGGAAAGGGCATATAAGGTAGCAAAAGTGAGTGAGAAGTTGGGTGATTGGAAAACTTTTAAAATCTAACAAAAGGCAACTAAAAAAGACATAAAAAGGGAAAAGATGAAATATGAGGGCAAACAAGCCAATAATATAAAGCAGGATACTAAAAGTTTTTTTTTAGTAACATAAAGAGTAAAAGGGAGGTGAGAGCTGATATTGGACCACTGGAAAATGATGCTGGTGAGGTAGTAATGGGGGACAAAGAAATGGCAGGTGAACTTAATGGATACTTTGCATCTGCTTTCACTATGGAAGACACCAGCAGCATGCCAGAGGTCCTTGAGTGTCAGGGAGCAGGAGTGAGTGCCATTGCTATTAGAAAGGAAAAAGTGCCAGGCAAACTCAAAGGTCTCAAGGTCGATAATTCACCTGGACCAGATAGACTACATCCCAGAGTCCTGAGAGAGGTTGCTGAAGAGAAAATGATGCATTGGTCATGATCTTTCAAGAATTACTTGATTCTGGCATGGTCCCGGAGGACTGGAAGATTGCAAATGTCACCTCACTCTTTAAGAGGGGAGGAGGGCAAAAGAGAGGAAATTATAGGCCAGTTAACCTAACCTCAATGGTTGGGAAAGTGTTGGAGTCTGTTATTAAGGACAAGGTTTTGGGGTACTTGGAGACTAATGATAAAATAAGTCCAAGTCAGCATGGTTTCTATGAAGGAAAATCTTGCCAGAGAAATCTGTTAGAATTCTTTGAGCAAGTAACAAGCAGGATGGACAAAAGAGAAGCAGTGGATGTTATTTACTTGGATTTTCAGAAGGCATTTGATAAAGTGCCACACATGAGGCTGCTTAACAAGATTAAATATTATGGTGTTACAGGAAAGATACTGACATGGATAGAGGAATGGCTGACAGCAGGAGGCAGTGAGTGGGAGTAAAGAGGGCCTTTTCTGGTTGGCTGCCAGTGGTGTTCCTCGGGGATCAGTATTGGGACCACTACTTTTGACATTGTTTGTCAATGATAAGGATAATGGAATTGATGGCTTTATGGCAAAGTTTATGGACAATACCTGCCCCTCCTAGTGCTCACCCATCTCCCCTCTCTCCATCTCTGCGCTGTAACCACCTCACTAAACGTCTCCCACATTCCCCCATCCCGGATATCCCACAGCGAGTCCAACCACAGCTTCACCTGTTCTCATCGTTTGAGTCTCTCTCTCTCTCGTCTCTCGTCACACCATCTCACCAATCACACGCTGTGCAACATAACATTTGGAAGATGGGTGAACTGAGTTCCAGAGAGAGCAATGTATCAGTCTAAACCAAACTGTAAAACAGTAAAAGTCAGAGTGAGCGATGAACCAGTGACCCGGCCAGTGACTGACTGCTTCACACTCTGTAATGATACCCTAGGTTACAAAGATGTTCAGTTACAACCCCATCCAGACCACATACCACGTCCTTGGCTTCCAGTGAATCCATGTGACTGTTTGTAAAGAGTTAAGCAGATCTTCAGCCCAACATATTCGTGCTGACCTGTCTGTACTGATCCCAATTAACAGCACAAATCCTTGAGATGTCTGACTCCCGAGTCCCCACCTTCCTCTCTCTCCCGTCCCCATCCACTGACCTCACTCCTCACCCTCCACCCACTCACCTCACTCTCCCCTCCCACCCACCCAACTGTCTTTCTCTCCACTCCCTACCACCCTCCCTCCTCTTTCCCTACCCTCCATCCACTCACCTCTCTCTCCCCACCCGTCACCCACTCACCTCTTTCCCCTCTCTCCACCCACTCATCTCACTCTCCCCATTCACTACACTCCACCCTCAAAGCTCTCTTCCCTCACTCCACCCATTCACCTCATTCTCCCCACTCCCCACCTCTCTTTCCCCACTCCACACCCACCCACCTCTCTCTCCACACCCTGTAGCAACTCTGTACCTTCCCCATCCACCCGGTGGACATTCCTCTCCCCACACCCTCTCTAACCCCCTAACTCACCCATCCCTCTTGACCAGCCTCTGCCCCATTCCCATTACACCACACCCCAGCCCTCTCTGACCACCTTTTTCTTACTCACTCCTGATCCCTGTCTCAGAAACATAGAAAACCTACAGCACAATACAGGCCCTTTGGCCCACAGAGTTGTGCCGAACATGTCCTTACCTTAGAAATTACTAGACTTCCCCACAGCCCTCTATTTTTCTAAGCTCCATGTACCTATCCAAAAGTCTCTTCAAAGACCCTGTCATATCCACCTCCACCACCATTGCCGGCAGCCCATTCCATGCACTCACCACTCTCTGAGTAAAAAACTTACCCCTGACATCTCCTCTGTAACTACTCCCCAGCACCTTACACCTGTGCCCTCTTGTGGCAACCATTTCAGCCCTGGGAAAAATCCCCTGACTATCCACATGCCTGTCATCATCTTAAACACCTCCATCAGGTCACCTCTCATCCTCCATCGCTCCAAGGAGAAAAGTCCGAGTTCACAACCTGTTTTCATAAGTCTTCCCACGTCTGTTCCCTGATTCAATCCTCTCCATCTCCAGCACTGACTGAGAGTCACTGACTTGAATGACTATCTTTGTTTCTCTCTCTGCAGATGCTGCCCGACCTGGTGAGTCTGAGCAGCAGTTTCCAATTTTACCTCAGATTTCCAGTATCTGCAGTTTCCTGTCGAGCTGCTGTTAGCCGAAGGTTCGTGGTGTGGAAGTGATCCCAATGGAGAATTGAAGTAAAATTTATACAGTATGGAGCTCAAAGTTCAAAGTAAATTTATTATCGAAGGAAATTATCTGATCACTTACAACCCTGAGATTTGTTTTATTCTGGGCAATCACAGTAAATACAAGAACACAATAAAATCAAGGAAAGACCGCACCCAGTAGGGCAGAGAGCAACCAACATGATAAATAACCAACAAACTGCAAATACAAATACAGAGAAAAATAGTAACTAAATAAATAAACAATAAATATTGAGAACATGAGGTGAATGATTCTTGAAAGTGAGTCCTTAGGTGATGATTCAAGTGAAGTTGAATGAAACTTATCCCCACTGGTTCAAGAGCCAGATTATTGTGGGGTAATAACTGTTCCTGAACCTCATGGTGAGTCCCCATGCTCCTGTATCTACTTAAGGTCATAGACTCATAGTAAAGTACAACAAAGAAACAGGCCCTTTGGCTATCTAGTCCACAACAAATCATTTAAACTGTCTACCACTATCGACCTGCACCGGGACCACAGCCTCCATAAACCTACCATTGATGTACTTCTTCAAACTTCCCTCAAGCATTAAAATCCAGTTCACATCCACCACTTGAGTGAAGAAGTTTCCCCTCATGTTCTCTTTAAACTTTTCATCTTTCACCTTTAACTCATGACCTCCAGTTATAGTCCCACCCAACCTCAGCGGAAAAAGCCACTTACCCTATCTATATCCCTTATAATTTTGTATACCTCTATCAAATCGCCCCTCAATATTCTATGTTCCAAAGAAAACACTAACCTTTTCAATCTTTTCATATAACTCTTGTCCTCCAGACTTGGCAACATCCTCTGTACTCTTTCAAACTTATTCTCATCTTTCCTGTAGGTAGGCGACCAGACCTGCACACAATGCTCCAAATTAAGTCTCACCAATGTCTTATACGACTTTACATAACATCCTATCTTCTTGTTTCAAATGTTTTTTTATTGTGAAGCAATATTAGCTCAACTACAACTGACAATGTCCTAAAGTATAATGCTTCTTTTTTTCTTTTCTTTCTCATAACAACACAATGAAAATCAAATGAATGTATGTATAGTAAACCAGCAAAAAGCAAAGGAAACCCTACCACCCATCTCCTTTCCCTTCCCAGCCCTCCCCTCACCCTCGCGTATGTGCTGTTTAGGTCCTAGCGCCCCCCACACTTAGTTCAGCTGTCGGTCACTTCTAAATACAACAGTAATGGTTGCCAGATTTTTTCAAATTCCTTCAGTCTTTCCTTGATAACATATTTTTTCCTCTCTAGATGCTGAGTATCCATTAATGCAGCCAGCCATGTCTTAGTGATCCACCTTCTTAGTCCTCCTTTTTCCAGAACATCAGTGTGTTTCTTTCCATTAAGTATGCCATACATCAGGAGTTGTTGCTGGGTAGCCTGGAATTTATTTGACCTTGCAGAAGTTCCAGAAATTACTAAAATGGGGTCTGGTATTATCTGAACCTTTAGTACCTTCGATAGGACCTCAAATATTTGCTTCCAATACTCGTGTATCCTGGGACATAAAGCATAACTATGTAACAAATTTGCCTCCGAGCACTTGCATTTCTCACATATTGGGGCACCTCTGGGAATATTTTATGAATGCTTCCTTTTGAATAATGTAACCTATGTAGGATTTTAAATTGTATTAAGCAATGCCTGACATTGATGGAACAGGAGTTAACATACTCCAAAGCCTCATTCCATATAACCTCCTCTATCTCTGTACCCAACTCCTTTTCCCACTCCTTTTTAATATTATCCATTGTTGTATGACACTTGTTTTGTATGGCATCATACAGATAGGCGATGGTGTGCTCTGTCCCTAAACATGATCTTAAATGATTATCTGATTTATGAGGTTTGCCGTCTCAAAACCAGAAGGATGTGATCTTATATAGTGTCTTAGCTGGAGATACCAGAAAAAATAACTCTTTTGCAATCTGAATTTGTCCTGGAGCTGCCGAAATGACGCAAAAATCCGTTGTATGCATAAATCTCCAATGCTGCGTATCCCTAATTCTCGCCATGCAGCAAAGGCCCTATCTATATATGAGGGGATAAAAGAGGGCTTCGCTGATATAGGTACAAGAAAAGATAATGTTCTGAGTTTCAAATGCTTCCCCCTTTGTCTCCACATCTGTGTGGTGCTATGTATAACGGGATTGCCTCTATAACAGGGTTTATTTAACCGAATAGGAGACATAATGATTGCCCCTATGGAATATGGTAGGAAATCCTCATGCTCCATCTCCAACCGTCCGGGAAGTACAACTGTATCATCTATCCAGTATGCTCCATGGCTAACGTTAGCAGCCCAGTAGTAAAAAATAAAGTTGGGTAGTGCCATCTCCCCACTAGTCTTATTCTTGCAGAGATGTTCTTTCCAAATTCCACGTGCTTTATAATTCCATATAAAAGGTAGAATTATCGAATCTAATTCTTTAAAGAAGGTTTTGGTAAGATAGAGTGGCAGGTTCTGAAATAGATAGAGCAGTTGGGGGAGAAAGATCATCTTGGCTGCATTTACTCTGCCCACTACAGAAATTGGGAGTGCCTTCCAAGATTCCATTTTCTTTTTAATCTTTTCAATTAGAGAGATAAAATTTGCTTCAAATAGAGAACTATACTTTTTGGTTATTGCAATTGCAAGGTAAGTAAACTTCTCAAGGGTTATTTTGAATGGAAATTGTTTAAGCCCCTCCGGTTCTTCTACTCGGACCGGGAATAATTCACTTTTCCCCCAGTTAATCTTATACCCTGAGAAAGTGCCAAATAAATTGACTATTTCCAGCAAAACTGGAATAGTAATATATGGTTTCGTTACAAACAACAAAACATCGTCCGCTAAAGGGAAATTTTGTTGATAGTATACTCTGTATTGTACCCATAAATTTCGGGTTGAGAACATATAGTCTCCGCCAGTGGTTCCAGGGCCAACGCAATGCACAGCCCTGTCTTGTGCCCCTGTGCTAACTGAATGGTTCCGAGAGGGTCTGATTAGTTAGTATTTTAGCACTAGGGTTACTGCTTAATCCAAGTTATAAATTTGTCTCCCATTCCAAATCTTTTCAAAACCTCACAGAGGTATTGCCATTCCACTTGGTTGAATGCTTTCTCACCATCTAAACTTAATACAATAAGGTCTTCCTCAGGATGTCTTGGGGAATGCATTATATTCAGAAGGTACCTGATGTTAAGGAAATAATTCCTTTTAGAGATAAACCCTGTTTAACATCCTATCTTCTGTATTCAATATTGATTTATGAAGACCCATGTGCCAAACCCTATCAACCTGTGACATCACTTTCAATGAATTTTGGCCCTGTCTTCTCAGATCCCTTTGTTCTACCACACTCCTCAGTGCCCTACCGTTCTTTGTATAAGACCTCCCCTGCTTGGTAATACTGAAGAGCAGCACCCCACACTTATCTACACTAAATTCCATCTGCCTTGTTTCAGCCCATTTTTCCAGCTGATACAGATCCTGTTGCAAGTCATGATAGTGTTCATCACTGTCCTTTACACCCCCAGTCTTGGTGTCATCTGCAAATTTGTGGGGGAGAGAGGGGAAGAGAGCAGAGATAGGAAAGGGAAGGGAAAGGAGGAGGGGGGAGGGGGAAGAAGGAGGGAGGGGAGATGGAAAGGACGAGAGAGAACCCAGACTGCATCATGTGACTGTTTCTACAGAGTTAAACAAACCTTCAGCCCGACATATTCATGCTGACCAGAAACTACCTGTCCGTACTGATCCAAGTTAACAGCAACCCTCCTCAAGACATCTCTGACTCCCCGTCCTCCACCCACCTGTCCCTTAGGCATGCATTTTCTATCTCACATTGTAATTTGTAGGCCACCTCCTTACTACTGTTTGGGGGTCAGTGTACAACTCCCACTAGGGTCTTTTTACCCTTGCAGTTCCTACACAATGATTCAACACTTTTCGACCATATGTCATCTCTTTCTAATAATTTGATTTCATTTTTTTTTACCAACAGGGCAATGCCGCCCCCCTGAACTTTTGAGACAATGTGTATCCTTGGATGTTAAGCTCCCAGTTATAATCTTCTTTCATCCATGATTCAATGATGCCGCCAACATCAATCATACATTCCAATCTGCAACTGTGCTGCAAGTTCATCTATCTTATTGCACATACCACCTCAATCCTCTGGATCACTGACACTGACACACCATCATTCACTTGAATCACTATCTTTATTTCTCTCACTACAGATGCTGCCTGACCTGGTGAGTCTTTCCAGCAGTTTCCAATTTTACCTCAGATTTCCAGTATCTTCAGTCTTCTTTCGATGCTGCTGTTAGCCGAAGGTTCATGGTGTAGGACAGACAGGTTAAAGTGATACCACCGGAGAAATGAAGTAAACTTAATACAGTGTGGAGCTCAAAGTTTAAAGTAAACTTATTGTCGAAGTACATGTGTGTCATCATATACAACCCTGAGATTCATTTTATTGTGGGCAATCACAGTAAATATGAGAAACACAATAGGATCAATGAAAGCTCATACCCAACAGGACAAACAGCAACCAATGTGATTTAAAAACAAACTGAGTACAAAAAGAGAGAAAAGAAATAATAATAATAAATAGATCAGCAATCAATAGGGAGAACATGAGATGAAGAATCCTTGAAAGTCGTAGATGATGGTTCGAGTGAAGTTGAATGAGCTGCCTCCACTGGTTCAGGAGTCTGATGGTTGAAGGGTAATTACTGTTCCTGAACCAGGTGATGTGGTCCAGAGGCTCCTATACCTTCTTCCTGATGACAGCAGTGAGAAGAGAAGATGGCTTGGATGGTGGGGATCCTCGATGATGGAGGCTGCTTCCCTACAACAGAGCCCGATGTAGATGTGTTCAGTGGTGGGGAGGACGTTACCAGTAATGATTGGGCATATATTGTAATGGATTTTGTGTGCCTTTCCATTCAAAGGCTTTGGTGTTTCCACTGTCACGGACCCTGTGACGGGGATAAAGAACCAGCAGAGATGGAAAACACTTTGGAGTCTCGTATTGCTATAAACTACTAATATTTATTAGTAACTATGCAATACAGTAATATAAATGTAGATAAATCAAACAGGTTAGCAATGATTATATATAAAAGTAAGTGTGGAATATATATGTATGATAACCAAGCTTCTTTAAGTCTAGGGGTAAAAAGATACAGTCTTACGATGTTGAGTAAAGTTCAGTTTGTGGTATTTAGTTGAATAGCGATGGGGAGGGAGGGACAGAGATATATATATAAGAGAGAGAGGTGAGCTGTTGCTGTCGATCTTCTCGTCGTCCTCCGAAATCCTTTACAAGTCACCGACTGTGACTTTAACCAGGGGGACCGGTTTTCCTGTGGTGGAACTATCACCCAGGCCAGGGTGGACACATAGACAACTCCCCACTAGTCAACCCCTTCTTCACCACTGGAATAGCAATTTGGATCGATCCGCCTGATCGATCCTCCAAAACCCACTTTCTCTGCGGGCACAGCAATGCTCATTCAGTGTCCAGAACATGTGTCTGAGGTCTGTATCATCTGACCTCCCATTTATCCCACCAGGCTGAGCATCACCTGTCACTCAAAGAGTCCCTCCTTCCTTTCTTTGTCTGTAAAGGAGCACAAGCAGGCAACACGTCCTTGGAAGTAACATCAACAACCTGCCTTTGGTCACCATAGCAACCTTCGAGCTGCTCGGTGCTGTCTCCAACTCCAAACTCAGTAGAAATCCAAAGTTACTTCCAATGCCTTAAAGTGACAGTCCAACTGTTAATCTTCGTCTCTCTCTCTTTTCCAAACAAACCATCAATGATGAATGTCTCTGTCTCTCTTCAAGCAGTTAATAGGGGCTCTCCTGGATCCCCTCACACCAGACCAAGACATAATTCAACCAATCAATATACTCTCCACGACAAATCAATGGAAGTGTGTCAAAGTTTTAGATGACAGGCCGAAACTTCGCAAACTTCTAAGAAACTACTGAGTGGTAGGATGAGGAGAGCTACCTTTTTAAATCAGGTCCACACTCAAAAGTAACAAGGCAGAACTTTGTGGCAGTTTCTCGGAGGTGGACTGTGACCAATTGCTGAGCAGGTTTCATAAGGAAGAAACGCAAGCACAAGCGAAGTGGACGTTGTTGTGAGTGGGCCAGTGTTTAGAGTGGCTTTGGCTCATCAGGCGTCAGCAAGGTCAGGCTTGGGTGAGGTGAGTATCTGGTAAGTTTCTCCTTTTCGTCTTAATTCTTCATTCCTCATCTGTTAGGGAACAGTAGTGCAGAGAGAATGGCTCCAGAGACAGTGTTTTGTTCTGTGTGTGAGATATGGGAGACCTCCATTCTCCCAGATAACCACATCTGCACCAAGTGCACTGAGCTGCAGCTCCTCAGAAACGGTGTTAAGGAAATGGAGCTGCAGCTCGATCACTTTCAGCTCATATGGGAGAATGAGGTGGTGATAGGCAGGAGCTACAGGGAGGCCGTGACCCCTGAGTTGCAGGAAGCAGGTACCAGGGTGGCAGTCAGAAGAAGGTAGGGAAGCCGTAGCAGAGTATCCCTGTGGCTGTAACCTCAAGTAGCCACTTTGGACATGGCTGAGAGGTCGAGCTGCTAAGGGGGAGTCGCACTGACCAGGTCTCTGGCATTGAGTCTGATGCTGCGGCTCAGAAGAGCAGAGAGGTGAAAAGAACTGCAGTGGTGATAGGAGATTCCATAATCAGAGAACAGAGATGAGATTCTGTGGGTGTGATCGAGACACCCGGATGATATGTTGCCTCCCGTGTGCCAGGATCAGGGATGTCTCAGGTTGGGTCAATGGTTTTCTCAAGGAGTAGGGATTGTGTACATCCCAGGGTTCTGAAAAAAGATTTTAAAGAGATTGTGGGGGCATGAGTAGTGATCTGCCAACAATCATTTGATTCTGGCATGCTTCCAGAGGAAGGGAAAACCGCAAATATCACTCCATTCTTCAAGAAGGGGGAGAGGCAGGAGAAATGAAATTATAGGCCAGTTAGTCTGACCTCAGTGATTGTGAAGATGTTGCAGTCGATTGTTAAGGATGTGCTTTTGGGGTACTTGAGGGCACATGATACAATGGGCCACAGTCAACATGGATTCCTCAAGGGAAGATCTTGCCTCACAAATCTGTTGGAATTCTACGAGGAAACAACAAGCAGGACAGACAAAGAAGAGTCAGTAGATGTTGTTTATTTGAATTTTCAGAAGGCCTTTGACAAAGTGCCACACATGAGGCTGCTTAACAAGATAGAAGCCAGCATATTACAGGAAATATACTAGCATGGATAGAAGATTGGCTGATTGGCAGGAGGCAAAGAGTGGAAATAAAGGGGGCTTTTTCTGGTTGGTTGCCGGTGACTAGTGGTGTTTCACAGGGGTTGGTTTTGGGACCACTTCTTTTTGCGTTATATGTTAATGATTTGGATGATGGAATTGATGGCTTTGTGGCCAAGTTTGCAGATGATATGAAGATAGGTGGAGGTGCAGGTAGTGTCGAGGAGGCAGGGAGTCTGCAGAAGAACTTAAATAGGTTAGAAGCATGGGAAAAGAAGTGACAGATGGGATATAGCTTAGGGAAGTTTATGGCCATTCACTTTAGCAGATGGAATAAAGGCATGGACTATTTTCTAACCTGGGGGAAAATTCAAAAACCTCAGTGCAAAGGGTCAAGAATGTATCCAGGAATGAAAACATTAATGCGTGAGGAGTGTTTGATGGTTCTTAGCCTGCACTTGCTGGAGTTCAGAAGAATGAGGGGGGATCTCACTGAAGCCTATCAAATATTGAAAGGGGTTTATGTAGAGAGGATTTTCCTATCGTGGGGGAGTCTAGAACTAGAGTACACAGCCTCAGAATAGAAATGAGGAGGAATTTCTTCAGCCAGATGGTGGTGAATCAGTGGAATTCATTGCAAAATGGAGGTTCTTGATTAGTTGGGGCATCAAAGGTTACGGGGAGAAGGCAGGAGAATGGGGTTGATAGGGTTAATAAATCAGCTGTGATGGAATGGTTGGGCAGTCTCGATGGGCCAGATGGGCTAATTCTGTTCTTCTGTCTTAAGGTCTTATGGTGTCAGCACACACCAATCACCCCAACCACAAACTGTTCCAGCTGCTACCATCTGGGAAACGGTACCACAGCATAAAAGCCAGGACCAACAGCTTCTTCTACCAGGCCATCAGACTGATTAATTCATGCTGACACAATTGTATTTCTATGTTATATTGACTGTCCTGATTGAAAGAATGAGATGCATGCAGGACTAGTCTAGAAGGTGAGGTCATGAGAGATCCAAAAGTCAACCAATTCATAATTGGCTTTATGGGAAGAAGCAGAGGGTGAGGAGAGAAACCAGAGGAAGCTGTTTCTGAGACTGGAGACCTGTAATAAGGGTGTATCAGACAGACTGGTGCTGGGACCTTTGTTCATGATTTATACAAACAATTTGACCGTAAGACCAGATGACATATGAGCAGAATTAGGCCATTTGGCCCCTCATTTCTGATCTGCCATTCCATCATGGCTGATTTATGTTTCCCTCTCAACCCCATTCTCCTGCCTCTCCCTGTAACCGCTGACACCTTACTGGGTGCCATGGTAGCATAGGGGACAGCACGATGACATTCTGTCACCGTTCTGTAAGGATTCGCTGTACATCCTTCCTGTGGAATATGTGAGTGTTCTCCAGGTGCCCCCATTTCCTCCCACAGTCCAAACCCATACTGGGTAGATTAATTGGTCATTGTAAATTGTCCTGTGATGAGGTTAAGAATAAATTGGGGAGTTGTCAGATGTTTCCTGACTGACATAGTTCAGAAGACTGGAAGAGCCTCTTCCTTGCTGTATATCAAAGTAAATAAATAAAATAATCCAGAGCCTATTAACCTCCAGGAAAAATGCAGGGAAATAGGACAGGCTCAGATGGGAATCTTGTTCGGGATGGACAAGTTGGTCCGGAGGTTCTATAACAATATGATGCTGTGCAGATTTGGGGAATTAAGAAGGCAGCAGAGGTGAGTGAGGAGGACCTGGGGGAGAGACGTGGGACAGACCATTGCATGTTTAGAGCCCACCTACCTTGTCGAGACCATTGGAGGAGCTGGAGGTGGTGTCACCATTCAGGAAGTGATGTGTGTCAGTGGAAACAGCTGATTGGTGAGCAGCAAGGGTGGGCTGTTCACTGAAATAAAGATAAAGGCAGGGATGTTACATTGTAACAGGCAGTGTTTATCGATGAAGAATCTTGCTGGTGTAATCAATACATTCAATGAATGTGAGATGTATGTTCACTGTCCAGGAGGAAGAGAGGGCCCAGTGCAAGGGTGTCCATGGCAGGAGAACTCAGCCCAGTGGAATGTTCCTGCTGCAATAGGTGGAAACCGGGGAAAGGAGCAACAGGAACGTTTGTGGGACCACAGCCGGAGAGGGAAAAGACAGGCACAGCTGTTGTGACAGGGGACTCGGCTGTAACGGGTGTAGACAGGGTTTTCACTGGGTGTAAACAAGCCTCTCAAATGGGATAACAAACAATCTGCTGTAGGAACTCAGCAGGTCAAGCAGCATCTGTGAGGGAAAGGAATTGTCAGTGTCAAGACCCAAAATGTCAACAATTGATCCCCACTCTCTCCCCCCCCCAACACAGATACAGCCTGACTTGTTCAGATCCTCCAGCAGTTTGTTGTCACTCCAGTTTCCAGTATCTGCTGTCTCTTCTGTCTCTATAAAGCTGTTGTCTCCCTGGTGCCAGGGGCAGGGATGTTTCCGATGTCTGCAGGACATCCTGAACAGGGAGGGAGTGGTGGTTGTACTTTATACAACCTTGAGATTCGTCTCCTTACAGGCAGCCACAGAAAAAGAAACACAAAGAATCCATCAAAACAAAAGAAAATGCCCAATGACCTGAATGTGCAGAAAAAAAAAACAAATAAAAGTAAGCAATAGCATTGAGAAATTAAGTTGCTGAAGGTGAGTCTACAGAAGCCTGTTAGTTGCAGCTACAGCCTCAGTTCAGTGTGAAGATGAGTAAACCTCACGGAACAGTGAGCTGAACCGGCCCCCACTCCCCCGACCTCCCAGTCCCCACCCCCTACTCCCCCCACTCCCCCCACCACCAGTCCCCAGTCCCCACGTAGCGATGTGCCACACACACAGCTGAAACTACCGAGACACAGTCTGTAAGTCGCACTGGAGACTCGTTCATTGAAACTTCGCGGTGACGTCGAGGTTCGGTACAAAGGTCCCCCCCGCTCGCGGGCCGGTGAGCCGGTTCGCTTGTGTAGAAAGTGTTGTCGCCGCAGCCTCCTCATTCTGCTATAAAGGAGCCTGGGGTCTCTGATCTACAGATCACTCACAGTGAGCTCTGAGCAGCGACCACTCCGAACACCTGAAGTTTGCGAGCAGGGGATTTCACTCAGGTCCACTGTCAGCAAAACTGAGCTCCGACCTGCGAACAGTCGGCGTCTGCGATTGATTAGCCAGAGTAAATTAGGAGTCTCCATTTGGCAGCGTATGGAGTAAGACGTTTTTTGTTTCACAACTTACTTTTCACTGCTAGATCCGTTACAAGTTTGAGGATTTATTATATTTGCTGAAGGATTTTACGGTTTAATTACGATGGCTGGAACCGAATTACGGAGTGGCAAAACTCTTCCTGAGCCGCAACAAACAGAGAAACCAGAGGAAGTTTCTACTTCAGAAAGAATGCTGTCTTTAATAGAAGCTATTAATGTGAAGATCAGTACAGTGGATACCAAAATGGATAAATTGACAAAAGCTAATCAATTGTTTGAAAAAACCAACATCGCTATTCAGGAGTCTTTGAAGAATTTGGAAGATCGATATCAGACGCTTAAGCAGAATACTCACAGAATTGATCGGGAATTTGAATTAATGGGTCAATCTATTAACATACAAAATAGGTGCAGGAGTAGGCCATTCGGCCCTTCGAGCCTGCACCGCCATTTATTATGATCATGGCTGATCATCCAACTCAGAACCCTGCACCAGCCTTCCCTCCATACCCCCTGACCCCCGTAGCCACAAGGGTCATATCTAACTCCCTCTTAAATATAGCTAATGAACTGGCCTCAACTGTTTCCTGTGGCAGAGAATTCCACAGATTCACCACTCTCTGTGTGAAGAAGTTTTTCCTCATCTCGGTCCTAAAAGGCTTCCCCTTTATCCTCAAACTGTGACCCCTCGTCCTGGACTTCCCCAACATCGGGAACAATCTTCCTGCATCTAGCCTGTCCAATCCCTTTAGAATTTTATACGTTTCAATCAGGAACAGGTTTTGAAGATGTCTTTTATGGAAAAGAAAATTAATGAGAATAGTTCGGAATTGTCAAGAATTAAGAAGAAAACCATTGATTTGGAAAGCAGAAATCTACGTATACTGAATTTGCCTGAAAATACGGAAAGCAGTGAGCCACTCAAGTTTTTGTTGAACATCTTTCAGTGACATTCTCGAAGTCTGTCCGACATTGGACAGAGCCCACTGAATTCTGCGTCTTAACCCATCAGCCGAAATTAAACCACATCCTGTAATTCTCTGTTTCCATTATTTTACAACCAAAGAAGCTATTCTTCGGAATGCAAGGAGAAAAAAATCTATTAATCTATAATGAAGTTCAGAGTCGTATAGTGGAAGATTTTGCCCCAGAGATTTATGCCAAAAGAATTAAATATCGGGAAGTGAAAAGCGGATTTTTTTTTAATGAGCTGTCGCCCGTTGCCGCGTTATCCGGCTCGTCTGATGATTACTCCACCCGATACTCGTCCAAAACGGATTGACTCTCCAGAAGATGGATGGAAATTTATAAAAGAGTTTCAGTCCACTTCGTAAGCAATTTGAAAAGTTGATCCTTAGCTGGGAGTGGTTTGTAACACCGTTGATGAAAGTCCACTCTTCGTTTTATCAATGTTCAGATACAGACTTGGTTAACTTACTTCGAAATGTTGTTGTTTGCTTTAAGACCATAAGACAAAGGAGCAGAAGTAGGCCATTCGGTCCATCGTGTCTGCTCCGCCATTTTATTATGAGCTGATCCATTCTCCCATTTAGTCCCACTCCCCCGCCTTCTCACCATAACCTTTGATGCCCTGGCTACTCAGATACCTATCAATCTCTGCCTTAAATACACCCAATGACTTGGCCTCCACTGCTGCCCGTGGCAACAAATTCCATAGATTCACCACCCTCTGATTAAAAAAATTTCTTCGCATTTCTGTTCTGAAAGGGTGCCCTTCAATCCTTAAGTCATGCCCTCTCCTACTAGACTCCCCCATCATGGGAAACAACTTTGCCACATCCACTCTGTCCATGCCTTTTAACATTCAAAATGTTTCTATGAGGTCTCCCCTCATTCTTCTAAACTCCAAGGAATACAGTCCAAGAGCGGACAAACGTTCCTCATATGTTAACCCTCTCATTCCCGGAATCATTCTAGTGAATCTTCTCTGTACCCTCTCCAACGTCAGCACATCCTTTCTTAAATAAGGAGACCAAAACTGCCCACAGTACTCCAAGCAACACACATCAAAGTTGCTGGTGAACGCAGCAGGCCAAGCAGCATCTATAGGAAGAGGCACAGTCGACGTTTCAGGCCGAGACCCTTCGTCAGGACTCCAAGTGAGGTCTCACCAGCGCCTTATAGAGCCTCAACATCACATCCCTGCTCCTATACTCTATTCCTCTAGAAATGAATGCCAACATTGCATTCGCCTTCTTCACCACCGACTCAACCTGGAGGTTAACTTTAAGGGTATCCTGTACGACGACTCCCAAGTCCCGTTGCATCTCAGAACTTTGAATTCTTTCCCCATTTAAATAATAGTCTGCCCGTTTATTTTTTCTGCCAAAGTGCATAACCATACACTTTCCAACATTGTACTTCATTTGCCACTTCTCTGCCCATTCTTCCAATCTATCCAAGTCTCTCTGCAGACTCTCCATTTCCTCAGCACTACCGGACCCTCCACCTATCTTCGTATCATCAGCAAACTTAGCCACAAAGCCATCTATTCCATAATCCAAATCATTGATGTACAATGTAAAAAGAAGCGGGCCCAACACTGACCCCTGTGGAACACCACTGGTAACCGGCAGCCAACCAGAATAGGATCCCTTTATTCCCACTCTGTTTCCTGCCAATCAGCCAACGCTCTATCCACGTATGCAACCTTCCCGTAATTCCATGGGCTCTTATCTTGTTAAGTAGCCTCATGTGTGGCACCTTGTCAAAGGCCTTCTGAAAATCCAAATATACAACATCCACTGCATCTCCCTTGTCTAGCCTACTGGTAATTTCCTCAAAAAATTGTAATAGGTTTGTCAGGCAGGATTTTCCTTTAAGGAATCCATGCTGAGTTCTGCTATCTTGTCATATGCCTCCAGGTACTCTGTAACCTCATCCTTGACAATCGACTCCAACAACTTCCCAACCACCGACGTCAAGCTAACAGGTCTATAATTTCCTTTTTGCTTCCTTGCCCCCTTCTTAAATAGTGGAGTGACATTTGCAGTCTTCCAGTCTTCCGGAACCATGCCAGAATCTATCGACTTTTGAAAGATCATTGCTAATGCCTCCGCAATCTCCACAGCTACTTCCTTCAGAACACAAAGGGTGCATTCCATCTGGTCCAGGAGATTTATCTACCTTTAGCCTATTCAGCTTCCTGAGTACTTTCTCTGTCGTAATTGTGACTGCGCACACTTCTCTTCCCTGACACCCTTGAGTGTCCGGTATACTGCTGTCTTCCTCAGTGAATATAGTTAATATAACAGTTAATATAGTTCTGAATTTAACACTTATATATTTACTTTTTTTCTTATATTTGTAAGTTTTTTTGAAATCATGGCTGCATATATTAAATGGATTTAAGATGGCTGTCATTAATTCGGTCTTAACTACTGTCAGACATAATGTGAAAACATTTGGAATTTGTTTACTTCTTTATGTATTCTTTGTTATGTCTTTTTGGTGGTAGTAGCTTTTTACGTTGTGAATGGAGGTGCCAACTGGAGACAGGTCTGACCGATCTTTTCCACGGATGCTGCCCGACCTGCTGAGTTCCTCCAGCGTGTTGTGAGTGTTGCTTTGACCCCAGCAATGGCAGGGGATTAAGGTAGCATATGCAATAAGACAGATGAATTTGCAGCACAGTTGCAGATTGGAATGTATGATTGATGTTGGAAGCATCACTGAATCATGATTGAAAGAAGGTTATAACTGGGAGCTTAACGTCCAAGGATACACATTGTCTCAAAAGGACAGGGGGCAGCACTGCCCTGTTGGTAAAAAAGTGAAATCAAATTATGAGAAAGAGATGACATATGGTCGAAAGTTGTTGAATCATTGTGAAGGAACTGCAAGGGTAAAAGGACCCTGGTGAGAGTTGTATACTGACCCCCAAACAGTAGTAAGGAGGTGGCTTACAAATTACAATGTGAGATAGAAAATGCTTGCCTAAAGGACAGGTGGGTGGAGGATGGGGAGTCAGAGATGTCAAGAGGAGGGTTGCTGTTAATCGGGATCAATATAGACAGGTCGTTGCCGATCAGAACAAATATGTTGGGTGGAAGGTTTGTTTAACTCCCATACAAACAGTCACATGATGTAGTCTGGGTTCTTTCTCATCCTTTCCATCTCCCTTTCCCCTGCCTCCTTCTTCCCCCTCCCACTCCCTGCTTCTTTCCCCCTCCCTTCCTCCTTCTTTCCCTCCCCTTCCCTCTCTCTGCTCCCTTCCCCCCCCACCCCCCAAATTTGCAGATGACATCAAGACTGGGAGTGTAAAGGACAGTGAGGAACATTATCATGACTTGCAACAGGATCTGTATCAGCTGGAAAAATGGGTTGAAACAAGGCAGATGGAATTTAGTGTAGATAAGTGTGGGGTGCTGCTCTTCAGTATTACCAAGCAGGGGAGGTCTTACACAGAGAACAGTAGGGCATTGAGGAGCGTGGTAGAACAAAGGGATCTAGGAATACAGGGCCAAAATTCATTGAAAGTGATGTCACAGGTTAATATGGTTGTAAAGAAAGCTTTTGGCACATGGGTTTTCATAAATCAATATTGAATGCAGACGATAGGATGTTATGTGAAGTTGTATAAGATGTTGGTGAAACTTAATTTGGAACATTGTGTGCAGGTCTGGTCACCTACCTACAGGAAAGATGTGAATAAGGTTGAAAGAGTACAGACAAAATTTACAAGGATGTTGCTGGGTCTGGATGACCTGAGTTATAAGAAAAGATTGAAAAGGTTAGTGTTTTCTTTAGAACATAGAAGATTGAGAGGAGATTTGATAGAGGTATACAAAATTATGAGGGATGTAGATAGGGTAAATGTAACCAGGCTTTTTCCGCTGAGGTTGGGTGGGAATATAACTAGAGGTCATGGGTTAAAGGTGAAAGATGTAAAGTTTAAAGAGAACGTGAGGGGAAACTTCTTCACTCAGAGGTTCTTGAGAGTGTGGAATGAGCTGCTAGAGCAAGTGGTGGATGTGAACAGGATTTTAATGCTTGAGGGAAATTTGAAGAAGTACATCAATGATAGGGATATGGAGGCTGTGGTCCCGGTGCAGGTCGATAGTGGTAGACAGTTTAAATGATTTGTTGTGGACTAGATAGCCAAAGGGCCTGTTTCTTTGTTGTATTTTAATATGACTCTATGACCTTAAGTAGATAAAGGAGCATGGGGACTCACCACGAGGTTCAGGAACAGTTATTACCCCACAATAATCTGGCTCTTGAACCAGTGGGGATAAGTTTCATTCAACTTCACTTGAATCATCACCTAAGGACTCACTTTCAAGAATCATTCACCTCATGTTCTCAATATTTATTGTTTATTTATTTAGTTACTATTTTTCTCTGTATTTGTATTTGCAGTTTGTTGGTTATTTATCATGTTGGTTGCTCTCTGCCCTACTGGGTGCGATCTTTCCTTGATTTTATTGTGTTCCTTGTATTTACTGTGATTGCCTATAATAAAACAAATCCCAGGGTTGTAAACGATCACATAATTTCCTTCAATAATAAATTTACTTTGAACTTTGAGCTCCACTCTGTATAAAGTTTACTTCAATTCTCCATTGGGATCACTTCAACCTGTGTGTCCCACACCACGAACCTTCAGCTAACAGCAGCTCGACAGGAAACTGCAGATACTGGAAATCTGAGGTAAAATTGGAAACTGCTGCTCAGATTCACCAGGTCGGGCAGCATCTGCAGAGAGAGAAACAAAGATTGTGATTCAAGTCAGTGACTCTCAGTCAGTGCTGGAGATGGAGAGGATTGAATCAGGGAACAGACGTGGGGAGACGGGGATAAGGAGTGAGTAAGAAAGAGATAGTGAGAGAGGGCTGGGGTGTGGTGTGTAATGGGAGTGGGGCAGAGGCTGGTTGAGAGGGATGGGTGAGTTAGGGGGGTAGTGAGGGGCTGGGGAGAGAAATGTCCACTGAATGGAGTTGGTACAGGGTGGGGGAGAGAGGTGGGTGGGTGGGAAGTTGGGAGAGAGAAGTGAGTGAGTGGGGAGTGGTGAGAGAGAGGTGAATGGGAGGAGGGGGGTGAGAGGTAGGAGGGTGGAGGGTTGTGAGTGGGGAGCGTGAGGTGAATGGATGGAGTGAGGGGAAGAGGAGAGTGGGTGAGGAATGAGGAGAGAGAGGTGGGTGGTTGGAGGGTAGAGAAAGAGGTGAGAGGGTGGTGGGGAGTGGAGAGAAAGAGAGTTGGGTGGGTGGGGAGTGGGGAGAGTGAGGTGAGTGGGTGGAGGGTGGGGATTGAGGTCAGTGGATGGGGACGGGAGAGAGAGATGGGTGGGGAGTCAGACATCTCAAGGATTTGTGCTGTTAATTGGGATCAGTACAGACAGGTAACACAAATATGTTGGGCTGAAGATCTGCTTAACTCTTTACAAACAGTCACATGGATTCACTAAAAGCCAAGGATGTGGTATGTGGTCTGGATGGGGTTGTAACTGAATCTCTTTGTAACCTAGGGTATCATTACAGAGTCTGAGGCAGTCAGTCACTGGCCGGGTCACTGGTTCATCGCTCACTCTGCCTTTTACTGTTTTACAGTTTGGATTAGACTGATACATTGCTCTCTCTGGAATTCAGTTCACCCACCTTCCAAATGTTATGTTGGATAGAGTGTGATTGGTGAGATGGTGTGACGAGAGACGAGAGAGAGACTCAAACGATGAGAACAGGTGGGGTTGTGGTTGGATCACTGTGGGATTTCCGGGATGGGGAAATGTGGGAGACGCTTAGTGAGGTGGTCACAGCGCAGAGACAGGAGGGGCAGATGGTCTGGTACTGCAGGAGCGTCCTGGGGTCAATCCTGTCTCACATGGGAAAGTTCAAAGTACATAAATATTCAAAGTACATATCTTGTGGACATTCACAGTAAATACAGTAGGATCAATGAAAAACAGCACAAAAAATAAAAACAAACAACCAATGTGTAAAAGACAAGGAATTGCGCCAATACAAAAAGAAAAATAAAACTAGATAATAATAAATAATGAGCTTTGAGCAGCGGCACTTGGTGTTCAGGAGACTGAGGAGAGGTAGTTCACTCTGGTTCACCAATTGAGTAGAAAAGGCAGCAACTCGCGGCAGTTTGGAGTTTTGAGTAGCGCCCACTTGGAGTTCCGGAAACTGAGAAGACAAAGTTCACTCAAATTTACGGATTGAGTGGAAAATGCAATGACTTGAGACAGTTTGGAGTTTTGAGTAGCAGCAAATCAGCTTTTGCGATTGACTGTGAAGAACAAATTAAAGTAAGGTAGGGACAAGCAGAGCGGCCATCATTGGATTGGTCAGAGACAGAGTGGAGATTTTGGGGTTTTAGCTCTTCAAGGCTTCAGGGAGAGAAGGCAAAAAAAAGCTGCAGCACACAAAATGCTGGTGAACTCAGCAGGCCAGGCAGCATCTATAGGAAGAGGTACAGTGGACATTTCAGGCCAAGATCCTTCGTCAGGACTGCAGGTAGACCCTTTTTCTCCCCCAACTGTTTATTGTTCTTATTTGCTCAGTTAGAAACAGCAAAGATGCTAGGCAGGATAGTTGAATTCTCCTCTTGTGGGATGTGGGAAGGCAGGGAGACCTCCAGTGTCCCTCATGACTACAACTGTGAGAAGTGCATCCAGCTGCAGCTTCTGACTCTGCATTCAGGAGCTGGAGCTGGAACTGGATGAACTCCAGATCATTTGGGAGCCTGAGGTGGTGATAGATAGGACAGAAAGAGAGGTAGTTGCACCCAAGATGCATGACCAAAAGACCAGAAGACCATAAGATTTAGGAGCAGAATTAGGTCATTCAACCCATCGAGTCTTCTCCGCCACTCCATATGGCTGTACCAGATCTCACTCAACCCCATACACCGGCTGCCTTGCCATACCCTGTCCGATCAGGAAACTATCAACTTCCGCCTTAAATATACTCACAGACTTGCCCTCCACTGCAGTCTGCGACAGAGCTTTTGACAGATTCACTACCCTTTGGCTAAAAAAATTCCTCTTTACCTCTGTTCTAAAAGGGCCCCCCTTCAATTTTGAGGCTATGCCCTCTAGTTCTGGATACACCCACCGTAGGAAACATCCTCTCCACATCTGCCCTATTTTGAGGTTGTGACTAAACACATTGATGAAGGTAGGGCAGTAGATGTAATGTATATGGATTTCAGCAAGGCATTTGATAAGGTCCCCCATGCAAGGCTTATTGAGAAAGTAAGGAGGCATGGGATCGAAGGGGGCATTGCTTTGTGGATCCAGAATTGGCTTGCCCGCAGAAGGTAAAGAGTGGTTGTAGATGGGTCATATTCTGCATGAAGGTCGGTGACCAGTGGTGTGCCTCAGAGATCTGTTCTGGGACCCCTTCTCTTCATGATTTTTATTAATAACCTGGATGAGGAAGTAGAGGGATGGGTTAGTAAATTTGCTGATAACACAAAGGTTGGGGATGTTGTGAATAGTGTGGAGGGTTGTCAGAGGTTACAGCAGGACATTGATAGGATGTAGAACTGGGCTGAGAAGTGGCAGATGGAGTTCAGCCCAGCTAAGTGTGAAGTGGTTCATTTTGGTAGTTCAAATATGATGGCAAAATATAGTATTAATGGTCTTGGCAGTGTGGAGGATCAGAGGGATCATAGGGTCCGAGTCCATAGGACGCTCAAAGCAGCTGCGTGGGTTGACTCTGTGGTTAAGAAGGCTTACGGTGTCTTGGCCTTCATCAATCATGGAATTGAATTTAGGAGCCAAGAGGTAATGTTGCAGCTATATAGGACCCTGGTCAGACCCCACTTGGAGTACTGTGCTCAGTTCTGGTCATCTCACTACAGGAATGATGTGGAAACCATAGAAAGGGTGCAGAGGAGATTTACAAGGATGTTGCCTGGATTGGGGAGCATGCCTTATGAGAATAGGTTGAGTGAACTCGGTCTTTTCTCCTTGGAGCGACGGAGGATGTGAGGTGACCTGATAGAAGTGTATAAGATGATGACAGGCATTGATTGTGTGGATAGTCAGAGGCTTTTTCCCAGGGCTGAAATGGCTGCCGCAAGAGGGCACAGGTTTAAGGTGCTTGGAAGTAGGTACAGAGGAGATGTCAGGGGTAAGTTTTTTTTACGCAGAGAGTGGTGAGTGCGTGGAATGGGCTGCCGGCAACGGTGGTGGAGGCAGGTATGATAGGGTCTTTTTTTTAGAGACTTTTGGATAGGTACATGGAGCTTAGAAAAACTGAGGGCTCTGGGTAACCCTAGTAATTTCTAAGGTAAGGACATGTTTGGCACAACTTTGTGGGCCAAAGGGCCTGTATTGTGCTGTAGGTTTTCTAGGTTTCTAAAACATTCTGGCCTTGTGTCACTTATTTCTAATGATTTGATTTCATTTTTTACCAATAGAGAAACACTAACCCCCACACCACCGGCCTTCTAGTTTGTCCTTTCAATAAAAATGTGAAACTTTGGATTAGTCTCCCAGCTATAATCTTCTTTCAGCCATGATTCAGTGATGCCTGCAACAAAATGCCCACCAATCTACAACTGTGCTGTAAGTTCATCAGCCCTATTCCACACTGCACGTATTCAAATATAAAACTTTCTGTCCCGTGTTCACCCTTTTCAATTTTGTCCGCCTTTTACATTGCAACTCATCCTGTTGACTACAATTTTGCCCTATCAACAGCTTCTCACTACATAGTGCCTCTGTTTGTAAACCAACCAGCTCATCCTCAGCACTACCATCCGACTTTCCGACGATGCTTCCTACGATCATTAATGAATTAACATGTCCAAAGGGCATGACTAGGTATTCATAATGCCCAGTGGGGGTATTGAGTATCACCTTCCATTCATCACACTGACAAATCCAAATCCAATTAAATCCAAGATCCAATTTAGTGAGGAATTTGACCCTTGCAGTAAATCAAAGGCTGAGTTCATTAATGATAAGCAGTAATGATTTTTATTGGTAATCTTGTTAAGATTCCAATAATCAATGCAGGGTCACCAACAAGAGAAAATCTGCAGATGCTGGAAATCCGAGCAACACACACAATGCTGGAGGAACTCAGCTGGCCAGGCAGTGTCTATGGAAAAATGTATGGTTGACATTCTGGGCCGAGACCCTTCGGCAGGACTGGAGAAAAAATGGCTGAGGAGTAGATTTAAAATGTCGGGGGAGAGGAGAGAGAAACACAAGGTGATAGGTGAAACCTGGAGGGGAGGGTCAAAGTAAAGAGCTGGGAAGTTGATTGGTGAAAGGGACAGAAGGCGACAGAAGAAAGAAAAAGGGGGAAGGAGCACCAGAGGAGGTGACGGGTGGGAAAGGAGATAAGGTGAGAGAGGGAAAGGGGACGGGGTGGCTGGGGGCATTGCCAGAAGTTTGAGAAATTGATGTTCATGCCATCAATACTCCAAGTGCGGCCTGACTAGTGTCTTATAAAGGCTCAGCATTATCTCCTTGCTTTTATATTTTATTCCCCTTGAAAAAAATGCCAACTTTGCATTTGCCTTCTTTACCATAGACTCAATCTGTAAATTAACCTTCTGGGAGTCTTGCACAAGGACTCGTAAGTCCCTCTGCATCTCTGATGTTTAAACTTTCTCCCCATTTAAATAATAGTCCACACTATGGTTCCTTTTACCAAAATGCATTATCATACATTTCTCAACAGTGTATTCCATCTGACAATTTTTGTCCATTCTTCCAATTTGTCTAAGTCTTGCTACAATCACATTGCTTCCTCAGCACTACCTACCCCTCCACCTATCTTCATATCATCCGCAATTTTGCCACAAAGTCATCGATTCCATTATTATTGACAAACAATATGAAAAGTATTTGTTTCAATTCTGACGCCTGAGGAACGCCGGCAGACAACCAGAAAAGGTTATTTGCATTCACAGCCTGTCAGCCATTCCTCTATCCATACCTGTATCTTTCCTATAACACCATAGGATTTTATCCTGTTAAGCTTCCTCATGTGTGGCACCTTATCAAATGCCTTCTGAAAATCCTTACATGACATCCACAGCCTCTCCTTTGTCTACCCTGCTTGTTACTTTCTCAAACAACTCGAACAGATTTGTCAGGCAAGATTTCCCTTTACAGAAACCATGCTGACTTTGACTGATTTTATCATTAGTGTCCAAGTAGCTTGAAACCTTGTCTTTAATAACAGACTCCAACACTTTCCCAACTACTGAGGTTAGGCTAACTGCCGATAATTTCCTCTCTTGTGCCTTCATCCCTTCTTAAAGAGTGGAGTGACATTTGCAATCTTCTAGTCCTCCAGGACCATGCCAGAATCAAGTGATTCTTGAATGATCATGATCAATGTATCCATTATCTCTTCAGCAGCCTCTCTCAGGACTCTGGGATGTTGTCCATCTGGTTCAGGTAACTTATCCATCTTAAGGCATTTCAGTTTGCCAAGCACTTTTTCCTTTGTAATAGCAATGGCACTCACTGCTGCTCCCTGACACTCACGGACCTCTGGCACACTGCTCGTGTCTTCCACAGTGAAGTCTGATGCAAAGTACCCATTAAGTTCATCTGCCATTTATTGTCCCCCATTCCTACCTAACCAACACCATTTTCTAGTGGTCCAATATCAACACTCACTTCCCTTTTATTCCTTATGTAACTGAAAAATCTTTTAGTATCCTACTTTATATTATTGGCTAGTCTGCCCCCATTTCATCTTTTCCCTTCTTTTAGCTTTTTAAATTGCATTTTGTTGGATTTTAAAAGTTTCCCAATAATCCAACTTCTCACTCACTTTTACAACATTATATGCCCTTTCCTTGGCTTTCATGTAGTCCTTAGCTTCCTTCGTCAGCCACGGTTCCCTACCCCTGCCATTAGAGAGCTTCTTCTTCTGTGGGACATATCTACCCTACACCTTGTGAACTATTCCTGTCTCTGCTCTGCTGTCATCCCCGCCGGTATCCTCCTCCAATCCACCTGGACAAGCTTCTCTCTCGTGCCTCTGTAATTCCCTTTAGTCCATTGTGATACTTATGCTTCTCCCTCTCAAACTGCAGTATGAATTCAATCACATCATGATTACGGCCTCCTTGGGGTTCCTTCACATTGATCATCTGGATAGCCAGAGGCTTTTTCCCAGGGCTGAAATGGCTAACACGAAGGAGCATAGTTTTAAGGTGCTTGGAAATAGGTACCGAGGGGATGTCAGGGGTAAGTTTTTCACACTGAGAGTGGTGGGTGCATGGAATGTACTGCTGGCGAAGAGGGTAGAGGTGGATACAATAGGATCATTTAAGAGACTCTTAGATAGGTACATGGAGCTTAGAAAAATAGTGGGCTATATGCTAGGGAAATTCTGGGCAGTCTCTAGAGTAGGTTACATGGTCAGCACAACATTGTGGGCCGAAGGGCCTGTAATGTGCTGTAAATTTCTATGTTTTATGTTCTATTAAGGTCCCTCATCAGATCTGGGTTATTACACAACACCCAGTCTAGGATAAACTTTCCCCAAGCAGGCTCAAGCACAAGGTATTCTAAATTAAACATCTCGTAGGCACTCAACAAATCCCCTGTCTTGCAATCCAACACCAACCTGAGTTTCTCAATCCCCTTGCATATTGAAGTCCCCCATCATAATTGTGTCATTACTCTTGTTACATGCCTTTTCTAGCTCCCCTTGCAATCTCAACCCCACATCTTGGGTACTGTTTGTATGATCCCCAGAATGTTTTTTTTACCCTTTTAGTTTCTTCACTCCATCCACAAAGACTCAACATTCTCTGATCCTATGTCACCTCTTTCTAAAGATGTAATTCCATCTCTTACCAACAGAGCCACACCACCGCCTGTGCCTTCCTGCTGTTGTTTCGATACAAAGCTTATCACTTGACGTCAAGCTCCCAACTAAGGCCTTCTTTCAGTCACAACTCAGTGATGCCCACATGTCATACCGACCAATCTCTAATTGTGCCATGAGTTCATCCACCCTATTCCGAATGCTACACGCATCTAAATACAGAACCTTTAGTCCTGTATTCTTTGCCTTTTCAATGTTGCCTCTGTGGTAAAATTTAACTCTTTGCTCTGTCTGCGTTTGTACCCAGACATTGGCCTGTCCTTCCTTACATTCATGTTACACCCATCACCTACTTGTAAACCTGCTGGCTCATCCTCAGCTCCATCATACTGTTTCCCATCCTGTGTTCTAGGTTCTAATTGTGTGGGCCCTTTTGTGAAGACTTGAACATTTACCGCATCACGGTCATGAACAGCCCACCCCTTACATTTGGCCTGTGCCCTGGTCCTAGACTCATTAGCCAGTGGGAACATCCTCCCTGTATCCAGCAATGTTAAACTCTGTACTCATTTCAGTGAGATCACAACTCATTCTTCTAACCCCCAGTGAACAGAGGGATGGTCTACTCAACTTCTCCTGATGTGACAGACTCACCAACACATGGACCTGAAACACTGACCCTGTTTCTCTCTCCACAGGCGCTGTCTGACCTGCTGAGTATTTCAATGATTCCCTGATTTTGCTCTGGGGAAAAAAACCTGCAGGATCTTCATTACACTCCCTCGAGAGAAAGTCCATCATTCACCTACTAAGAGTAACAAGTTTGTACCCAGACCTCCTGGTGTGGTGTCACCAAAGCCAGGTATAATTCTATGGCCAGTTCCAGGTTGCCATGGTGATCTCCTACTGACTGTACTCAGTACACACGGTGCCAGGACAACGAGACCTGACAGAGGATCACCAGCCAGAGGCACGGAACCATTCAGCCCTGTGATCCTGGGACAGGAACTGTGTGTTCCAGTAGGACATCAGGTACAGCAAATGTCCTGGACAGGAATAGAGTCAAAATGATAAATCTTTGGAGACTAGTTTTACATTTGTGGGAATTTAAGGATCAGAACAGTACACCTATTCCCAAAATACCCGGATCAACACGCCAAGACCCAAACCAGCCCCAACCCTGAGAAAGAAAACACAGATTCCAGGAGAACACAGAGCGTATCAGAGACGATGACGAGCATTTTACCAGCTGAAAATAATGAGTCCGAAAATCTCAGCGTCCCACAAATTGTAAAGGATTTGGGATTGCAGGATCATTATCCTCACAAACTGTCCTTAAAGACCATGCGGGAGGTGTTCCAGGATAAACTGGAGGACAGCAAACCAACTCGAGCAGAAGATCTTCCTTGGCGATTTCTCCAAAGGATCCTCTCAGCCAATTCACTGGTGAGGAATCCTGACTGGCCACCTGATCTGTCCTCGGACGCTGAGGATGATGATGATGAAGACTTCAATGATTTCTTTGAAGTTACAGCACCAGGGGCCCCTGGGATGAATCCTCTGGATATCATTGCTGCCATTTTCCTCTGTGCTGACCACTTTCTCCAGCAGGAACTGATGCTGAAGATGTCTCTGTGCCAGTTTGCATTACCCTTTCTGATGCCAGACACACACAGTCACCCCATGGACAGGGTGAGGGGACACACAGAAGGGTCTGGTGCCACCCTTCTCCTCTGGGCCATGAGGCCCATTGTTAAAACATGGTACCCACATTCTCCTACAGGCAGCAGCCCCATTGTGGAGGTGCCCATCGTGACAGCAGCCATGCCAACTCTGTCCTTCCTCAGACTGGGAAGGTGCACAGTGTCCAAATCCCAAATCCTCAATCTCACCCTGAGTCAGGCACAGCTGCAGCAGAACATCTTCCTGCACTCCGAGATGGAACGTGGGAATGTGCCCCGCAGGATATCCGATGGAATGGCTGAGATCAGCTGGTATCTCCCTTCTGGGAAGAGTAACACGGATATTTTCCCAGAGGCTGCTGCATTCATTAACCTCCGAGGTGATGCTGAAATCTTCCAGGGAAACGCTCGGTTTCTGGCGAAAGTATCTGCTGCTCTCTTTATTTTCATTGACGTTATCGGTGAGGAGGAAAGAGAATTCCTCACCTCTCTCACACAGTCACCAGCTAAACTCTTTCTCATCGTCAACACACACATCAATCAGCAACACATAACCCCTGAGCAGGTAGAGAAACTGTTCAAAGTTCTAAAGATAAAACATCAACAATGCATTGTTCTGACAAAAATAAATGAGGCTAAACTTGTGGAAAAGCTCCGTTCTCAGATCAAACAAGTAATTCTAACGAGGGACAGGGACCAGCCCTTGCTGAGCCTGGAGAAAATGGCTGATATTGCTTTGGAAAGTAGGATTGAGGTCGATGAATGTCAACCTCAAATACAACGAGCCAAAGAACTTGCCTAAGAAGTGCAGAGAAAAATGAATGCTGAAGACTTCCAGGTACCAGAGGAACGATCTCATCAGAATTCATTCCACATCTCAGAGAGAACTGAGCGAGTCTCAGAGGGAACAAACAGTGGTTTACCAGATGGAAATAACCGTTCCCTAAATGATACTCATTGTCAAATTGTAAAGGATTTGGGATTACAGGATCATTATCCTCATAAACTGTCTCTAAAAACCGTGCGGGACGTGTCCCAGGATAAACTGAAGAACAGGAAACCAACCAAACCAGAAGATCTTCCTTGGCGATTTCTCCGAAGGATCCTCTCAGCCAATTCACTGGCGAGGAATCCCGAATGGCCACCTCATCTGTCCTCAGACGGTGAGGATGATGATGATGAAGACTTCAGTGATTTCTTTGAAGTTAGGGGACCAGAGGATGATGGGATGAATCCTCTGGATATCATTGCTGCCATTTTCCTCTGTGCTGACCACTTTCTCCAGCAGGAACTGATGCTGAAGATGTCTCTGTGCCAGTTTGCATTACCCTTTCTGATGCCAGACACTCACAGTCACCCCATGGACAGGGTGAGGGGACACACAGAAGGGTCTGGTGCCACCCTTCTCCTCTGGGCCATGAGGCCCATTGTTAAAACATGGTGCCCACATTCTCCTACAGACAGCAGCCCCATTGTGGAGGTGCCCATCGTGACAGCAGCCATGCCAACTCTGTCCTTCCTCAGACTGGGAAGGTGCACAGTGTCCAAATCCCGAATCCTCAATCTCACCCTGAGTCAGGCACAGCTGCAGCAGAACATCTTCCTGCACTCCGAGATGGAATGTGGGAATGTGCCCCGCAGGATATCCGATGGAATGGCTGAGATCAGCTGGTATCTCCCTTCTGGGAAGAGTAACACGGATATTTTCCCAGAGGCTGTTGCGTTCATTAACCTCCGAGGTGATGCTGAAATCTTCCAGGGAAACGCTCGGTTTCTGGCAAAAGTATCTGCTGCTCTCTTTATTTTCATTGACATTATCGGTGAGAAGGAAAGAGAATTCCTCACCTCTCTCACACAGTCACCAGCAAAACTCTTTCTCATAGTCAACACCCACATCAATCGGCAACATCTAACCCCTGAGCAGGTGAAGAAACTTTTCAAAGATCTAAAGTTAAAACGTCAACAATGCATTGTTCTGATAAAAATAAATGAGGCTAAACTTGTGGCAAAGCTCCGTTCTCAGATCAAACAAGTAATTCTAATGAGGGACAGGGACCAGACCTTGCTGAGCCTGGAGCAAATGGCTGATATTGCGATGGAAAGTGGGATTGGGGTTGATGAACGTCAAACTGAAATACAACAAACCAGAGAACTCACCTCAGAAGTGCAGAGAAAAATGGACGCTGAAGACTTCCAGGCATCAGAGGAACGATCTCATCAGAATTCATTTCACATCTCAGAAGGAACAGAGGGTATCTCAGAGGGAATACACAGTGGTTTACCAGATGGAAATAACAATCCCCTAAATGATACTCCTTGTCAAATTGCAAAGGATTTGGGAATACAGGATCATTCCCCTAAGACCGAGCGGGACGTGTCCCAGGATAAACTGAAGGACAGGAATCTAACCAAAGCAGAAGATCTTCCTTGGTGATTTCTCCAAAGAATCCTCTCAGCCAATTCACTGGCAAGGAATCCCAACTGGTCACCTGTTCAGTTCTAGGAATGTGAGGACATTGATGATGAAGAATTCAGCCGACTGTTTCAGGTAAAAGGACCAGGGATTTCTGGGATGAATCCTCTGGATATCATTGCTGCCATTTTTCTCAGTGCTGACCATTTTCTCCAGCAGGAACTGATGCTGAAGACGTCTCTGTACCAGTTTGCATTACCCTTTCTGATGCCAGACACACACAGTCACCCCATGGACAAGGTGAGGGTACACACAGAAGGGTCTGGTGCCACCCTTCTCCTCTGGGCCATGAGGCCCATTGTTAAAACATGGTGCCCACATTCTCCTACAGGCAGCAGCCCCATTGTGGAGGTGCCCATCGTGACAGCAGCCATGCCAATGGTGTCCTTCCTCAGACTGGGAAGGTGCACAGTGTCCAAATCCCGAATCCTCAATCTCACCCTGAGTCAGGCACAGCTGCAGCAGAACATCTTCCTGCACTCCGAGATGGAATGTGGGAATGTGCCCCGCAGGATATCCGATGGAATGGCTGAGATCAGCTGGTATCTCCCTTCTGGGAAGGGTAACACGGATATTTTCCCAGAGGCTGCTGCATTCATTAACCTCCGAGGTGATGCTGAAATCTTCCAGAGAAACGCTCGGTTTCTGGCAAAAGTATCTGCTGCTCTCTTTATTTTCATTGACATTATCGGTGAGAAGGAAAGAGAATTCCTCACCTCTCTCACACAGTCACCAGCAAAACTCTTTCTCATAGTCAACACCCACATCAATCAGCAACACATAACCCCTGAGCAGGGGAAGAAACTTTTCAAAAATCTAAAGTTACAATCTCAACAGTGGATTGTTCAGAGAAATGCAAATGAAGCTAAACTTGTGGAAAAGCTCCGTTCTCAGATCAAACAAGTAATTCTAAAGAGGGACAGGGACCAGACCTTGCTGAGCCTGGAGCAAATGGCTGACATTGCGATGGAAAGTGGGATTGGGGTCGATGAACGTCAAACTGAAATACAACGAGCCAAGGAACTGACCAAAATACTGGACAGACTTGACTCAGGAGACATTACTGGGTATAAAAGGAGAGTGTTGCCCTTTCATGGAGAGCCCTGGCAACGGTTGTCTAAAGTTGAAAAAGAGAAATCTCGGATGAAACTCCGTGGGGACAGAACCACAGAAGTGTATAACCAGGAACTGGACCGGGAGAAGAACAGAATCCGGGAATCTCAGCTCAGACAGAGTCTGTCGGAAGAGATGCGGCTGTTCATTGAACACCTCACCCATCATGGTGGGGTTGACAGAGCCATTTCCCTACAGTGGCTGAAGCTGGACCTGGACAGTAAATCACGGGAAATTATGGCAGGATTGCGTAGAATTTATAAAGAACTGTGCAAAGACTCAAAACAGAGGGTGAAGGAACTGAAGGAGTTGGATCAGAAGATGTCTGATAGTTCCCTGGGACTCGAGCATTTCATGAGGGAACTTGGCCAGATTTATGAACTTTCAGTGACAGGACACAACGTCAACCAAAGGACACAGATCCACCCAAAGGTGTCGCAGTTCCCAGGTGTTGCTGCTGAACTGTTGCTGGAAGGGTTCCCATTGGAACTCATCGACGGAGATGTTTCCAACGTTCCCATTCCATGGATCACTGCCGTTCTCACAGAAGTTGCTGACAAAGTGGGAAGAGCTTGCCGAGTGTTTGTGCTGACGGTGATTGGAGTTCAGAGCACGGGCAAGTCCACACTCCTCAACACAATGTTCTGTTTGCGGTTCGCTGTGAGCAGCGGCCGATGTACACGAGGTGCCTACATGCAGTTGATCAAAGTCACAGGGAGCCTGGCCAAGGAGCTGGGCTGTGAGTTCATCCTGGTCATTGACACAGAGGGGCTGAGAGTCCCAGAACTCGCAACACTGACAGACAGCTACGAGCACGACAATGAGCTGGCAACGTTCGTGGTTGGATTAAGCAACTTAACATTGGTAAACGTCAGGATGGAAAATCTGTCAGAGATGAAGGATATTTTACAGATTGTTGTCCATTCCTTAATCTGCATGAAGGAGACAGGAAAAGGGCCAAAGTGCATATTTGTGCACCAGAACATCGGCGATGTGAGTGTGCACGATCAGAATCTGAGAGGCCGTCAGAAACTCCTGGAACAGCTGGATAAGATGACAGAGGCTGCAGCAAAGCTGGAGAAGGTAGACCGAGTAACGTTCCGTGATGTGATGGACTATGATGCTGACAAGGACAACTGGTACATCCCTGGTCTGTGGCATGGTACACCCCCAATGGCTGCAGTCAACACCGGCTACAGTGAACATGTCTCCCAACTGAAGAACAACCTAATTCAGTGTCTACTCCAACAGAGAAAATCCCAAGGAGCTTTCACTATCCCGGACTTTATCAAATGGATAGCTGGGCTTTGGGAGCAGGTGAAACATGAAAATTTAATTTTCAGCTTCCAGAACAGTCTGGTCGCAGAGGCTTACAACCACCTGTCCGTGAAGTACAAGGAATGGGAGTGGGAACTCCGCAAATTCACTCACTCCTGGAGAAATGGGGCTGAAAATAGAGTCAGCAATGCCAAGGGAGATCTCACTGAACTGCTCCATAATCTGGAGAGGGAGATCAGGACAGAGATGAACAAAAGGGAGGGTGACACTCTGGATAAACTACAAGCTCTGTATGAAAGTGGGGCTGATAACGTGCATCTGATGGAGAAATACAGAGAGGAATTTAAGCTCAGCATCTCCAGTTTATGCAGCCGACTTCAGCACGATTCAATGCAGAGATGTAGAGATGCTGTGAATAGACGGGTGGGGCTGCAGGGAGTGGATAATATTTGTAATAACTTTCACAAGAAGATTGGAGAACTGGTCAAGGAGCTTTTACGGAAGTGTAAAGCAGCAAATCGGGTGTTGGGTGAACAGGAATTGCAAAATGAATTTGACAGGATGTGGGAAGTTACACTCTCTCAGCTGGAGTATCAGCCCTGTAGAGAAATAAACATCGAACTAGAGATTGAAAATCTTCTCAGAGAGGAAACAAAAACTCAAGGGAGAGTCATTAATGAAAGACTGAAACGTGAAAATCTCTGTAAACTGGGGACCCAGTACTTTCAGATTGAAGAGAAACACATCAACGTGTCATATTGGAGACAGGGTGCAGGTAAAGTCATTCCATCCAGATTGAAATCAGATCTCGAAGAAGCAGCAATGATTACAAAGCTCATCGAGGATGAATGCAGAGATTGGATCACAAATATCACAAACAAGGACATGGATTATGACAATAAATATTGCATTGAACTTTTGAATATGATAGAGGGAAAAGTTGACAATATCTCACATCAACACTTGTCAATGTCTGAGGTTTTCAAGGCCGAGTTTAAACTTCACCTGTGTGGTTACGCTGTACCAAGATTCCAGCAGATGCACAGGGGGTTCATCCACAAATACGACCCACGGAGAAGACTGGAAAACATGAAGAGTAAATACTTTGATCTCTTCATCAATATTTACACAGAGCAGGATGTGAACCAGAGACAAGCAGATCGATTTGCACATTCTTGTTTCTTGCCAGCCCTCCGAGACGCCACCCTCAAGAGTCTCAGTGTGAAAATCGTGGATGATATGAAAAAACACGACCCTGAGTGAAAGTACAGTCTCCGCAACAACTTCATTGTGGCCCTCCTGGTCCAACTGAAACAAACACATCAATTTGATAAAGATCTTCGGTATATCTGAGACTTTGAGAATTGCACCAAAGACTGGCTCCATCAGCAAGTTATTAAACACTGCAAGACAGAACGCGATGGAGAGAGCACATTTACCCATCTGGCTAAAGAAATCCTCACAGAGATCACTGGGCAAGCTAAGGACATTGTTCAGGATGCAGTGAAGCAGAATTTTGCTGGAAATGCTCAGAGCTTCCTAAACACGTTTGTTGAAAAGTTAAACACAAGAATCTCGATGCCCAAAGATGAGATGAAACTCGTTCTGTTTCGGAGTGGCAGTGATGGCAAGAAATGTGCAGAAGCCATTCTGCCATGTATTGAAGAGGTGGAGCAGGATCTCCTCCGTGAGGTAAAAGGCTGGGATGTCGAAGCAAAGATTGAAGAATTATCCATGAAACCCAGGGAGGAGTTGTTCAAAGGGTTATTCAATTGTACAAAGCAATGTCCTTTCTGTGGGGTTTTCTGTGACTCAGAGACCCCGGTACACTCATAACACTCCTGTAAACAGCACAGACCTGAAGGACTCAACAACCGTCAATAGAAAAACAGTGAACGTCTCGTAATGGAAATCTGCACAGCTTCAGTCTCAAGTGATACATCATTCCAAAATAAAGACGTAAATGGGAAATACCATCCCTACAAGGATTATCAAACAGTGAATGATTACTACAAATCCTGGATTATCCAACGGGAAATTTCCACACAGGCAGCATCCTATTGGAAGAAGGTTTTCTACACTTTCAATCAGCAGTTTGCTGATGAATACAGAGCAAAGCCTGCAGCGATCGATGGAAGCTGGAACATTGACTGGGATGTGGTGAGGGAAGAAATGAACAAGACGTATAATACAAACATTCAGTCTTGGTAAAGTCCCTTTAAATGGCGTTACTCAGTGAAAGACAGACAAAGGGAAACTCTCTGTCTCGGGACTGGGCAGAGTAAATCACAACATGTTCAAATCCAAATCCAGTCACAAATCAGGCCGGAGAGTGGGGTTGAGGAAGGGAGAAAAGGATCAGCCATGATTAAATGGCGGAACAGACTCGATGGGTCCAATGGCCTCATTCTGCTCCTCTGTCTTATGATCTTTTGGTCTCATAAAATGTTCTCTTTATTCCAGACAGCATCCTGCTTCGTCTCTGCACCCTCTCGAAAGCTTCCATACCTTCCCGATAATGAGCAGCCAGTATCTCATGGCTATTGAACTCATTGTCCCGACTAAGCAAAGATTGAAGAATTATCCATTAAACCCAGAAAGGAGTTGCTCAAAGGGTTATTCAATTGTACAAAGAAATGTCCTTCCTGCGGGGTTTTCTGTGACTCAGAGACCCCGGTACACTCACAACACTCCTGTAAACGGCACAGACCTGAAGGAGTCAACAAACGTCAATGGAGCGAAAATGGACGTCTTGTCATGGAAATCTGCACAGCTTCAGTCGCTGGTGATCAGTGCTGGATCCATTGTTATTTGTCATCTATATCAATGTTCTGGATGATAATGTGGTAAATTGGATCAGCAAATTTGCTGATGATACAAAGATTGGAGGTGTAGTAGACAGTGAGGAAGGTTTTCAGAGCCTGCAGAGGGACTTGGTCCAGCTGGAAAAATGGGCTGTAAAATGGCAGATGGAGTTTAATACAGACAAGTGTGAGGTATTGCACTTTGGAAGGACAAACCAAGGTAGAACATACAGGGTTAATGGTAAGGCAGTGAGGAGTGTAGTAGAACAGAGGGATCTGGGAATACAGATACAAAATTCCCTAAAAGTGGCGTCACAGGTAGATAGGGTCATAAAGAGAGCTTTTGGTATGTTGGCCTTTATTAATCGAAGTATTGAGTATAAGAGCTGGAATTTTATGATGAGGTTGTATAAGGCATTGGTGAGGTCGAATCTGGAGTATTGTGTTCAGTTTTGGTCACCAAATTACAGGAAGGATATAAATAAGGTTGAAAGAGTGCAGAGAAGGTTTACAAGGATGTTGCCAGGACTTGAGAAACTCAGTTACAGAGAAAGGTTGAATAGGTTAGGACGTTATTCCCTGGAGCGTAGAAGAATGAGGGGAGATTTGATAGAGGTATATAAAGTTATGATGGGTATAGATAGAGTGAATGCAAGCAGGCTTTTTCCACTGAGACAAGGAGAGAAAAAAACCCAGAGGACATGGGTTAAGGGTGAGGGGGGAAAAGTTTAAAGGGAACATTAGGGGGGACTTCTTCACGCAGAGAGTGGTGGGAGTATGGAATGAGCTGCCAGACGAGGTGGTAAATGCGGGTTCTTTTTTAACATTTAAGAATAAATTGGACAGATACATGGATGGGAGGTGTATGGAGGGATATGGTCCGTGTGCAGGTCAGTAGGACTCGGCAGAAAATAGTACAGCACAGCCAAGAAGGGCCAAAAGGCCTGTTTCTGTGCTGTAGTTTTTTTTTTCTATGGTTTCTATGGTTTCTTTTCTATGAAGGTCAACATACCATACGGCTTCTTTTCCGAATGGCAGGCGGTGACTAGTGGGGTACCGCAAGACTCGGTGCTGGGACCGCAGCTATTTACAATATACATTAATGATTTTGATGAAGGGATTAAAAGTAACATTAGCAAATTTGCAGATGACACAAAGCTGGGTGGCAGTGTGAAATGTGAGGAGGATGTTATGAGAATGCAGGGTGACTTGGACAGGTTGGGTGAGTGGGCAGATGCATGACAGATGCAGTTTAATGTGGATAAATGTGAGGTTATCCACTTTGGTAGCAAGAACAGGAAGGCAGATTACTATCTGAATGGTGTCGAATTGGGAAAAGGGGAAGTACAACAGGATCTAGGTATCCGTGTTCATCAGTCACTGAAAGTAAGCATGCAGGTACAGCAGGCAGTGAAGAAAGCTAATGGCATGCTGGCCTTCATAACAAGGGGAATTGAGGGGAGCAAAGAGGTCCTTCTGCAGTTGTACAGGGCCCTGTTGAGACCACACCTGGAATATTGTGCACAGTTTTGGTCTCCAAATTTGAGGAAGGACATTCTGGCTATTGAGGGAGTGCAAGGTAGGTTCACGAGGTTAATTCCCGGGAAGGAGGGACTGGCATATGTTGAAAGATTGGAGCGACTGGGGTTGTATACACTGGAATTTAGAAGGATGAGAGGGGATCTGATTGAAACATATAAGATTATTAAGGGATTGGACACGCTAGAGGCAGGAAACTTGTTCCTGATGTTGGGGGAGTCCAGAACCAGAGGCCACAGTTTAAGAATAAGGGGTAGACAATTTAGAACAGAGTTGAGGAAATACTTTTTCATACAGAGGGTTGTGGTTCTGTGGAATGCTCTGCCTCAGAAGGTAGTGGAGGCCAATTCTCTGGATTCTTTCAGAAAAGAGTTAGATAGAGCTCTTAAAGATAGCGGAGTGAAGGGATATGAAGAGAAGGCAGGTAAAGGGTACTAATTGTGGATGATCAGCCATGATCACAGTAAGTGGCAGTGCTGGCTCGAAGGGCTGAATTACCTGCTCCTGCACCTATTGTCTATTGTCTATTAACCACCCTGTCAAGTAACAGCAACTTTGAGGGTTCTGTGGATTTGGGCCCCAAGATCCCGCTGTTCCTCGACACTGCTATGAATCCTGTATCCTTGACGAATTCATTAATGAATCCTTGACATTTCACCTTCCAGAATGAATCACTTGACATGTTTCTGGATTGAAGTCCATCTGCCTCTTCTCAGCCCAGCTCTGCACCCTGTCAATGTCCCATTGTAACCTACGACAGCCTTCTGCACTATCCATCACTCCACCAATCTTCATGTCATCTGCAAAGTTACTAACCCCCACTTCCACTTCCTCATCCAAGTCCTTTGTAAAATCCACAAAGAGCTGGGACCCAAGAACAGATTCCCATGGAACACCTTGGTCACGGATCTCCAGGCAGAATACCCTCCCTCACCTCCCACCCTCTGCCTTCGATGGGCAAGCCATTTCTGAATACATGCAGCCATGTTTCAGATCCCATGCCTCCTGGCTTTGTGAATGAGTCTACCTGGGGAGAGGAAGTGGAAGAAGAAGGAGGAGGATGAGGAGGGGAGGAGTTAGGGGGAGGAACAAGGGTAGGGTTGAGGATGAGGGATGCTGGAGGAGGTAGGGGATGATGGATGGTGAGGGGGTGGTGGAGGGTGGATGATAGTGGGGGAGAGGGATCATTAATGATAGGGGATGGTGGGTGGTGAGGGGGAGGGGTGGTGGAGGGTGGATGATAGTGGGGGAGAGGGATCATTAATGATAGGAGATGGGTGGTGGAGGGTGGATGGTACTGGGGGAGAGGGATCATTAATGATAGGGGATGGTGGGTGGCAGAGGGGGAGGGGTGGTGGAGGGTGGATGGTACTGGGGGAGAGGGATCATTAATGATAGGAGATGGGTGGTGGAGGGTGGATGGTACTGGGGGAGAGGGATCATTAATGATAGGGGATGGTGGGTGGCAGAGGGGAGGGGTGGTGGAGGGTGGATGATAGTGGGGGAGAGGGATCATTAATGATAGAGGATGGTGAGTGGTGGAGGGTGGATGACACGGGGGGAGAGGGATCATTAATGATAGGGGATGGTGGGTGGCGGAGAGTGGATGATACTGGGGGAGAGGGATCATTAATGATAGGAGATGGGTGGTGGAGGGTGGATGATACTGGGGGAGAGGGATCATTAATTATAGGGGATGGTGGGTGTCGGAGGGGGAGGGGGATGGAGAGGAGTAGAGGAGGGAGGTGTGAGAGAGAAAGTTTGAGATGTGGATGCTGGGAATAGTTCAAGAAACATTCTCCTGAGGAGAGGGACGGGATCTCTCACCAGTCAAGATGGCACCGAGCTGTGATCTCTGACGAGGTTGTGGCTCAGACTTTGATTTTTTTTTCCAGCTTTTTGTCTTTTTTAGCATTTCTTTGTGTTGGGGGACACTTGGGGAGTTAGGGGTTAGTGTTCAGATCACAGAGCAGGAGCCGGTGTTGAGAGTTCAGGTCAGAGCACTCCACAGTCGAAGGTCAGTTCAGCAGGTGGAAAGGATGGAGGTTAGTAATCCCACTCAGCGAGTCCTGGGGTCAGTACCCAGAGGATGGAACAACCAGAAGAGCATAGCCCAAGGTTGAAGGCCAGGTGTCAGCAAGTCCATAGGGTGAAGTCCAAAGATCAGACACCAAATTTGGCGAGTCTGTAGATCAAGGCCTGAAGGTAGAATCCCCAGGGTTGTCCTGTCTGGCGATCAAGGACAATATCTGTGAGTCCATGCCAGGGACTGGAGGCTGGAGGACCAATATCTGTAAATCAAAGTCTGGGACCAAAGAAAAGCTGCCTGTGTGTGTGAAGGGGAGGGGTCGGGTGTGGAAAAGGGGCTTGTTTTGCTGTTATTGTTGTTGCTGCCGGTTGTATTTTCCTGCTGAACATTGGGTTTGCTCTCTTGGCACCGGAAAGTCTGGTGACGCTGGTGAGCTGCCTTCAGCACATCCTTCAGTGTGTTGGCTGTGAATGTAAACACACATTTCACTGTATGTTTCAATATAGATCTGATAAATAAATGTGAATGTCTGGGAGCTTTGGGAAGAAATGTATAAAAAGGTGCCGGACAAGATCACCGACAGCACTGACTCTGGAGACAACCAGTGAAGAAGACCCTGATCCAGGGACTCGGAGAAGAACTCACGGTGAACCCTGGCCAGGTTCATCTGGGGTGGGGAACACCTGAACAGGGGAGGTGGGTTTTGGGAGTTGTGAAAGTAAACTAAAGAGATGTGTAACTAAATAGTTAACGTTTGAACTGTGTAATTACTCCTTGAACAAATCCTGATCAATAAAGACAACAATTATTGGGCAGTCAACAGGAATTCTGCAGATGCTGGAAATTCAAGCAACACGCATCAAAGTTGCTGGTGAACGCAGCAGGCCAGGCAGCATCTGCAGGAAGAGGTACAGTCGACGTTTCAGGCCGAGACCCTTCGTCTGGACTAACTGAAGGAAGAGTGAGTAAGGGAAGTCAAATTATTGGGCAGTCATCGTCTGGTATGTTCTATCATGTTTTGTGTTTAACTGGGAATAAGGTTCACCAGTGAAGTTCACTTTATGATTAGAAAGCCAAGGAATTGTCAATCTAAATGTGAGTCAAAAGTACCATTCTAGAGCAGGGGTCCCCAACCTTTTTTGCACTGCGGACCAGTTTAATATTGACAATATTCTTGCGGACCGGCCGACCCAGGGGGGCAAGTAGGTTGCCAACGGACAATACGTTGGGTTTACCCTGAGAAAGACTACAATGACCATGAAGCCTTGCATGGGCACCAGGTCACATGCGTGACCTACGCAGGCGTGTACCTGCTGATGTTTTTTTTCTGCAAATCATTTTTGGCGATTCTGTTCGGTGTTGTGGGGGGCACTGTTAATCATGACCAGAATATCGGTGATAAGTGGTTAATACACTCAATTTCTAAAAGGGTTTATCTAACGAATTTAATATTAAACACACAGCGCATATTTTCCTCGCATGAATACAGTGATCAGTCAATTATCAGGGGAGGACAGGGGAGCTTGAAGTAAGTATTGAACGAACTTCCAGTAGATGTGGTAGAGGTAGGTTCAATATTATCATTTAAAGAAAAATTGGATAGGTATATGGACAGGAAAGGAATGGAGGGTTATGGGCTGAGTGCAGGTCGGCGGGACTAGGTGAGAGTAGCGTTCTGCATGGACTAGAAGGGCCGAGATGGCCTGTTTCAGTGCTGTAGTTGTTATATAGTTATACAGTATTAGTCACTTATAAGTCAATAGCATCATAACATTTTAAGTAACGTTTGGGTATTAAACACACAGCACATATTTTCCCCATATGAACATATAAAATCATTGCAACACACCAATATTGCTGAATCAGTGGGAGCCCAGGGGTTGTTTCCCTGCAACAAGACGGTCCCATCGAGGGGTGATGGGAGAGACAGCGATACTTGAAGGGGGTTCCTTATGTCCAGTCTAGTCCGCAATTTATTTTTCGTTGCATTCATTGCAGAAAACTCCGCTTCGCAGAAAAATGTTAGAAATGGAAGCAACGTTTTCAGTGCTTTCGTGGCTATCTCAGGATATTTAGCCTTGACTTTGATCCAGAATGCCGGCAGAGATGTTATGTCAAACATACTTTTCAGCCCCCTGTCATTTGCAAGCTCGAGGAGTTGATCTCCTTCCCGCGCTGACATGGATGACGCGCGGGTAATGACCTCACATGCGTAATAGCTCAACAGTGCATGACAGGGAATGAGGAAAGGTGCAGCTGACTCATATCGGCAAATCATATCGTTTCCTCGCGGCTCGGTAGCGCATGCTTTGCGACCCGATACCGGTCCGCGGCCCGGTGGTTGGGGACCACTGCTTTATAGCATGGGATATCTGCTCAATAATGTATAATATATAACATGTGATGGCAGAATATAGTATTAATGGTAAGACGCTTGACAGTGTGGAGGATCAGAGGGATCTGGGGGGTCCAAGTCCATAGGACGCTCAAAGCAGCTGCGCAGGTTGCCGCTGTGGTTAAGAAGGCGTACGGTGTATTGGCCTTCATTAATAATGGAAATGAATTTAGGAGCCAAGAGGTAATGTTTCAACTATATACGTAGGACCCTGGTCAGACCCCACTTGGAGTACTGTGCTCAGTTGTGGTCGTCTCACTACAGGAAAGATGTGGAAACCATAGAAAGGGTGAAGAGGAGGTTTACAAGGATGTTGCCTGGATTGGAGAACATGCTTTATGAGAATAGGTTGAGTGAACTCGGCCTTTTCTCCTTGGAGCGACGGAGGATGAGAGGTGACCTGATAGAGGTGTATAAGATGATGAGAGGCATTGATCATGTGGATAGTCAGAGGCTTTTTCCCGGGGCTGAAATGGTTGCCACAAGAGGGCATAGTTTTAAGGTGCTGGGGAGTAGGTACAGAGGAGATGTCAGGGGTAAGTTTTTTACTCAGAGAGTGGTGAGTGTGTGGAATGGGCTGCCGGCAACGGTGGTGAAGGCGGATACGATAGCGTCTTTTAACAGACTTTTAGATAGGTACATGGAGCTTAGGAAAATAGAGGGCTATGGGGAAGTCTAGTCATTTCTAATGTTAGAACGTGTTCAGCACAACTCTGTGGGCCGAAGGGCCTGTATTGATCTGTACGTTTTCTATGTTTCTATGTTTCTACTCGATTGCAAATGACTTCATTGAGCTCAGCAAGGGATGTAAATCTGAAGTAGCTAAAAAGAGGATGAGAAGATGGTGGCGCGACGTAGCGCGCGGCCACTCCGGTGAATGATATCTGTAATCTGTCAAGTAGGGTACCGTGCACAATTCTGATTTGATGGAGACAGACCTGAGAGTACGGAGGAACATCTGGAGAAACTTCTGAAGTACCCACTTCGCTGCCGCTGCTACTGTGTGGTAACCGGAATCTCCGGAGGAGAAGGCCCCGAATCCTTGGCTTTGCTTGTTTCGGCCGCCGGGACGAGGTCGAAGGCGCTCAGCAGAGGGTGGCGCTCAGGAGGCTGTATCAGAGGGGCTGGTCGGAGGCACGATGTTTTCGGGCTCAGTATTGGCTGTTTTCAGGTGCTTCCAATGTATCGGCAGTTGTCATTGTCTGGAGGTTTATGGCAGGGAGTTTCTCCTTTTTGCTGCCTGCTACTGGGGACTCTGGAGTCGATCGGGACTTTGAGACTTTTTTTTTTACCATGCCCATGGTTTGCTCTTCATCAAATTATGGTATTGCTTTGCACTGCTGTAACTAAATGTTATAATTCTGTGGTTCTGTCAGTGTTAGTCTTTGGTTTGCCCTGTTTTTCTGTGATATCACTCTGGAGGAACATTTCTTAATGCACGTATGCATTTCTAAATGACAGTAAACAAGGGCTGAGTGTTTTCATAATCTAAAAAAAAGATATGAGAAGAAGCTCAGAAGATGGAGGATACATTGAAACTCTATGGGGACATCTGTCAATTTCTAAAAAGGTTCTTGAGAGAGTCTGGGTCCTGGCGTTGGTAAAGTCCAGAGGACTGAGTAGGAGAAGGATGGAGAAGTGTCTCCTCCCTTCCACTCATGTGGCCAAGCTTGTATCTCTTATCAGGGATATCTTATCAAAACACTTCACCGTGTAAAGAACCACATGATAGACAGAGGGCAGTGGTGGAAGGGTGTTTTTCTGGCTGGTGGTCTATGACCAGGGGTGTTCCACAGGGATCTGTGCTGGGATCTCTGTTGTTTGCAACATATATAATGACTTGGACACAAATATCGATGGGTTGTTCAATAAGTTTAGAAACATAGAAACATAGAAAACCTACAGCACAATACAAGCCCTCAGGCTCACAAAGTTGTGTCGAACATGTCCTTATCTTAGAAATTACCTCGGCTTGCCCAGAGCCCTATATTTTTCCAACCTCCATCTAGCTATCCAGAAGTCTCTTAAAAGATGCTACCATTTCCGCCTCCACCACCACCGCCGGCAGCCCTTTCCACGTACTCAGCACTCTCTGTGTAAAAAACTTACCCCTGACATCTCCTCTGTACCTACTTCCAAGCACCTTAAAACTATGCCCTCTCGTGCTAGCCATTTCAGCCCTGGAAAAAAGCCTCTGACTATCCACATGATTAACTAGGGGACATTGCCTCACGATTCAGGGGAGAAGATTTAGGACGGAGATGAGGAGAAACTGTTTCTTCCAGACAGTGGTGAATCTGTGGTGAACTCTCTGCCCAGGGAAGCAGTTGAGGTTTCCTCACTAAACAGATTTAAAAAGTTCGTCTGTTTGGCGAGGTAAGTAGGTGAGTACACTTATTTTTCCTGTTTCATTCCTGTAGAATTAGGTAGCATGCCTGCAGGGTTAGTGCTTTGTTCAGGGTGTCAGATGTGGGAACCCTGGGAGACCTCCAGCCTCCCTGATGGCCACATCTGTGCCAGGTGCACCGAGATGCAGCTCCTCAGAGACCGTGTTAGGGATCTGGAGCTGCAGCTTGATGACCTACTGCTTATCAGGGAAAGTGAAGAGGTGATAGACAGGAGCTACAGGGAGGTAGTCATCCCTAGGCTACAGGGGTCACTGTCGAGAGAGGGAAGGGAAATGCCCGGATAGTGGAGAGCACCCCTGTGGCTGTCCCCCTCAGCAACAAATATCTTGTTCTGGATGCTGCTGAGGGGGATGACCTGACAGGGGACGCCCACGGTGACCGGGTCTCTGGCACTGAGCCTGGCACTGTTGTGCAGGAGAGAAGGAGGGAGAAGAGAAATGCAGTAGTCATAGGGGATTCCATAGTCAGGGGAACAGACAGGAGATTCTGTGAGCCTGATAGAGATACCCGCATGGTGTGTTGCCTCCCAGGTGCCAGGGTACGGGATGTCTCGGATCGGGTCCTGAATATTCTAAAGGGGGAGGGTGAGCAGCCAGTTGTCTTGGTACATGTTGGTACCAATGATATAGATAGGACAAAGGAGGAGGTCCTGAAGAGAGATTTCAAGGATTTAGGAAGGAAGCTGAGAAGCAGGACCTCCAGGGTAGTAATCTCGGGATTGCTACCTGTGCCACATGCTAGCGAGGGCAAGAGTAGTCGGATCAGGCAGATGAATGCGTGGCTGAGAGACTGGTGTAGGGGGCAGGGCTTCAGATTCTTGGATAATTGGGATCTCTTCTGGGGGAAGTATGACCTGTTCAAAAAGGACAGGTTACACCTGAACCCGAAGGGGACCAATATCCTGGCGGGAAAGATTAATAGAGCTGTTAGGGAAGGTTTAAACTAATTTGGCAGGGGGATGGGAACGGGAATGATAGAGCGGAGGAAGGGGAAAACAGAAATAAATCTAAGATAGTGAGCAGTAAAGATGTCAGGAAAGACAGGCAGGTGATGGGGCAAATTTGTAGCCATTGGGATGAGTTGCAGTGCAATAAAGTTGCAGTGAAATCAAAGCAAAAAGTTTCAAATACTGGTCTTAAGGTGTTGTACTTAAATGCACGCAGCATAAGGAATAAGGTGGATGATCTTGTTGTACAGCTACAGATTGGCAGGTATGATATTGTGGCCATCACCGAGACCTGGCTAAAGGACGCATGTCTCTGGGAGCTGAACGTCCAAGGATACACGGTGTATCGGAAGGATAGGAAGGTAGGCAGAGGGGGAGGCGTGGCTTTATTGGTAAGAAATGATATTAAATCATTAGAAAGAGGTGATATAGGATCGGAAGGTGCAGAATCTTTATGGGTTGAGCTAAGAAACCACAGGGGTAAAAGGACCCTGATGGCAGTTATTTATAGGCCTCCAAACAGCTGCAGGGATGTGGACTACAAATTACAACTGGAAATAGAAAAGGCTTGTCAGAAGGGCAGTGTTATGATAATTGTGGGGGATTTTAACATGCGAGTAGATTGGGAAAATCAGGTCAGCACTGGATCTCAAGAGAGAGAATTTGTAGAATGTCTGTGAGATGGCTTTTTAGAACAGCTTGTTATTGAGCCTACTAGGGGATCGGCTGTACTGGATTGGGTATTGTGTAATGAACCGGAGGTGATTGGAGAGATTGAGGTGAAGGAACCCTTAGGAGGCAGTGATCATAACATGATTGAGTTCACTGTGAAATTAGAAAAAGAGAAGCCGAAATCTGATGTGTCGGTATTTCAGTGGAGTAAAGGAAATTTCAGTGGCATGAGAGAGGAACTGGCCAAAGTTGACTGGAAAGAGACACTGGCGGGAAAGACAGCAGAGCAGCAGTGGCTGGAGTTTATGCGAGAAATGAGGAATGTGCAAGACAGGTATATTCCAAAAAGGAAGAAATTTTCGAGTGGAAAAAGGATGCAACTGTGGTTGACAAGAGAAGTCAAAGCCAAACTTAAAGCAAAAGAGAGGGCATACAAGGAAGCAAAAAATAGTGGGAAGAAAGAGGATTGGGAAGTTTTTAAAACCTTACAAAAGGAAACCAAGAAGGTCATTAAGAGAGAAAAGATTAACTATGAAAGGAAGCTAGCAAATAATATCGAAGAGGATACTAAAAGCTTTTTCAAGTATATAAAGAGTAAAAGACAGGTGAGAGTAGATATAGGACCGATAGAAAATGATGCTGGACAAATTGTAATGGGAGATGAGGAGATGGCAGAGGAACTGAACAAGTATTTTGCATCAGTCTTCACTGAGGAAGACAGCAGTATACCGGACACTCAAGGGTGGCAGGGAAGAGAAGTGTGCGCAGTCACAATTACGACAGAGAAAGTACTCAGGAAGCTGAATAGTCTAAAGGTAGATAAATCTCCTGGACCAGATGGAATGCACCCTCGTGTTCTGAAGGAAGTAGCTGTGGAGATTGCGGAGGCATTAGCGATGATCTTTCAAAAGTTGATAGATTCTGGCATGGTTCCGGAGGACTGGAAGATTGCAAATGTCACTCTGCTATTTAAGAAGGGGGCAAGGAAGCAAAAAGGAAATAATAGACCTGTTAGCTTGACATCCGTGGTTGGGAAGTTGTTGGAGTCGATTGTCAAGGACGAGGTTACAGAGTACCTGGAGGCATATGACAAGATAGGCAGAACTCAGCATGGATTCCTTAAAGGAAAATCCTGCCTGACAAACCTATTACAATTTTTTGAGGAAATTACCAGTAGGATAGACAAGGGAAATGCAGTGGATGTTGTATATTTGGATTTTCAGAAGGCCTTTGACAAGGTGCCACACATAACGCTACTTAACAAGATAAGAGCCCATGGAATTACGGGAAAGTTACATACGTGGATAGAGCGTTGGCTGATTGGCAGGAACCAGAGAGTGGGAATAAAGGGATCCTATTCTGGTTGGCTGCCGGTTACCAGTGGTGTTCCGCAGGGATCAGTGTTGGGGCCACTTCTTTTTACATTGTACATCAACGATTTAGATTATGGAATAGTTGGCTTTGTGGCTAAGTTTGCTGACGATACGAAGATAGGTGGAGGGGCCAGTGGTGCTGAGGAAACGGAGAGTCTGCAGAGAGACTTGGATAGATTGGAAGAATGGGCAGAGAAGTGGCAAATGATGTACAATGTTAGAAAGTGTATGGTTATGCACTTTGGCAGAAAAAATAAATGGGCAGACTATTATTTAAATGGGGAAAGAATTCAAAGTTCTGAGATGCAACGGGACTTGGGAGTCGTCGTACAGGATACCCTTAAAGTTAACCTCCAGGCTGAGTCAGTAGTGAAGAAGGCGAATGCAATGTTGGCATTCATTTCTAGAGGAATAGAGTATAGGAGCAGGGATGTGATGTTGAGGCTCTATAAGGCGCTGGTGAGACCTCACTTGGAGTACTGTGGGCAGATTTGGTCTCCTTATTTAAGAAAGGATGTGCTGACGTTGGAGAGGGTACAGAGAAGATTCTGTAGAATGATTCCGGGAATGAGAGGGTTAACATATGAGGAACGTTTGTCCGCTCTTGGACTGTATTCCTTGGAGTTTAGAAGAATGAGGGGAGACCTCATAGAAACATTTCGAATGTTAAGAGGCATGGACAGAATTGATGTGGCAAGTTGTTTCCCATGATGGGGGAGTCTAGTACGAGAGGGCATGACTTAAGGATTGAAGGGCTCCCTTTCAGGACAGAAATGCGAAGAAATTTTTTTAGTCAGAGGGTGGTGAATCTATGGAATTTGTTGCCACGGGCAGCAGTGGAGGCCAAGTCATTGGGTGTATTTAAGGTAGAGATTGATAGGTATTTGAGTAGCCAGGGCATCAAAGGTTATGGTGAGAAGGCGGGGGAGTGGGACTAAATAGGAGAAAATGGATCAGCTCATGATAAAATGGCGGAGCAGACTCGATGGGCCGAATGGCCTACTTCTGCTCCTTTGTCTTATGGTCTTATGGTCATATTTAAGAAACAGTTCAATAGCTTTTTACATAGTAAGGGAATTTTGGGGGAAAGGCAGGTAGATGGAGCTGAGCTTACAGACAGATCAGCCATGATCTTATTGAATGGCGGGACAGGCTCGATGGGCTGGATGGCCTACTCCTGCTCCTATTTCTTATGTTCTTAATGCCTGTCATCATCTCATACACCTCTTTCAGGTCACATCTCATTCTCAGTCGCTCCAAGGAAAAAAGGCCGAGTTCACTCAACCTATTCTCATAAGGCAAGCTCCCCAATCCAGGAAACATCCTTGTAAATCTCCTCTGCACCCTTTCTACGGTTTCCACATCATTCCTGCAGAGAGGTGACCAGAGTTGAGAACAGTACTCCAAGTGGGGTCTGACCAGGATCCTATATAGCTGCAACATTACCTCTCGGCTTTTAAACCCAATCCCACAATTGATTAAGGCCAATGCACCGTATGCCTTCTTAACCACAGAGCCAACCTGCACAGCAGCTTTGAGTGTCCTATGGACTTGTACCGCTAGATCCCTCTGATCCCCCACACTGCCAAGCGTCTTACCATTAATAAAATATTCTGCCTTCATATTTAATCTACCAAAATGAACCACCTCACACTTATCTGGGTTGAACTCCGTCTGGCACTTTTCAGTCCAGTTTTTCATCCTATCAATGTCCTTCTGTAACCTCTGACAGCCCTCCACACTATCCACAACATCTCCAACCTTTGTGTCATCAGCAAATTTACTAACCCACCCCTCCACTTCCTCATACAGGTCATTTCTAAAAATCACAAAGAGTAGGGGTCCCAGAACAGATCCCTGAGGCACACTACTGGTCACCGACCAACATGCAGATTATGACCTGTCTACAACCACACTTTGCCTTCTGTGGGCAAGCCAGTTCTGGATCCACAAAGCAAGGTTCCCTTGGATCCCATGCCTCCTTGCTTTCTCAGTAAGCCTTGCATGGGATACCTTATCAAATGTCTTGCTGAAATCTATAAACACGACATCTACTGCTCTACCTTCAATGTGTTCAGCCACATCCTCAGAAAATTCAGTCAGACTCATAAGGCACGACCTGCCTTTGACAAAGCCATGCTGACTATTCATAATCATGTTATGCCTCTCCAAATGTTCATAAATCCTGCTCCATCAACTTACCAACCACTGAAGTAAGACTCACTGGTCTATAATTTCCTGGGCTATCTCTACTCCCTTTCCTGAATAAGTAAACAACATTTGCAGCCCTCCAGTCCTCTGGAACTTATCCCGTCCTTATTGATGATGCAAAGATCATCATCAGAGGCTCAGCAATCTCCTCCCTCGCTTCCCACAGTAGCCTGGGGTACATCCCATCCCGTCCCAGTGACTTAACCAATTTTATGGTTTCCAAAAGCTCCAGCACATCCGCTTCCTTAATATCTACATGCTCAAGCTTTTCAGTCTGCTATAAGTCATCCCTACAATCACCACGATCCTATTCCACAGTGAATACTGAAGCAAAGTCTTCATTAAATATTCAAAATATTCATTAAGTACCTTTGCTATCTCCTCCGGTTCCATACACACTTTTCCACTGTCACTCTTGATTGGTCCTATTCTCTCACATCTTATCTTCCTGCTCTTCTCAAACTTGTAGAATGCCTTGGGGTATTCCTTAATCCTGCCTGCCAAGGCCTTCTCATGGCCCCTTCTGGCTCTCCTGATTTCATTCATATGCTCCTTTCTGCTAGTCTTATAATCTTCAAGATCGCTATCATTACCTAGTTTTTTTGAACCTTTCGTAAACTCTTTTCTTCCTGACTAGATTTACAACAGTCTTTGTACACTACGGTTCCTGTACCCTACTATCCTTTACCTCTCTCATTGGAACGTACCTACACAGATCCCAACGTAAATATCCCCTGAACATTTGCCACATTTCTACCGTACGTTTCCCTGAGAAAATGTGTTTCCAGTTTATGCTTCCAAGTTCCTGCCTGATAGCCTCATATTTCCCCTTACTCCAGTTAAACGTTTCCCTCTCCAGTGCTATGGCAATGGAGATAGAATTGTGATCACATTCTGACATTCCTGTGCAATATTCTTAATCCCATTACTTACCTTCACAAGGAAACTGGGATACAGATACCCAGCCCATCAGAGTTTCATTCACAGCTTCCTACGTAACACCAGTTATACCAAGATATTTTCTGCAGCTTTCACAATAATATTAATTTTCTCAGTACAACAAGATGCCCGAGCTCTACAATTCAGCACATCTGTTATAAACATCACAGACTGCATTTTATCCATCAGTAAAGTGTCTTTAGTAAAAGAACTGTGATGTCGACATACATCCATCAACTTCTCAGACTGGAAATACTTTATCAACGTTCAGTTTAACTTTTTGCGAGGCCTCTGCATAAGACCCACCTAACTGTACTTTAACCTGTTAAACTGCAGCTGCCTTCTTAAACACTTCACATCATCTATGAGCTGCAGTGTTCTCCTCCACAATTACAACCATTTAACTTTACACCTTCTCCACAATCTTCATGCTTATGCTGCCCCCAACATTTCCAACACCTTAGTTCCCCACGATGTACTGCTGCAACTTACCCAACTCTCTGACATTTAAAACATCTGAAATAGAATCTAAGCTCACACATTATAATTAACATGCCCAGAAATAATGTTATCAAGGAGGTACACCTCATCAAAATAAATCAATACAGATAAACTATCCATCTCTCCCCTTTCCTAACTACTTGCAATCTGTTGCTGCCTGGCCTGCTGATTTTATCCAGCATTTTGTGTGTGTATGTCGCTTAATGTTTCCTCCCTTTTTTTCAAAAAAATCCAACCCTTCCTCTCCAACACAATAAGTTATTTCAATATTTTTTTGTTTTACAGATTTAGATTCAACTTCATTCCAACCTCCACCCACCAATATGTACACTTACCCCAATCTCCTTTTCCAGATCCCCCTCACTACCTGAAACTACACTACTTCCCAATATCCCCACATCAGTCCCAGATTCCCCTCACTACCTGAAACCTACACTACTGTCATGGTCCCGTCCGTGAAATCTGCATTCCGGTTCATGGTACGGTCTATGTTCTGTATCCCAGGTTTTCCGGTTTTCCCGTTTCTGTTGAGGCAGCTGATTCTCGATTAGGTTGGCTCCATAAATAGCTTCAGGATTCAGCCTTTGGCTGCTGGATTGTTCCTGTCCAAACCCCACGTCTGAATCCCTTCCCTTGCATTCACCTTCCTCCCGGAACACCGTCTGATGCAATATGATGCGATGCCTTAACTCGCCTCGCCTCGCCTCGCCTTGCATCGCCTGGCCTGACCTGTAACCCTTGCCTTCACTGCTGTCAAGTTCTATTGCTGGAGCAAGATAAGAAACTGTCTATCATTGTTTTGAACTGTCTCTGTGTCCACGCCTTCACTAAGTAGGTCCAGCCGTTTGCCACTACCTAGTGTTGGGATCCATCTCGTCGTATTCTGCATTCTGTGTAATGAGTCCCGGCCCTACGTCTTGTTCCCAAGGAGGGGTCCTGGCTCTGTGTTCTGTGTTCCTGTCTCTCAAGAGCAAGGCTCTGTGTCATGCATTTCTGTCTCCCAAGATTACCAAGGCTCTAGGCTCTGCATTCCTGTCTCTCCCTCAACCAAGGCTCTGCACTCCTGTCGCCCCCTCGACCAAAGCTCTGCGTTCCTGTCTCTCTCTCGACTGAATCAAGGCTTCATGTTCTCGTCCAGCCCAGGAATACCTTGCCCAGCCCAGTGCTGGAGTCTCTTGTTCTGTCCTTGTGACTCGCCCAACCCAGGAGTACCTCCCCCAGCCCGGTGCTGGAGATTCCTCGTCCTGGGCTGGAGATTCCTCGTCCTGTCCTGTAGTCTCTTGTGCATTCCTGTTGCCACTCCTCGTCCTGTCCTCGCCCAGACCCGGGGTCCGAGCCCGAGTCAAGACCCAGGTTCCAGGTCCCTGACCAGTATCTGGCTCGGAGTCCTTGTCCAGGTTCCAGGTTCCGAGTTCCCTGTTCCTCATCCAGGTCCCGCTTTCCTAGTCTAGTCCAAGCCCCGGCTCCTAATTCCCAGTTCCATGTCCTGGTTCCACTATCCCAGTCCTGTTCCTAGTACGTCAGTGTCTGTGTCTTGCATTTGGGTCCACCATCAATGCCCACCTTAGGACAACGACCTCACAATATCCCCACAGCAGTCCCAGAACCCCCTCACTAGCTGAACCTACACTACTTCCCAATATCCCCACACAAGTCCCAGATTCCCCTCACTACCTGAAACTACACTACTTCCCAATATCCCCACACCAGTCCCAGGTTCCCCTCACTACCTGAACCTACACTACTTCCCAATATCCTCAGAGCTGTTCCCAGATTCCCCTCACTACCTGAAACTACACTACTTCCCAACATCCCCACACCAGTCCCAGATATCCCTCACTACCTGAAACTACACTACTTCCCAATATCCACACACCAGTCCAAGACTTTCTGTAGCTTTCCTATTTCCTCAAAACTACCTGCCCCTCCACCAAACTTCATAGCATCTGGAAACTTTGCAACAAAGCCATCAATTCCATCATCAAAATCATTGACATATAACATAAAAGCAATTGGTCCTAACAACGACCCCTCAGTACTTCCTCAGTCAATGGCAGCCAACCAGAAAATGCTACTTTATTGTCACTCTTTGTCTCCTGCCAATCAGCCACTGCCTAATCCTCGCTAGAATCTTCCCTTTAATACCATGGGCTCATAGCATGTTAAGCAGCTTCATGTGTGGCACCTTGTCAAAGACCTTCTAAAAACCTAGGTACACAACATCAACCCGTTCTGGTTTACCTATCGTGCTTGTTACTTCTTCAAAGAATTCCAACCAATTTGTCAGGCAAGATTTTCCCTTGGAAAAGCCATGCTGACTACAGCCTATTTTATCACGTGCCTCGAAATACTCCAAAATCACATCCTTAGCAATTGGCTCCAACACCTTCCCAACCACTGAGCTCAGACTAACATAGCTGATCATTTCTTTCCTTCTGTCTCTCTCCCTTCTTGAAGAGTGGAGTGACATTTGCAATTTTCCAGTCTTCCGGAACCATTCCAGAAGCTAATGATTCTTGAAAGATCATTACTAATGCATCCACGATCTCTTCAGCCACCTCTTTCAGAACTCTGGGATGTACACCATCTGTTACAGATGACTTATCTACTTTCAGACCTTTTAGTTTCCCAAGAACCTACAATCTAGAAATGGTAAGTCCACACACTTCATGCCCCCTGACACCTGAAACTTTCACCGTACTGCAAGTGTCTTCCACAGTGAAGACTGATGCAAAATACTCATTCAGTTCATCCACCATTTCCTTGTCCCCTATTACTATCCTCCAGCATCATTTTCCAGCGTCCACTCTCACCTTTCTTTTACACTTTATGTATCTGAAGAAACTACCAGCATCCTCTTTAATGTTATTGTCTGCTTACTTTCGTATTCCATCTTTACCTCATAATGACCTTTTTAGTTGCTTTCTGTTGGTATTTAGAAGCTTCCCAATAATCGAACATGCCACTAATTTTTGTTCTATTATATGGCCTCTCTTTGGCTTTTACGTTGGCTTTGACTTCCCTTGTTAGCCATGGTCGTGTCATATTGCCTTTAGAATACGTCTTTTTGTTTGGGATGAAAATATCCTGTGCCTTCCGAATTGCTTCCATAAATTCCAGCCGTTGCTGCTCTGCCATCATCCCTGCCAGTGTTCTTTTCCACTTAATTCTGACCAGCTCTTCTCTTATGTCTCTGTAATTTCCTTTACTCCGCTGTAATACTGATGCATCTAACTTTAGCTTCTCCTTCTCAAATTTCAGGGTGAATTTAATCATATTATGATCACTTTACCCTAATGGTTTGTAACCCTCAGGCTAGCCCAGCTCATGTTCATCGAGGGGAAACAGCCTTCGGCCCCGTCAAACTGGGAAATCATGTTTGTGTGGGTGCTGTGTAATGTACCCGCAGTTACAAACCCACAACGCAAAATATCTAGCAGTACACCAAATATAATTAACTGATGGAACTTTATGAATCTTAACCTGAATATAGGGTGAGTAATGAAAATAAAAAAAGGGCCCAATTCAAGTCAACATTTCATGCTGGAGCTCACTCAGTAGTCATTCTTCCACCACCAGTCTCCTCCGAGCATCGCCGATCCTCAGACCCTCAGATCCCCGTCCACTCCGTCCGGTCATCTACCAACTCTCTCCACACACGTCTTCCCTCTTCATCTCTCCTCAACAAAAGACAGTGAGAAAACATCCTTCCAGATACACAAGACAAAGCAACAATCTCCAATTGGCTAACATGCATACCACAGTTCTGTTGTCTCCAGCCACAAACCTAACTTTGCTGCTACAGAGAAAGCAATACCCTAGCATTGAACATTACAGAGAAACCATTACATTAGCAGTGAATCCTTACAGTGCGTTACAGGTTATTTTACCATAAACTCTCCAAATCAATTCTGGTTCATTGCACAACACCAAATCTAGAATAGCTGATCCCCTAGTGCTGACGTTGGAGAGGGTTCAAAGGAGGTTCTCAGAATTGATTCCAGGATTGAATGGATTGTCATATGTAGAGTGTTTGATGGCTCTGGACCTGTATTCACTGGAATTCAGAAGAATGAGGGATGACCTAATTGAAACCTACTGAATGGTGAAAAGCCTTGATAGAGTGGATGTGGAGAAGGTGTTTCCCATGGTGGGAGAGTCTAAGACTAGAGCGCACAGCCTCAGAGCATAGAACATTCTCTTAGAACAGAGATGAGGAAGACTTTCCTTAGCCAGAAAGTGGTGGAACTGTGGAAGTCATTGCCACTGATAGCGTGGAGGTCAATACTTTACATATATTTCACACAGAGGATGATAGATTCTTGATCCATCAGGGCATAAAGGAGCATAGGAAGAAGACCATAAGATCATAAGAAATAGGAGCATAATTAGGCCATTCAGCCCATCGAGTCAGCTCCGCCATTCCATCATGTCTCTTTTGTACAGGTCCCAACTGCCCCAGAAGAGGTCCCAATTATCCAAAAATCTGAATCCCTGCCTCCTGCTCCAATTCTTCAGCCACGCGTTTATCTGCCACTTCACTCTATTCCTATCCTCACTGTTTCATGGCACAGGCAGCAGTCCCGAGATTACTACCTTTGAAGTCCTGCTTCTTAGCTTCCTTCCTAACTCCCTGTATTCGTTTTTCAGGAGCTCTCTTCTTGTTCCTCTATCACTGGTACCAATATGTACCACGGCTTCTGGCCGTCCACCCTCCCTTTTCAGGATATTGTGGATGCGTCCAGAAACATCTCGGACCCTGCACCTGGGAAGCAAACACCCATCCGTGTTTCCTTTTCGTGTTCACAGAATCGCCTATCCGTCCCCCTGACTATAGAGTCTCTGATTACTGTTGCCTTCCTCTTCCTTTCCCTTCCCTTCTGAGCCACAGGGCCAGACTCAGTGCCAGAGGCATGGCCACTGTTGCTTCCCCGACTTAGAGCATCCCCCCCAACTGTACTCAAAATGGAGGCCTTATTGTTGAGGAGGACAGCCACAGGGGTGCTCTCCACTATCTGACGTTCTCCCTTCTCTCTCCTGAAAGTCACCCATTTATCTGTCTCCTGTGGCCCCGGGGCGACTACCTCCCTGTAATTCCTGTATAACACTGCCCCACTTCCCGAACAAGACAAAGGTCATCGAGCTGCAGCTCCAGTTCCCTAACTCGGTCCCTATCTGCATCTCGATGCACCTGGCACAAGTGTGGCCATGAGAGAGGCTGGTAGTCTCCTCGAAATCCCACAACTGTCATCCTGGTGACTCTGGAAGTCTCCTGGAAATCCCACATTTGACACCCAGAAGAGAACACTTGCTCTGTGGACATACCCCCTATTCTCTCTAGTGTTGAATAAGAAATAAGGAATGAACTTACCTACTTACCTTGCCTCCACATGTTCTCACCAAAGCCTTACCACCCTGTCTCAAGACTACTCTGATAAGAAGGCAGGAGATTGGGGCTGAGATGGAAAAAGGGTCAGCCATGATTAAATGTTGGAGCAGACTCGATGGGCCAAATGGCCTAATTCTGCTCCTATATCTATGGTCTTTTTGGATTCCACAGACATGTTGAGAGCAAAATGATTGCAAGGGACAAATTGAACCTCTGGAAGATCAGAATGGTAATCCAAACGTGGAGCCAAAAGAGATGGGGAGATTTTTAATGCATTTTTTGTGTCTGTATTTACTCAGGAGATGGACACAGAGTCCGGAAGTGAGACAAAGCAGCATCAACTTCATGAACCCACAACAGATTACAGTGGAGAGGGTGTTTGCTGTCTTGCTTGCGGCTGCCTGTCAGGAGACGAATCTCAAGGGTGTATAATGTACGTACTTCGATAACAAAATGTACCTGTGAACTTTGAACATTTGAACTTGAGGCAAATTAGGATGGATAAATTCCCAAGACCTGACAAGGTGTTCCTGCAGACCCTGTGTGAGGCAAGTGCGGAAATTGCAGGGACCCTAGCAGAGCTATTTAAATCATCCTTAGTGACAGGTGAGGTGCTAATGGACGATAGCTAATGTTGTTCCACATTTAAAAAGGCTCTAAAATTAAAGCAGGCAATTACAGTCTGGTGATCCTGACATCAGTAATAGGACAGTTATTGGAAGGTATTCTGAGGGACCGGATGTGAGTATTACGATAGACATGGACTGATTAGAGGGAGTCAGCATGACCTCATGTGTGGTAGGTCATGTCTACCCAATCTTATGGGGTTTTTCGAGGGAGATACCAGGAAAGTTGATGAAAGCAAGGCAGAGGATATTGTCCACGTGGACTTTAGCAAGGCATTTGACAAGGTGGTCAGGGAAGTTCAGTCACTCAGCATTCAGGATGAGGTAGTAAATTGGATTGGACATTGGCTTTGTGGTAGTGGATGGTTACTCTCTGACTGGAGCCCTGCGACTAGTGGAGTGTCACAGGGATCACTGCTGGGTCCGTTATTGTTTGTCATCTCTCCCAAATACTGAATCTCAGACTCATCTCCTTTAAACTCCACCCCCACCCCACCTGAATGCACGTCCTGTAGGATTGGACTATTGTATTTTGACTCACATTTAGCTCGACATTTCCACTGCTCTCTGATCACAAAGTGAACTTCACTGGTGAACCCTATTCCCAGTTAAACACATGATAGAACATACCAGACGATGACTGCCCAATAACTGTTGTCTTTATTGATCAGGATTTGTTCAAGGAGTAATTACACAATTCAAACGTTAACTATTTAGTTACACATCTCTTTAGTTTACTTTCACAACTCCCAAGACCCAGCGCCCCTGTTCAGGTGTTCCCCACCCCAGATGAACCTGGCCAGGGTTCACCGTGAGTTCTTCTCCGAGTCCCTGGATCAGGGTCTTCTTCACTGGTTGTCTCCAGAGTCAGTGCTGTCGGTGATCTTGTCCGGCACCTTTTTATACATTTCTTCCCAAAGCTCTCAGACATTCACATTTATTTATCAGATCTATATTGAAACATACAGTGAAATGTGTGTTTACATTCACAGCCAACACACTGAAGGATGTGCTGAAGGCAGCTCACCAGCGTCACCAGACTTTCCGGTGCCAAGAGAGCAAACCCAATGTTCAGCAGGAAAATACAACCGGCAGCAACAACAATAACAGCAAAACAAGCCCCTTTTCCACACCCGACCCCTCCCCTTCACACACAGAGGCAGCTTTTCTTTGGTCCCAGACTCTGACTTACAGATATTGGTCCTCCAGCCTCCAGTCCCTGGCATGGACTCACAGATATTGTCCTTGATCGCCAGACAGGGCAACCCTGGGGCTTCTACCTTCAGACCTTGACCTCCAGACCCACCAGCTTTGGTGTTTGACCTTTAGACATCACTCTACGGACTTTCTGATATTTGAACTTCATCCTTGGGCCATGCCCACTGGTGTTTCCATCCTCTGGGTATTGACCCCACGACTCATTTATCACAAGACTTTTGACCTGTGGGTCTCCTCTGCCATGATGGACTACAACCCAAGACTCACTGACTGGGATTACTAACCTCCATCCTCGCTGCCTGCCAAACTGACCTTTGACTGTGGAGTGCTCTGACCTGGACTCTCAACACCGGCTCCGTGTCCCTAAACCCTAACCCCAAATCCCCATCTGACCCCCAAAAAAACAAACACTAAAGAAATCCAAGAAGCAAAGCAAAATCATCTACGTCTGAGCCATGACCTCGACAGAGATCACAGCTCAGCGCCATTTGACTGGTGAGAGATCCCGTCCCTCTCCTCAGGAGAATGTTTCTTGAAATCTTCCCAGCATCCAGATCCCAAACTTTTTCTCTCACACACCTCCTACCCCCTCCAACCTCTACCCTTCACCCTCTCCCCTCCGTCTCCACACTCCACCCTCCACTGCCCCACTCCCCCTCCACCTCCCTCCTGCTTCTCCCTGTTCCCCTCCCTCTCCCCATGTAGACTCATTCACAAGGCCAGGAGTTAGGGGAACTGAAACATGGCTGCTTGAATTCAGAATTGGCTTGCCCACAGAAGGCAAAGGGTGGGAGTAGAGGGAGCGTAATCTGCCTGGAGATCTGTGACCAGTGGTGTTGTGGGAACCCTGCTCTTTGTCATTTTTGTAAAGAACTTGGATGAGGAAGTGAATGGCTGGGTTAGTAATTTTGCAGATGACATGAAGTTTGTTGGATGGATGAATAGTGCAGAAGGTTGCTGTAACTTACAATGGGACATTGACAGGACGCAGAGCAGGACTGAGAAGAGGCAGATGGACTTCAGTCCAGAAAAGTGTCAAGTGATTCATTCTGGAAGGTCGAACTTCAAGGCAGAATGCAGAGGTAATGGCAGGATTCAGAGCAGTGTCAAGGAACGGAGGAATCTCGGGGTCCATATCCAAAGGTGCCGTTAGTTAACTGGGTTCTTTAGAAGCTGTATGGTGGGCATACTTCCCTCTAAGCTGTGAGTGTGTGCACACACACACGTTTTTTCAACCAGCGCACAAAGGAAATTAATTTGCACACAAAAGGTTAGTTACCTAAAATAATGTAGTAATTAATAATACACTTATTGAAAATAATCTTTTAGCTAACTGTTTCTGTTAACTAGTTAGTTGGTTTTTCAAATTCCACAATGCACGTCACTAATTCACGTCACCTCACCTATCCTGTTCCAGTTTGTACAGCTGCATCACGGCGGCAGCCACCTTTGGCGACAGTGGTCATATCGTAAAGTTTACAAAGATCTGTTTCAAATCCTGTAGATAGCTTACTAAGTTTTTATTGGAAAAAGTTATTGATTCACTATGTTGAATTCAAAAGAAGTGAAGGGCGTGAAGCACAAAAGAACTGCAAGTTTGTTTAAAGTTGAATGGCTTAACAAAATAGTAGAAACTGTTGCACTGAAAGCTCCTGAGATCATGAATGTTCAGCTACGGGAAATATTTATGTATGATTCGGAAAGTTGACTTTTTGAAGCATCATTTGGCAAATAAATCACATTTGGACGGTGTACAAAAACTCAGGCAACAGAACCCGTCATTACCCGTTACAGGAGTGCTACACATGTTACGGTTGAGTGCAGGTGAGCGAGAGCGAAAACGATCAAACCCAGAGGAGATCAAAGCTGAGGTACAAGAATGGTCAGCCTTTGATTTCTCCACAATTGCAGATTGTGACTTCACATTTGGCGATGAACAAATATCATGATTTTCTAGCTGAAAATACTTTAATGGTTAGACAGTTTAATGATTTCAAATTTTCCAAGCAAGAAAAAAATTAAATCCAAACCAATTTCGAACTTTGCACAAATGGTGGCATTTGTACTTCAAAATGAACAGTTTTGCGACCTTGCACAGTTGATGGACATTGGGGGAACCGTTCTTGTGTCTAGTGCGGACTGTGAGCGAGGATTTAGCCTAATGAATCAACTCAAAAACGAGCTGAGAAACCGTTTAGGTGAATGTCATTTGGGTATATTAATGAGAATCAAAAGCTATCAATTGGATGGAAGTTCTATTAGTCTAGATAGAGTTTACAAAGAATCAGTAAATGCCAAAGACAGGAGAAAGAAGAACTAACTGAGTGACTTAAATAGGTATGTTATTTTGTTGTTATTCTGTGCAGTTTTATGTCAAATATTTTGTCAACCTACATAAACTGTGCCATGTGTGCATTCAGTGCACACATATTTTGGTCACAGGAAACAAAAATAGCACAACGTAAGATTTTTGCACGCACTGACTACTAAAAATTAGAGGGAACATTTATGGTGGGTTGGCTTTTATTCATCAGGATATTGAGTTGAATAGCCACAAGATCATGTTGCAGCTCAGTAAACTCGGAATATCATGATTGGTTCTGGTATCTCATTATAGGAAAGATGTGGAAGACTTAGAGAGGGTACTGAGGAGACTAACCAGGATGTTGTCTGGATTAGAGAACATATTTTATGAGGACAGGTCTGAATGAATTAGGGCTTTTCTCTTTGGAGACAATGAGGATGACAGGTGATTTGATGAAGGTGTACAAGGTAAATGTTAGAGACTTTCTCAGGGCAGAAATGGGTAATACGAGGGGGCGTAAGTCTAAAGTCTTGGGAGGAAATAGAGGAGAGGTAAGTGGTGGGTGTGTGGAACACTCCCCGGGGACTTGGTAGGGGCAAATAGGTTAGGGGCATTTAATAGACTCTTAGATAGGCTCATGGGTGACATAAAAATGGAGGCAGGGGTTAGATTGATCATGGAGTTATTTAAAGTGTTGGCACAATCTCATGGGGGAAAGGCCTGTACTGTGACACACTGTTCCATGTTCCAGTGTTGGAGTTCCAGTTTGCTGGGATGTCCCAGGATTTCCCAGAGTCTGGAATGGGCCCAGCTGATTGGAAAACTACAAATGTAAGGAACACTCACAACACGCTGGAGGAACTCAGCAGGTCGGGCAGCATCCGTGGAAATGATCAGTCAACGTTTCGGGCCAGAACCCTGGATCCACAGATGCTGCTCAACCTGCTGAGTTCCTCCAGCATGTTGTGAGTGTTGCTTTGACCCAGCATCTGCAGAGTATTTTGTGTTTACAAATGTAAGGATCCCATTTCAGAAAGGACAGAGGTAGAAAGCAGGAAACTCGGTGTCTTGATATTAGGTTTTGGGTGAAATGTAAAATATTTAAGGGGAGCATGAGGGAGAACTTTTTCACTCAGAAAGTGATGCAAGTGTGGAACAAGCTGCCAGTGGAAGTGGTAGATGTGGGTTTAATCGTAACTTTTAACGGATGTTTGCAGAGGACAATGAATGGGAGCCGTTTGGAGGGATATGTTTCAGTTGCAAGTAGATGGCATGGACTAGATGGGCCAAAGGGTCTGTTTTTGCTCTCACGTGCTCTATGTAGATCAGCCATGTCCTCAATGAATGACAGCATCGGTTTGATGGGCTGAACAGCCTGCTGCTCCTTCATATATCTTTAAAATCACATTGAACATCCCACTTTCCAACTGTCCCTCAATATAAACACAAAATACTCTGCAGATGCTGGGGTCAAAGCAATACTCACAGAACACTGGAGGAACTCAGCAGGTCGGGCAGCGTCCGTGGAAACGATCGGTCGACGTTTTGGGCTGGAACCCTTCGTCAGGACTGTAGAGGGAAGGGGCAGAGGCCCTATAAAGAAGGTGGGGGGGAGGGTGGGAAGGAGAAGGCCGGTCAGTTCCAGGTGAAAAACCAGTAAGGGGAAAGATAAAGGGGTGGGGGAGGTGATAGGCAGGAAAGGTGAAGGAGGAATAGGGGAAAACACAATGGGTAGTAGAACGAGGCAGAAAAATGAGGGAGGTGATAGGCAGCTGGGGGAGGGGGCAGAGTGAAATAGGGATGAAGGAAGGGAGGGGGAGGGAATTACCGGAAGTTGGAGAACTCTATGTTCATACCAAGGGGCTGGAGACTAACTAGACGGTATATGAGGTGTTGCTCCTCCAACCTGAGTTTAGCCTCATTATGGCAGTAGAGGAGGCCATGTATGGACATATCTGAATGGGAATGGGAAGCAGACAGGATCTCCCAGTAGCCACCCACTTCAACTGTGCTTCCCTGCTTCCCCTCCATCTTTCCCCTTACTGGTTTTTCACCTGGAACCTACCAGCCTTCTCCTTCCCACCCTCCCCCCACCTTCTTTATAGGGCCTCTGCCCCTTCCTTCTTCAGTCCTGACGAAGGGTTCCGGCCCGAAACATTGACTGATCGTTTCCACGGATGCTGCCCGACCTGCTGAGTTCCTCCAGCGTTTTGTGAGTGTTGCTTTGTCCCTCAAAATCTCCTCTACCTTCTGAAATGTTTTTTTAAAATCACTTCCTGGTCACTCTATCCCTCCAAACCCTCCTCACTCTATCGTCCCATCCCTCATCACTCCATCCCTTAACACCTCTTCACACTCTCCTTCAATTCCACCTCATTCTATCCCTCAATTTCCCCAACATATCCCTTGATCCTTCCTCGCACTATTCTTCAATCCCTCGTCAACCTGTCAGTCCCCCTTTGGAGTTCCCCTGATCCCATCCCTGAAAGCACCTCAATTCCAGCACTAGATCCTCATTTCCCATCCTCCACCCTCACATTTAGTCCCTAGCCTCTGGATACCTGTTACTCCCTCCAGAAATACTTCTCATTGATCTCTGATCTGATTCATCAATTATTCCCTGATTTGATAAACTATCAATCAAAAACATTCCATCTGCTCTGCTGATCCTTTTGATGATTTGTGATGCGATTTGGATTTGAACACACTGTGATTTACTCTGCCCAATCCTTCCGAGACAGAGAGTTTCCCTTTGTCTGCCTCTCACTGAGTAACACCATTTAAAGGGACATTACCAAGACTGAATGTTTGTTTTGTATGTCTTGTTCATTTCTTCCCTCACCACATCCCAGTCAATGTTCCAGTTTCCATCGAGCTCTGCAGGCTTTGCTCTGTATTCATCAGCAAACTGCTGATTGAAAGTGTAGAAAACCTTCTCCCAATAGGATGCTGCCTGGTTCTGGACTCCCCCAACATCAGGAACAAGTTTCCTGCCTCTAGCGTGTCTAATCCCTTAATAATCTTATATGTTTCAATCAGATCCCCTCTCATCCTTCTAAATTCCAGTGTATACAACCCCAGTCGCTCCAATCTTTCAACATATGCCAGTCCCTCCTTCCCGGGAATTAACCTCGTGAACCTACCTTGCACTCCCTCAATAGCCAGAATGTCCTTCCTCAAATTTGGAGACCAAAACTGTGCACAATATTCCAGGTGTGGTCTCAACAGGGCCCTGTACAACTGCAGAAGGACCTCTTTGCTCCCCTCAATTCCCCTTGTTATGAAGGCCAGCATGCCATTAGCTTTCTTCACTGCCTGCTGTACCTGCATGCTTACTTTCAGTGACTGATGAACACGGATACCTAGATCCTGTTGTACTTCCCCTTTTCCCAATTCGACACCATTCAGATAGTAATCTGCCTTCCTGTTCTTGCTACCAAAGTGGATAACCTCACATTTATCCACATTAAACTGCATCTGTCATGCATCTGCCCACTCACCCAACCTGTCCAAGTCACCCTGCATTCTCATAACATCCTCCTCACATTTCACACTGCCACCCAGCTTTGTCATCTGCAAATTTGCTAATGTTACTTTTAATCCCTTCATCAAAATCATTAATGTATATTGTAAATAGCTGCGGTCCCAGCACCGAGTCTTGCGGTACCCCACTGGTCACCACCTGCCATTCGGAAAAGAAGCCGTATGGTATGTTGACCTTCATAGAAAAGAAACCATAGAAACCATAGAAAAAAAAAACTACAGCACAGAAACAGGCCTTTTGGCCCTTCTTGGCTGTGCTGTACTATTTTCTGCCTAGTCCCACTGACCTGCACATGGACCATATCCCTCCATACACCTCCCATCCATGTATCTGTCCAATTTATTCTTAAATGTTAAAAAAGAACCCGCATTTACCACCTCGTCTGGCAGCTCATTCCATACTCCCACCACTCTCTGCGTGAAGAAGTCCCCCCTAATGTTACCTTTAAACTTTTCCCCCCTCACCCTTAACCCATGTCCTCTGGGTTTTTTTCTCCCCTTGTCTCAGTGGAAAAAGCCTGCTTGCATTCACTTTATTTATACCCATCATAATTTTATATACCTCTATCAAATCTCCCCTCATTCTTCTACGCTCCAGGGAATAAAGTCCTAACCTATTCAACCTTTCTCTGTAACTGAGTTTCTCAAGTCCCGGCAACAACCTTGTAAACCTTCTCTGCACTCTTTCAACCTTATTTATATCCTTCCTGTAATTTGGTGACCAAAACTGAACACAATACTCCAGATTCGGCCTCACCAATGCCTTATACAACCTCATCATAACATTCCAGCTCTTATACTCAATACTTCGATTAATAAAGGCCAACGTACCAGAAGCTCTCTTTATGACCCTATCTACCTGTGACGCCACTTTTAGGGAATTTTGTATCTGTATTCCCAGATCCCTCTGTTCTACTACACTCCTCAGTGCCTTACCATTAACCCTGTATGTTCTACCTTGGTTTGTCCTTCCAAAGTGCAATACCTCACACTTGTCTGTATTAAACTCCATCTGCCATTTTACAGCCCATTTTTCCAGCTGGACCAAGTCCCTCTGCAGGCTCTGAAAACCTTCCTCACTGTCTACTACACCTCCAATCTTTGTATCATCAGCAAATTTGCTGATCCAATTTACCACATTATCATCCAGAACATTGATATAGATGACAAATAACAATGGATCCAGCACTGATCACCAGCGACTGAAGCTGTGCAGATTTCCATGACAAGATGTCCATTTTCGCTCCATTGACGTTTGTTGACTCCTTCAGGTCTGTGCCGTTTACAGGAGTGTTGTGAGTGTACCGGGGTCTCTGAGTCACAGAAAACCCCACAGAAAGGACATTTCTTTGTACAATTGAATAACCCTTTGAGCAACTCCTCTCTGGGTTTAACGGATAATTCTTCAATCTTTGCTTAGTCGGGACAATGAGTTCAATAGCCATGAGATACTGGCTGCTCACTATAGGGAAGGTATGGAAGCTTTCGAGAGGGTGCAGAGACGAAGCAGGATGCTGTCTGGAATAAAGAGAACATTTTATGAGACCAAAAGATCATAAGACAGAGGAGCAGAATGAGGCCATTGGACCCATCGAGTCTGTTCCGCCATTTAATCATGGCTGATCCTTTTCTCCCTTCCTCAACCCCACTCTCCGGCCTGATTTGTGACTGGATTTGGATTTGAACATGTTGTGATTTACTCTGCCCAGTCCCGAGACAGAGAGTTTCCCTTTGTCTGTCTTTCACTGAGTAACGCCATTTAAAGGGACTTTACCAAGACTGAATGTTTGTATTATACGTCTTGTTCATTTCGGAGAGTTGGCAAGAAACAAGATTGTGCAAATCGATCTGCTTGTCTCTGGTTCACATCCTGCTCTGTGTAAATATCGTAGAAGAGATCAAAGTATTTACTCTTCATGTTTTCCAGTCTTCTCCGTGGGTCGTATTTGTGGATGAACCCCCTGTGCATCTGCTGGAATCTTGGTACAGCGTAACCACACAGGTGAAGTTTAAACTTGGCCTTGAAAACCTCAGACATTGACAAGTGTTGATGTGAGATATTGTCAACTTTTCCCTCTATCATATTCAAAAGTTCAATGCAATATTTATTGTCATAATCCATGTCCTTGTTTGTGATATTTGTGATCCAATCTCTGCATTCATCCTCGATGAGCTTTGTAATCATTGCTGCTTCTTCGAGATCTGATTTCAATCTGGATGGAATGACTTTACCTGCACCCTGTCTCCAATATGACACGTTGATGTGTTTCTCTTCAATCTGAAAGTACTGGGTCCCCAGTTTACAGAGATTTTCACGTTTCAGTCTTTCATTAATGACTCTCCCTTGAGTTTTTGTTTCCTCTCTGAGAAGATTTTCAATCTCTAGTTCGATATTTATTTCTCTACAGGGCTGATACTCCAGCTGAGAGAGTGTAACTTCCCACATCCTGTCAAATTCATTTTGCAATTCCTATTCACCCAACACCCAATTTGCTGCTTTACACTTCCGTAAAAGCTCCTTGACCAGTTCTCCAATCTTCTTGTGAAAGTTATTCCAAATATTATCCACTCTCTGCAGCCCCACCCGTCTATTCACGGCATCTCTACATCTCTGCATTGAATCGTGCTGAAGTCGGCTGCATAAACTGGAGATGCTGAGCTTAAATTCCTCTCTGTATTTCTCCATCAGATGCACGTTATCAGCCCCACTTTCATACAGAGCTTGTAGTTTATCCAGAGTGTCACCCTCCCTTTTGTTCATCTCTGTCCTGATCTCCCCCTCCAGATTATGGAGCAGTTCGGTGAGATCTCCTTTGGCATTGCTGATTCTGTTTTCAGCCCCATTTCCCCAGGAGTGAGTGAATTTGTGGAGTTCCCACTCCCAGTCCTTGTACTTCACGGACAGGTGGTTGTAAGCCTCTGCGACCAGACTGTTCTGGAAGCTGAAAATGAAATTTTCATGTTTCACCTGCTCCCAAAGCCCAGCCATCCATTTGATAAAGTCCAGGATAGTGAAAGCTCCTTGACATTGGCTCTGTTGGAGTAGACACTGAATTAGGTTGTTCTTCAGTTGGGAGACGTGTTCACTGTAGCCGGTGTTGACTGCAGCCATTGGGGGTGTACCATGCCACAGACCAGGGATGTACCAGTTGTCCTTGTCAGCATCATAGTCCATCACATCACGGAACGTTACTCGGTCTACCTTCTCCAGCTTTGCTGCAGCCTCTGTCATCTTATCCAGCTGTTCCAGGAGTTTCTGACGGCCTCTCAGATTCTGATCGTGCACACTCACATCGCCGACGTTCTGGTGCACAAATATGCACTTTGGCCCTTTTCCTGTCTCCTTCATGCAGATTAAGGAATGGACAACAATCTGTAAAATATCCTTCATCTCTGACAGATTTTCCATCCCGATGTTTACCAATGTTAAGTTGCTTAATCCAACCACGAACGTTGCCAGCTCATTGTCGTGCTCGTAGCTGTCTGTCAGTGTTGCGAGTTCTGGGACTCTCAGCCCCTCTGTGTCAATGACCAGGATGAACTCACAGTCCAGCTCCTTGGCCAGGCTCCCTGTGACTTTGATCAACTGCATGTAGGCACCTCGTGTACATCGGCCGCTGCTCACAGCGAACCGCAAACAGAACATTGTGTTGAGGAGTGTGGACTTGCCCGTGCTCTGAACTCCAATCACCGTCAGCACAAACACTCGGCAAGCTCTTCCCACTTTGTTGGCCACTTCTGTGAGTACGGCAGTGATCCATGGAATGGGAACGTTGGAAACATCTCCATCGATGAGTTCCAATGGGAACCCTTCCAGCAACAGTTCAGCAGCAACACCTGGGAACTGCGACACCTTTGGGTGGATCTGTGTCCTTCGGGTGACTTTGTGTCGAGTCACTGAAAGTTCATAAATCTGGCCAAGTTCCCTCATGAAACGCTCGAGTCCCAGGGAACTATCAGACATCTTCTGATCCAACTCCTTCAGTTCCTTCACCTTCTGGTTTGAGTCTTTGCACAGTTCTTTATAAATTCTACGCAATCCTGCCATAACTTCCCGTGATTTACTGACCAGCTCCAGCTTCAGCCACTGTAGGGAAATGGCTCTGTCATCCCCACCATGATGGGTGAGGTGTTCAACGAACAGCCAAATCTCTTCCGACAGACTCTGTCTGAGCTGAGATTCCCGGATTCTGTTCTCCTCCCGGTCCAGTTCCTGGTTATACACTTCTGTGGTTCTGTCCCCACGGAGTTTCATCCGAGATTTCTCTTTTTCAACTTTAGACAATGCTTGCCAGGGCTCTCCATGAAAGGGCAACACTCTCCTTTTATACCCAGTAATGTCTCCCGAATCAAGTCCGTCCAGTATTTTGGTCAGCTGCTTGGCTCGTTGTATTTCAGGTTGACGTTCATCGACCCCAATCCCACTTTCCATCGCAATGTCAGCCATTTGCTCCAGGCTCAGCAAGGTCTGGTCCCTGTCCCTCTTTAGAATTACTTGTTTGATCTGAGAACGGAGCTTTTCCACAAGTTTAGCCTCATTTACATTTGCCTAAAGAAGGCATTGATGACGTTTTAACTTTAGAGCTTTGAACAGTTTCTTTACCCGTTCACGAGTTATGTGTTGCTGATTGACTATGAGAAAGAGTTTTGCTGGTGACTGTGTGAGAGAGGTGAGGAATTCTCTTTCCTTCTCACCGATAACGTCAATGAAAATAAAGAGAGCAGCAGATACTTTCGCCAGAAACCAAGCGTTTCCCTGGAAAGTTTCAGCATCACCTTGGAGGTTAATGAATGCAGCAGCCTCTGGGAAAATATCTGTGTTACTCTTCCCAGAAGGGAGATACCAGCTGATCTCAGCCATTCCATCGGATATCCTGCGGGGCACATTCCCACATTCCATCTCGGAGTGCAGGAAGATGTTCTGCTGCAGCTGTGCCTGACTCAGGGTGAGATTGAGGATTCGGGATTTGGACACTGTGCACCTTCCCAGTCTGAGGAAGGACACTGTTGGCATGGCTGCTGTCACGATGGGCGCCTCCACAATGGGCCTGCTGTCTGTAGGAGAATGTGGGCACCATGTTTTAACAATGGGCCTCATGGCCCAGAGGAGAAGGGTGGCACCAGACCCTTCTGTGTGTCCACTCACCTTGTCCATGGGGTGACTGTGTGTGTCTGGCATCAGAAAGGGTAATGCAAACTGGCACAGAGACATCTTCAGCATCAGTTCCTGCTGGAGAAAGTGGTCAGCACAGAGGAAAATGGCAGCAATGATATCCAGAGGATTCATCCCAGAAACCATTGTCCCTCTCTCTTCCAGAATGTCATTTAGTTCTTCATCATGATTGTCCTCACCATCTGAGGACAGATCAGATGGCCAGTCGGGATTCCTTGCCAGTGAATTGGTTGCGAGGATCCTTTGAAGAAATCGCCAAGGAAGATCTTCTGTTCGTGTTGGTTTGCTGTCCTTCAGTTTATCCTGAGACACCTCCTGCACAGTCTGAAGAGACAGTTTGTGAGGATAATCATCCTGTAATCCCAACTCCTTTAGCAGTTGTGTTGTTCTGAGTTTCTTAGACCTGTTATTTCCATCTGTTAAAACTCTTCCCCTTCCCTTTGACATATTGTATACATTATGATGAAATGCATCCTCTGGCTCCTCCTGGTCTCCAGAGTCAGCTTTTCTCTTTTCTTCTGAGGTCAGGTCCTTTATGTCTTGTATTCCAAGATGATGTTTTTCAACTTTTGGTCCTTTCACATCCAGAGAATCCTCATCCTCATCCTCATCATTGTCACTTTCTGAGGACTGAGCACATGTCTGTCCAGGATTCATCACCATTGAACTGGCTGATGGGATCGGTTGGAGAAGGGAACAAGGGAGGTTTTCTGTTTGAGCTGGTTTGCTGTCCTCCAGTTTATCCCAGGAAACATTCTGTTTCGATGTTGGTGTTGATTTGTGGGTACAATGATCCTTTGAACCAAAAACTTTCACTACTTGTGGGATGCTAAGATTATCACATTGGTTATTTCCAACTGAGAAAACATTCTCCATTCCATGTAAGTTGTTGCAGAGATTGGGATTAGTTAGATCCTCTGATTCCCACTGGTGTCCAGTGTTAGGATTTCTCTGTACTTTCAAAATCAGTTCCTTGGCTCGTTGTATTTCAGGTTGACGTTCATCGACCTCAATCCCACTTTCCATCCCAATATCAGCCATTTGCTCCAGGCTCAGCAAGGTCTGGTCCCTGTCCCTCATTGGAATTACTTGTTTGATCTGAGAACGGAGCTTTTCCACAAGTTTAGCCTCATTTACATTTGCCCGAAGAATGCATTGATGACGTTTTAACTTCAGATCTTTGAACAGTTTCTTTACCTGTTCACGAGTTATGTGTTGCTGATTGACTATGAGAAAGAGTTTTGCTGGTGACTGTGTGAGAGAGGTGAGGAATTCTCTTTCCTTCTCACCGATAACGTCAATGAAAATAAAGAGAGCAGCAGATACTTTCGCCAGAAACCGAGCATTTCCCTGGAAAGATTCAGCATCACCTCGGAGGTTAATGAATGCAGCAGCCTCTGGGAAAATATCCGTGTTACTCTTCCCAGAAGGGAGATACCAGCTGATCTCAGCCATTCCATCGGATATCCTGCGGGGCACATTCCCACATTCCATCTCGGAGTGCAGGAAGATGTTCTGCTGCAGCTGTGCCTGACTCAGGGTGAGATTGAGGATTCGGGATTTGGACACTGTGCACCTTCCCAGTCTGAGGAAGGACACCATTGGCATGGCTGCTGTCATGATGGGCACCTCCACAATGGGGCTGCTGTCTGTAGGAGAATGTGGGCACCATGTTTTAACAATGGGTCTCATGGCCCAGAGGAGAAGGGTGGCACCAGACCCCTCTGTGTGTCCACTCACCTTGTCCATGGGGTGACTGTGTGTGTCTGGCATCAGAAAGGGTAATGCAAACTGGCACAGAGACATCTTCAGCATCAGTTCCTGCTGGAGAAAGTGGTCAGCACAGAGGAAAATGGCAGCAATGATATCCAGAGGATTCATCCCAGGGGCCCCTACTGTTGTAACTTCAAAGAAATCTTTAAGTTCATTATCATCATCGTCCTCACCGTCTGAGTACTGAGCAGGTGGCCATTCACTATTCCCCGCCAGTGAATTGCCTGTGAGGATCCTGAGGACAAATCGCCAAGGAAGATTTTCTGGTCGGGTTAGTTTGTTGTTGTCTAGTTGATCCCGGGATACCTTCCGCACGGACATTAGTGACGGTTTGTGCGGATAATGATTCTGTAAGCCCAAATCCTTTACAATTTGTGGGGTGCTAAGATTATCAGATATATAATTTCCAGCCGGTGAAACTCTCGCCATTTGCTCTGAGAATCTGAATGTACTCCTGTGTTCTGTGTTCCTGTTTCTTAAAGGGGCCTTGTTTTCTCCTGAATTTCTCAGATACACTGGTGTTTTAGAGTGGTGGGATTTTTCATCTGCCCTGGGTTCTATTTCCTGGATCTGTTACATTTCCCGGATTCTTGTCCGAGATATTTCTCTGTGCCGGAACTCCCTCTGGAGCACCCGAGTTCCTGTCCCTGGATCTCTGGGCTGGTTGTTTCTGTGTCTCTGGCTGGTGAGCCTCTGTTAGGCCTTGTTGCCCTGACAGTGTGTTTACTGTGTACAGTCAGCAGGGGGTCACCATGGGAAACCTGCAAATTGGTGACTACAATTGTACCTAATCTATTTGAGAGCACACCAGGGGAATTGTGTACAAACTTGGTGCCTTTACCTCTTGAATGATGCACTTTCTTTGGAGGGAGTGTAACAGAGATCGTACTGATGGTGTCCTGGATAAGGTCGGAGAATCCTTGAAATAGTCTGCAGCTCAGGCAGCATCTGTGAATAAATAAAAGCCAGAATGTCAATCGAGCCTGTCCGTGCACAGAGAACAGTGACAGAGCTTGAGGTGATGTCACGATTCACGAAGTGATGCCACAATTCAGCAGCTAACTGGTGAGTTGCAAACATGGATTGTCAGCAAGTCAGGCAGCACCTATGGAGGGGAATAAACAACCAACATTTTGGGCTGAGAACCCGATGAATTCCTGGTAACTTGTATCTATCAAAGAGTGTGATAAATTTGCCCCAGCTATCACCCCAGGCAGTGTGCTTGGGACACCTGTCACTCTCTATGTAGAAAAAAATCCTATCACTGACATCTCCCCTAAACTCTTCACTCACCTTAAACGGATGTCTGCTGGTATTGGCCATTGCTGCCATGGGAAGGAAGTGCTGGCTGTCACTCTCACTATAGTCCCATCCTCCTTCACTCCAAAGAGAGAAGCCCTGGCTCACTCAAACTGTCCACATTAATGATCTCAAACTCTGGCAGTGTGTTCTTCTGCACCCTCTCTAAACTTTCATATCCTTTTTATAATGAGGTGACCAGAACAGAACACAATATTCCAAGTGTGGTCTAACTAGAGTTTTACAGAGCTACCAAGATACCTCACTGCTCTTGAAAGGAAGGGGCTTCCCTTCCTCCACCATCAATGTTACCCTCAACCGCATCTATTCCATTTCACACAAGCCTGCTCTCACCCCATCCTGCCACCATCCTACGAGTGATAGGGTTTCCCTCATTCTCACCCCACCAGCCTCCATGTCCAGCACATAATTCTCAGTAATTTCTGCCATCTCCAACATGATACCACCAGCAAGCACACCTTTCCCCCCACCCCACGTTCTGCTGTCCACAGAGAATGCTCTTGTCCACTCGTCTCACCCCACTGATCTCCCTCCTGGCATTTATCCTTGCAAACGGAACAAGTGCCACACCTGCCCCTACAGGCAGGTGCTGAGGAAGAGGATTTCTTGGAATGTATGCGGGATGGTTTTTTGAACCAACATGTCGAGGAACCAACTAGAGAGCAGGCTATTCTGGACTGGGTTTTGAGCAATGAGGAAGGGTTAATTAGCAATCTTGTCACGAGAGGCCCCTTGGGTAAGAGTGACCATAATATGGTGGAATTCTTCATTAAGATGGAGAGTGACATAGTTAATTCAGAAACAAAGGTTCTGAACTTAAAGTGGGGTAACTTTGAAGATATGAGACGGGAATTAGCTAAGATAGACTGGCAAATGACATTTAAAGGATTGACGGTGGATATGCAATCGCAAGCATTTAAAGGTTGCATGGATGAACTACAACAATTGTTCATCCCAGTTTGGCAAAAGAATAAATCAAGGAAGGTAGTGCACCCGTGGCTGTCAAGAGAAATTAGGGATAGTATCAATTCCAAAGAAGAAGCATACAAATTAGCCAGAAAAAGTGGCTCACCTGAGGACTGGGAGAAATTCAGAGTCCAGCAGAGGAGGACAAAGGGCTTAATTAGGAAGGGGAAAAAAGATTATGAGAGAAAACTGGCAGGGAACATAAAAACTGACTGTAAAAGCATTTATAGATATGTAAAAAGGAAAAGACTGGTAAAGACAAATGTAGGTCCCCTACAGACAGAAACAGGTGAATTGATTATGGGGAGCAAGGACATGGCAGACCAATTGAATAATTACTTTGGTTCTGTCTTCACTAAGGAGGACATAAATAATCTTCCAGAAATAGTAGGAGACAGAGGGTCCAGTGAGATGGAGGAACTGAACGAAATACATGTTAGTAGGGAAGTAGTGTTAGGTAAATTGAAGGGATTAAAGGCAGATAAATCCCTAGGGTCAGATGGTCTGCATCCCAGAGTGCTTAAGGAAGTAGCCCAAGAAATAGTGGATGCATTAGTGATAATTTTTCAAAACTCGTTAGATTCTGGACTAGTTCCTGAGGATTGGAGGGTGGCTAATGTAACCCCACTTTTTAAAAAAGGAGGGAGAGCGAAACCGGGGAATTATAGACCGGTTAGCCTAACGTCGGTGGTGGGGAAACTGCTGGAGTCAGGTATCAAAGATGTGATAACAGTACATTTGGAAAGCGGTGAAATGATCGGACAAAGTCAGCATGGATTTGTGAAAGGAAAATCATGTCTGACGAATCTCATAGAATTTTTTGAGGATGTAACTAGTAGAGTGGATAGGGGAGAACCAGTGGATGTGGTATATTTGGATTTTCAAAAGGCTTTTGACAAGGTCCCACACAGGAGATTAGTGTGCAAACTTAAAGCACACGGTATTGGGGGTCAGGTATTGATGTGGATAGAGAATTGGTTAGCAGACAGGAAGCAAAGAGTGGGAATAAACGGGACCTTTTCAGAATGGCAGGCAGTGACTAGTGGGGTACCGCAAGGCTCACTGCTGGGACCCCAGTTGTTTACAATATATATTAATGACTTGGATGAGGGAATTAAATGCAACATCTCCAAGTTTGCGGATGACACGAAGCTGGGTGGCAGTGTTAGCTGTGAGGAGGATGCTAAGAGGATGCAGAGTGACCTGGATGGGTTGGGTGAGTGGGCAAATTCATGGCAGATGCAATTTAATGTGGATAAATGTGAAGTTATCCACTTTGGTGGCAAAAATAGGAAAACAGATTATTATCTGAATGGTGGCCGATTAGGAAAAGGGGAGGTGCAACGAGACCTGGGTGTCATTATACACCAGTCATTGAAAGTGGGCATGCAGGTACAGCAGGCGATGAAAAAGGCAAATGGTATGCTGGCATTTATAGCGAGAGGATTTGAGTATAGGAGTAGGGAGGTACTACTGCAGTTGTACAAGGCCTTGGTGAGACCACACCTGGAGTATTGTGTGCCGTTTTGGTCCCCTAATCTGAGGAAAGACATCTTTGCCATAGAGGGAGTACAAAGAAGGTTCACCAGATTGATTCCTGGGATGGCAGGACTTTCATATGAAGAAAGACTGGATGAACTGGGCTTGTACTCGTTGGAATTTAGAAGATTGAGGGGGGATCTGATTGAAACGTATAAAATCCTAAAGGGATTGGACAGGCTAGATGCAGGAAGATTGTTCCCGATGTTGGGGAAGTCCAGAACGAGGGGTCACAGTTTGAGGATAAAGGGGAAGCCTTTTAGGACCAAGATTAGGAAAAACTTCTTCACACAGAGAGTGGTGAATCTGTGGAATTCTCTGCCACAGGAAACAGTTGAGGCCAGTTCATTGGCTATATTTAAGAGGGAGTTAGATATGGCCATTGTGGCTACAGGGGTCAGGGGGTATGGAGGGAAGGCTGGTGTGGGGTTCTGAGTTGGATGATCAGCCATGATCATAATAAATGGCAGTGCAGGCTCGAAGGGCCAAATGGCCTACTCCTGCACCTATTTTTCTATGTTTCTATGTTTCTACACCTTTATAGCCAGAAAGAATGACAACCTACAAATCAGTACATTCAAATGAATAAAGGACATTGGAAGCAGCCTTTGCTCCTGAGCATGCTTGGGGATGGAGGCTGCCATTTTGCGAAGACACTTATTCTCCATTTTGTGAGCTTGACATGCTGGGCTTGATCAATGTTTTAAAGAAGACACAATGATTCTTCAGGTAATCTGCTGGACTGGAGATCATTTCCAAATGAGAAGTTATTTGTGAGATGTTCCTTGGTTGGCTATAACATGCAGGTTTGTGAATGTTGGGGTTGATGCCTGTCTGAAGTGATTCAAGTTCATTGCTGCTTGAGAACAAAAAGCCATAAATTATCGACTGTCACTTGATGGGAAGAGAGCTGGCTGGTGGCGTAGTGGCATCAGCGCCGGACTTTGGAGCGAAGGTTCCTGAGTTCGAATCCAGCCGGCTCCCCTGGCATGCTTTCCATCCATGCTAGGTTGAGTGTCGAGCTACCAACTCGACCTAGTAAAAATGAAATTGCCTCCTACAGAAACATGAACAGCAAAAGGCTGATGGCCTATGCTCTCTCGTGGTTTTAAAGGCAATTTCTCCTTCTTCTTCTGCTTAATGGGAAGAAGGCAATAAATTGATGCTGGCTTGGAGCAGAACCAATCACAAGGTGTTAAAGGACAGACACATGGCCTGTGGCCAATGACACTGGAATGCGATATTTGAATTGATAAGGAATGTATATAAATTGGATGCTTTGTGTGTGCTGGTAGCAGTAACTTCGAAGAATAACCATCGCAGATACGTGAAGCATGTAGCAAGTGTATCGGGACAGCGAGGGATGCCTGGCCAGTGTAAACTCCTTTGCCCGGGCAATACCTTTGCTATTCTTTGACTATTCAGGAGAATCAGGGATATTTTGCGGGTGTGCATACAAGGAGGTCCTTTAACATCTGCTGGACGATGCTGAGGATGTTCTACGAGTCTGTGGTGGCCAGTGCTATCATGTTTGCTGTTGTGTGCTGGGGCAGCAGGCTGAGGGTAGCAGACACCAACAGAATCAACAAACTCATCCGTAAGGCCAGTGATGTTGTGGGGATGGAACTGGACTCTCTGACGGTGGTGTCTGAAAAGAGGATGCTGTCCAAGTTGCATGTCATTTTGGTCAATGTCTCCCATCCACTACATAATACTGGGTGGGCACAGGAGTACATTCAGCCAGAGACTCATTCCACCGAGATGCAACACAGAGCGTCATAGGAAGTCATTCCTGTCTGTGGCCATCAAACTTTACAACTCCTCCCTTGGAGGGTCAGACACCCTGAGCCAATAGGCTGGTCCTGGACTTATTTCCTGGCATAATTTGCGTATTACTATTAAACTATTTATGATTTTATTACTATTTATTATTTATGATGCAACTGTAACGAAAACCAATTTCCCCCAGAATCAATAAACTATGACTATGACTATGACTATGACTATGACTTCATGTACTTGTTAGTTTGAACAATAAATGTACTTGTCAGTAAATACAGATCTCACTGTGCCTCACTAAGCATCGTTATAAGTAGAAATAGTTTTTTTTTTAACAACAACCCCTTCCCTCACTGCCATTCAGGGACCCAAACAGTCCTACCAGGTGAGGTGACACTTCACCTGTGAGTCTGTTGGGATCATTTAATGTGTCCGGTTCACCCGGTGTGGCCTCCTGTATATCGATGAATCCTGATCTAGATTGGGAGACCACATATACTCCAGAAAAGGCAGGATCTCCCAGTGGCCACCCATTTTCATTCCACTTCCCATTCCGGTATGCCTATCCATGGCCTCCTCCACTGTCGTGATGTCAGGTTGGAGGAACAACACCTTATATTCTGTCTGGGTAGCCTCCAACCTGATGGCATGAACATCGATTTCTCGAACTTCCGGTAATACAAACCCCCTTCACATTCCCCATCCCCTCTCCCTCTCTCACCTTGTCACCTTGCCCACCCATCACCTCCCTCTGGTGCTCCTCCCCCATTTCTTTCTTCCATGGCCTTCTATCCTCTTCTATCAGATTCCCCTTTCTCCAGCCCTATATTTCTTTCACCAATCAACTTCCCAGCTCTTTACTTCACCCCTTCCCCACTCCCAGTTTCACCTTTCACCTTGTGTTTCTCCCTCCCCTCCCCACACCTTTTCACTCTGAACGCTCATCTTCTATCTCCAGTCCTGCTGAAGGGTCTCAGCCTGAAATGTCGACTGCTCTTTTCCGTAGATGCTGCCTGGCCTGCTGAGTTCCTCCAGCATTTTGTGTGTGTTGTTTGGATTTCCAGCGTCTGCAGATTTTCTCTTATTTATCACTGCTCTTGAACTCAGTCCCCAGACTTCTGAAGCCCAATACACCATACCCCTTCTTAAAAACCCTATCAGCCTGCACAGCACCTTGGAGTGATCTGTGGACATGGACCCCAAAATCCCCATGGTCCTCCTCACTGCATAAGAAACCTGCCAATAGCCACGTATTCTGCCTTCAAATCTGACCTTCCAAAGAGAGTCACTTTGCACTTATTGGGTGTGAATTCCATCTGCCACTTTCCTGCTCATTCAGTGTCCTGTCACTGTCCCGATGAACTAATAACAAACTTCTATCCTATCCCCAAATCCACGGACCTTTGTGTGACCTGCAAATGTATGAACCCACCCCTCCATTTTCACATCCAAATCATTTATAAAAATCACAAAGTCCAGGGGTCTCAGAACAGTTTCTCGTGGATCAGCTCTGATCATTGATCTGCAGACAAATACCACTGGATCAGCTCTAATCATCGACCTCCAGACAGATCCCTGTGGATCAGCTCTATTTATTGATCTCCAGACAGATCCCTGTAGATCAGCTCTAATCATCGATCTTCAGACAGATCCCTGTAGATCAGCTGTAATCATCGATCTTCAGGCAGATCTCTGTGGATCAGCTCTATTTATTGATCTCCAGACAGATCCCTGTGGATCAGCTCTAATCATCGATCTTCAGGCAGATCCCTGTAGATCAGCTGTAATCATCGATCTTCAGACAGTTCCCTGCAGATCAGCTCTAATCATCGATCTTCAGGCAGATCCCTGTAGATCAGCTGTAATCATCGATCTTCAGGCAGATCCCTGTAGATCAGCTCAATCATCGATCTTCAGGCAGATCCCTGTAGATCAGCTGTAATCATCGATCTTCAGGCAGATCCCTGCAGATCAGCTCTAATCATCGATCTTCAGGCAGATCCCTGCAGATCAGCTCTAATCATCGATCTTCAGGCAGATCCCTGTGGATCAGCTCTAATCATCGATTTCCAGGCAGATCCCTGCGGATCAGCTCTAATCATTAATCTTCAGGCAGATCCCTGTGGATCAGCTGTATTTATTGATCTCCAGACAGATCCCTGTGGATCAACTCTAATCATCGATCTTCAGGCAGATCCCTGTAGATCAGCTCTAATCATCGATCTTCAGGCAGATCCCTGTAGATCAGCTCTAATCATCGATCTTCAGGCAGGTCCCTGTAGATCAGCTCAATCATCGATCTTCAGACAGATCCCTGTAGATCAGCTGTAATCATCGATCTTCAGGCAGATCCCTGCGGATCAGCTCTAATCATCGATCTTCAGGCAGATCCCTGCAGATCAGCTCTAATCATCAATCTTCAGGCAGATCCCTGCGGATCAGCTCTATTCATTGATCTCCAGACAGATCCCTGTGGATCAGCTCTAATCATCGATCTCCAGACAGATCCCTGTGGATCAGCTCTAATCGACCTCCAGACAGATGCCCCTGGATCAGCTCTAATCATTAATCTCCAGGCAGAGTACTCTCATCTACCACCACTCTCTGCCTTCCGTGAGTGAGCCAATTCCAAATCTACGTTGCCAAGTGTCTATCGATCCCAGGTTCCCTGACTTTCTGAATGAGCCTACTGATAGAGAGATGCATTCACCGTTGCACTTTCACCAATATATTTATTCCATCAATGAAAGCAGAGTATTGATTAAGGACCACCCCTGCCTCCTTCATCTCCAGGCACATGATTCCCTGTGTCCTGAGTGGTCTGACACTCACTCTCGTCATCCTCCTGTTCCTCATGTACATTAGAACGCCTTACTCCTACTCGCCAAGGCCTTCTCAAGTCTCCTTTCAGCTGTAATAAAAGCTTCCTACGCATCCTCCTGACTACCTTATAATTGTGAAGAGCCCTAGAACATAGAACATGGAACAATACAGCGCAGGAACAGGCCATTCAGCCCACAGTGTTGTGTCAAACCAACTCAATTAGTCATCAAATGGCCAACTAAACTAATCCCTTCTGTCTACATTATGTCTGCCCTGTCTGATCTTTGCTTCCTAAAGCTTCATTCTCTTCACCAAGTGTTCCACATCTCTTCACGACCATGGTTCTTTCACCATGCCATCATTGCCCTGCCTCACTGGGACACAGTGCAAGTGCTTCTTAAACAGCCTCTACATTTCTATTGCACAGTTCCCCGAGAACGTCTCTTCCCACTAATGTACCCAAGTTCCATCTGCCTCGTACGCTCATAAGCAGCCCCCCCCAATTTAAATACTCTCCTGTACCATCAGCTCCTATCCTGGTTCATGACAGTGCTAAAGGTCAGGCTCCTATCCTTGTTCATGACTGTGCTAAAGGTCAGGAAGTTGTGGTTAGAGTCTCCAAAGCTCTTGCCCGCCAATAGATTGGTCAACTGACCAGGTTCATTCCCTAGTACTAGATCCAGTATGAAAGGTTTCATGAATAGTCTTGGCCTAAAACGTTGCCTGATTTTTCCTTTCCATAGATGTTGCCTGATCTGCTGAGTTCCTCCATCATTTTGTATGTGGCCTCACCTCTAGTTGGTCTGTCTGTGTATTGGGTCAGCAATCCTTCCCAGACACATCTAATAAATTCTGCCCCATCTGAACCTTCTGCCATGAGGAGATGCCAGTCATAGAGTTACAGAGTCATAGAACATTACAGCTCAGAAAGAGGCCTTTTGGCCCATTTAATCCATGATGTCCTGGCCTTCTGCCTAGTTCCATCTACCCACACTGAAACATAGCCCTTCATAGCCCCACATTCCATGTACTGCTACAAAATTCTCTTCAATGTTACAATTGAACCTGCAACTTCCATTTCACTGGCAACTCCGTCCACACTCGCACTGACCTCTGAGTGGAGACGTTTCCCCAGATTCCCATTAAATATATTGAAGGGCCTTATTTGAGCTGGAGGTCTGTAATTAGTGGAGATCCATCGGGATCTGTGCTGGGACCTCAGCACTTTATAATGTACATAAATGAATGACCTGAGTGAAAATGTAGATTAGTGGGTTAGAAAATTTGTGGATGATTCCGAGATTGGTGGAGTTGTGGATAGTGTAGACAATTAACAAAGAATACAGCATAATATAGATCAGTTGCAGATATGGACTGAGAAATGGCAGATGCAGTTTAAACAGGATAAATATGAGGTAACACACATCAAACTTGCTGGTGAACGCATCAGGCCAGGCAGCATCTCTAGGAGGAGGTACAGTCGACGTATCAGGCCAAGACCCTTTGTCAAGACTAACTGAAGGAAGAGATAGTAAGAGATCTGAAAGTGGGAGGGGAAGAAGGTGATCCAAAAAGGGATATGAGAGGATCATGGGACAGGAGACCCAGGGAGAAGGGAAAGGGGGAGGGGGGAAAGACCCAGAGGATGGGCAAGGGGCATAGTCAGAGGGACAGAGGGAGAAAAAGGAGAGAGAGAGAAAGAATGTGTGTATATAAATAAATAATGGATGGGGTATGAACTGTAAGTAGGAAGGAGCAGTATTTAGGAGTTTTTGATTTGTTTTGGCTGGTTCATAGAAACATAGAAACATAGAAACATAGAAAATAGGTGCAGGAGTAGGCCATTCAGCCCTTCGAGCCTGCACCACCGTTCAGTATGATCATGGCTGATCATCCAACTCTGAACCCTGTACCTGCCTTCCCTCCATACCCTCTGATACCCCTAGCCACAAGGGCCATATCTAACTCCCTCTTAAATATAGCCAATGAACTGGCCTCAACTGTTTCCTGTGGCAGGGAATTCCACAGATTCACCACTCTCTGTGTGAAGAAGTTTTTCCTAATCTCGGTCCTAAAAGGCTTCCCCTTTATCCTCAAACTGTGACCCCTCATTCTGGACTTCCCCAACATCGGGAACAATCTTCCTGCATCTAGCCTGTCCAATCCCTTTAGGATTTTATACGTTTCAATACGATCCCCCCTCAATCTTCTAAATTCCAACTAGTATAAGCCTAGTTCATCCAGTCTTTCATCATATGAAAGTCCTGCCATCCCAGGAATCGATCTGGTGAACCGTCTTTGTACTCCCTCTATGGCAAGAATGTCTTTCCTCAGATTAGAGGACCAAAACTGCACGCAATACTCCAGGTGTGGTCTCACCAAGGCCTTGTACAACTGCAGTAGTACCTCCCTGCTCCTGTGCTCGAATCCTCTTGCTATAAATGCCAGCATACCATTCGCCTTTTTCACCGCCTGCTGTACCTGCATGCCCACTTTCAATGACTGGTGTATAATGACACCCAGGTCTCGTTGCACCTCCTCTTTTCCTAATCGGCCACCATTCAGATAATAATCTGTTTTCCTGTTTTTGCCACCAAAGTGGATAACCTCACATTCATCCACATTAAATTGCATCTGCCATGAATTTGCCCACTCACCTAACCTATCCAAGTCACCCTGCATCCTCTTAGCATCCTTCTCACAGCTAACACTGCCGCCCAGCTTTGTGTCATCCGCAAACTTGGAGATGCTGCATTTAATTCCCTCATCTAAGTCATTAAGAAATATTGTAAACAACTGGGGTCCCAGCACTGAGCCTTGCGGTACCCCACTAGTCACTGCCTGCCATTCTGAAAAGGTCCCGTTTAATCCCACTCTTTGCTTCCTGTCTGCCAACCAATGTCTCTATCCACATCAATACCTTACTCCCAATACCATGTGCTTTAAGTTTGCACACCAATCTCCTGTGTGGGACGTTGTCAAAAGCCTTTTGAAAATCCAAATATACCACATCCACTGGTTCTCCCCTATCCACTCTACTAGTTACATCCTCAAAAAATTCGTGGTGGGAGATTTTAATTTCCCAAATATTGATCGGTATCTCCCTAGAGTTTAGGTGGGGTGGAGTTTGTTAGGTGTGTTCAGGAGGGTTTCCTGACATAACATGTAGATAAGCCTACAAGAGGAGAGGCTGTACTTGATTTGGTATTGGGAAATGAACCTGGTCAGGTGTCAGGTCTCTCAGTGGGAGAGCATTTTGGAGATGGTGATCACAATTCTATCTCCTTTACCATAGCATTGGAGAGGGATAGGAACAGACAAGTTAGGAAAGTGTTAATTGAAGTAAGGGGAAACATGAAGATATCAGGCAGGAACTTGGAAGTATAAATTGGGAACAGATGTTCTGAGGGAAATGTACGGCAGAAATTTGGCAAATGCTCAGGGAATATTTGCGTGGTGTTCTGAATAGGTATGTTCCAATGAAACAGGGAAAGGATGGGAGGGTACAGGAACCATGGTGTACAAAGGCTGTTGAAAATCTAATCAAGAAGAAAAAAAAGCTTATGAAAGGTTCAAAAAACTAGGTGATGACAGAAATCTAGAAAAAATTAAGGCTTGCAGGAAGGAGCTTAAGAATGAAATTAGGAGAGCCAGAAGGGGCCATGAGAAGGCCTTGGTGAGCAGGATTAAGGGAAACCCCAAGGCATTCTACAAGTATGTGAAGAGCAAGGGGATAAGACATCAGAGATGGGACCAATCAAGTGTGACAGTGGAGAAGTGTGTATGGAACTGGAGGAGATAGCAGAGGTATTTAATGAATACTTTACTTCAGTATTTACTACGGTAAAGGACATTGGCGATTGTAGGGATGACTTAGAGTGGACTGAAAATCTTGAGCATATAGACATTAAGAAAGAGGATGTGCTGGGGCTTTTGGAAAGCATCTAGTTGGATAAGTCACCGAGATATATCCCAGGCTGCTATGGGAAGTGAGGGAGAAGATTGCTAAGCCTCTTGCAATGATCTTTGCATCATCAATTGGGACAGGAGAAGTTCCAGAGGATTGGAAGGTTGCAGATGTTGTTCCCTTATTCAATAAAAGGAATAGAGATAGCCCACGAAATTATAGACCAGTGAGTCTTATGTCAGTTCTGTTCTGGGACTCCTACCCTTCCTGATTTTTACCAATGACCTGGATGAGGAAGTGGAGGGATGGGTCAGTAAATTTGCTGATGACACAAAGGTTGGAGGTGTTGTGGATAGTGTGGAGGGCTGTCAGATATTACAGCGGGACATCGATAGGATGCAAAATCTGGGCTGAGAAGTGGCAGATTGAGTTCAACAAAGATAAGTGTGAGGTGGTTCATTTTGGTAGGTCAAGTATGATGGCAGAATATAGTATTAATATTAAGACTCTTGGCAATGTGAAGGATCAGAGGGATCTTGGGGTCCGAGTCCATAGGACACTCAAAGTAGCTACGCAGTTTGACTGCATGGATAAGAAGGCATACAAATGCCTTCATCAATCGTGGCATTGAGTTCAAGATCCGAGAGGTAATGTTACAGCTATATAGGACTCTGGTCAGACCCCACTTGGAGTACTGTGCTCAGTTCTGGTCACCTCACTACAGGAAGGATGTGGAAACCATAGAAAGGGTGCAGAGGAGATTTACAAGGATGTTGCCTGGAATGGGGAGCATGCCTTATGAGAATAGGTTGAGTGAACTCGGCCTTTTTTCCTTGGAGCAATGGAGGATGAGAGGTGACCTGATAGAGGTGTATAAGATGATGAGAGGCATTGATTGTGTGGATAGTCACAGACTTTTCCCCTAGGGCTGAAATGCTGAACACGAGAGGGCATAGTTTTAAGGTGCTTGGAAGTAGGTACAGAGGAGATGTCAGGGGTAAGTATTTTATGCAGAGAGTGATGAGTGTGTGGAATGGGCTGCTGGCGACAGTGGTGGAGGGGGAAACGATAGGGTCTTTAAGAGACTCCTGGATGGCTACATGGAGTTTAGAAAAATAGAGGGCTATGGGTAACCCTAGGTAATTTCTAATGTAAGGACATGTTTGGCACAGCATTGTGGGCTGAAGGGCCTGTTTTGTGCTGTAGGTTTTTATGTCACTATGTTCTATCTCTGCTCATTCTCATACAATCCAGGAATACAATTCTAAACTATTCAACCTTTTCCCATAACTTGGATCCTCAGGTCCTGGCAACATTCTGTGGATTTTTTCTGTACTCTTTCAAGCTTGTTGATATCTTTCCTGTAGGTAAGTGACCGGAAATGCAACAGTACTCCATATTAGCCCACACCTTCGTCTTACAGAACTTCAAACATATCATCCAAACGTATACTCAACATACTCATTTATGAGGCCAATGAACCAAAAACTCTCTTTACCACCCTATCTACCTGTGATGCCACTTTCAGGGAATAATAAATCTCTATTCCTACGTTCCTCTGTTCTATCACAAACCCCAGATCCCTACCATTCACTGTGTCAGTCCTACCACTGTTTGTCCTCCCAAAGTTCAACATCTTACAATTGTATGCATTAAATCCCATTCACCATTTTTTCATATGTTTAGCCCATTTTCCAGCTGAACCAGATCATCCTCTGAGCTTTGATAGCTTCCCTCATTGTGAACTACAGCCTGATCTTGGTGTCATCTGCAAATTTGCTGATTCAGCTTACCGCATTTTCCTCTAAATCATTAATTTAAGTGAAAAAGAACAACAGGCCAGCACTGATTCCTGCAACACATCACTGGGAATGATGTAAAAGCAATCGGGCCGTTTTCATGGGGAAATTCAAGTTCCCAAATACAAATTGGAGCTTCTTCATGTAAGAGGTTCAGATGGGGCAGAATTCGTTAAATGGGATTTCTTAATTCAGATACACACCCGAGCACACCAGCTTCTGGGGTTTAGATGCTCTGACTCTCCGGAATATGGACAGTTGGCACAGCCCCTTTAAAAACTCAGGCCCATCTGCTCATTGACCCATGTTTTCAGCCAGGATTTTAATACTTAAAGAGCACCTGAACTGAGGTTTGGTGTTCAATTATCTAATCTACTTTGGGTTCTCATCTAGCGAGCTGTTTAGAACTCTGTTCTCATCTCAGTCTCATATCATGTCTCAATTCTAGTCTCGGATACTCCAGCATTTGGGCTCTACCATCCTCGCCCAAGTCTCTCATCACAGTACAATTGAGCCTCACATGGACCTGGTGGGCTATCAGAGCATCTTGTAAGCTGTGGCCAGCCACAGGAAGATAATTTCAAGACACAGCCTGGAGATACATGACCTCCATGTCGCTATGCAGGAAGCAGAGTTGCTCGGGTGAGTCTGTTGGTCACACTGAGGAGTCAGTCCATCTTCTGGCCCCGGAGAGATTTGGTGGTGATCTGGATTCTTGCTGTGACTTCCTCACTCAGCGTTCATTGATGTTCGAACTCCAGCCATCCCAGTTCCCTACAGAGCACAGAATGGTGGCCTTCGTAATCTTTCTGCTTACCAGAAGAGCCCTGGCCTGGGCCACCATACATTGGGAGTGGAGGCTGGAGATTTGCTCTGATTTGGAAGCATGAAGAGGGTGCTCCATCATCCTGCTGGAGCTAACAGAGCCTCGGGCCATCTGATGAAGGTGTGACAAGCTCATCTGTCATCAGATATCTACACGACTAAATCTCGGACTTTGGTTGAGGAGCCTGGCTGGAACAGGGAGGCCTTGGCCCCTCACTCTGCCACGGACTCTGAGGAGAATTAATTGATGGCCTTTGTCTTGGGAGAGCTGATAGAGGACTTGGAGGCTCTGATCGACCAGGCTACCTGCCTCGATAATCGTCTGGTGGAGCGAGGGAGGGGCTATCTCAAGAGGTCAAAGTGGCCTGCCCAAGCCCGGCCTCATCTCATCACAGTTCACTTCGCGACAGTGGACACTGACCAGCCTGTCTCCTGCACGGGATTGTGTCGAGCCAAGGCAAATCAGCTGCACAAGACTCTCCACTGATGTGACGTCCCAGCGTAGGAGTCGAGGTTGCTGCTACTACTGCGGGAATGCAGGTCTCCTGCGGGCCGAATGTCCAAATCTATAGCTGTCAGGACAACTGCTAAGACCGTCCGATGTTCGGAGGACTATGACAGTAGCAGCCATCACTCCCACACCTACAGATTCTGGTGTCATGCTGAAGGTGGGGAAATAACCGGCAAGAGGTGAACATCTTTTGGATTCTGGGGCAGCTGTTAATTTCCTTGAATATGGGACAGCCCATCAACCCAACCTACCTCTGTAGGAACTGAGCCAGCACAGGACCACAACTGCCCTGATGGTCGTCCTCTAGGGATACTGCAGCAGACCCTGGTTTTGCAAATGAGGACAGAGAAACATGTAGAGGACATTTGTTTCTGCATTATCAATTTTCCTCACACAGAACATAGAACATAGAATAGTACAGCACAGTACAGGCCCTTCGGCCCACGATGTTGTGCTGACCCTCAAACACTGCCTCCCATATAAGCCCTCACCTTAAATTACTCCATATACCTGTCTAGTAGTCTCTTAACTTCACTGGTGTATCTGCCTCCACCACTGACTCAGGCAGTGCATTCCACGCACCAACCACTCTCTGAGTAAAAAACCTTCCTCTAATATCCCTCTTGAACTTCCCACCCCTTACCTTAAAGCCATGTCCTCTTGTATTGAGCAGTGGTGCCCTGGGGAAGAGGCGCTGGCTATCCACTCTATCTATTCCTCTTATTATCTTGTACACCTCTATCATGTCTCCTCTCATCCTCCTCCTCTTCAAAGAGTAAAGCCCTAGCTCCCTTAATCTCTGATCATAATGCATACTCTCTAAACCAGGCAGCATCCTGGTAAATCTCCTCTGTACCCTTTCCAATGCTTCCACATCCTTCTTATAGTGAGGCAACCAGAACTGGACACAGTACTCCAAGTGTGGCCTAACCAGAGTTTTATAGAGCTGCATCATTACATTGTGACTCTTATCCCTCGACTTATGAAAGCTAACATCCCATAAGCTTTCTTAACTACCCTATCCAGCTGTGAGGCAACCTTCAGGGACATGTACCGCCAGATCCCTCTGCTCCTCCACACTACCAAGTATCCTGCCACTTACTTTGTACTCTGCCTTGGAGTTTGTCCTTCCAAAGTGACTACCTCACACTTCTTCGGGTTGAACTCCATCTGCCACTTCTCAGCCCACTTCTGCATCCCATCAATGTCTCTCTGCAATCTTTGACAATCCTCTACACTATCTACAACACCACCAACCCTTGTGTCATCTGCAAACTTGTCAATCCACCCTTCTACCCCCACATACAGGTCATTAATAAAGATCAGGAAAAGTAGAGGTCCCAGAACAGATCCTTGTGGGACACCACTAGTTACGATCATCCAATCTGAATGTACTCCCTCCATCACGACCCTCTGCCTTCTGCAGGCAACCCAGTTCGGAATCTACCTGGCCAAATTTCCCTGCATCCCATGCCTTCTGACTTTCTGAATAAGCCTACCGTGTGGAACCTTGTCAAATGCCTTACTAAAATCCATAAAGATCACATCCACTGCACTATACTCATCTATATGCCTGGTCACCTCCTCAAAGAAGTCTTTCAGGCTTGTTAGACATGATCTGCCCTTCACAAAGCCATGCTGACTGTCCCTGATCAGACCATGTTTCTCTAAATGTCCATAGATCCTATCTCTAAGAATATTTTCCAACAGCTTTCCCACCACAGACGTAAGGCTCACTGGTCTATCATTACCTGACTATCCCTACTACCTTTTTTGAACAAGGGGACAACATTCGCCTCCCTCCAATCCTCCGGTACCAATCCCATGGACAACGAGGACATAAAGATCCTAGCCAGAGGCTCAGCAATCTCTTCCCTCGCCTCGTGGAGCAGCCTAGGGAATATTCCATCAGGCCCCGGGGACTTATCCGTCCTAATGTATTTTAACAACTCCAACACCTTCTCTCCCTTAATATCAACATGCTCCAGAACATCAACCTCACTAATATTGTCCTCACCAACATCAAGTTCCCTCTCATTGGTGAATACCGAAGAGAAGTATTCATTGAGGACCTCGCTCACTTCCACAGCCTCCAGGCACATCTTCCAACCCTCATCTCTAATCGGTCCTACCTTCACTCCTGTCAGCCTTTTGTTCTTCACATAATTGAAGAATGCCTTGGGGTTTTCCTTTACCCTACTCGCCAAGGCCTTCTCATGCCCCCTTCTTGCTCTTCTCAGCCCCTTCTTAAGCTCCTTTCTTGCTTCCCTATATTCCTCAATAGACCCATCTGATCCTTGCTTCCTAAACCTCATGTATGCTGCCTTCTTCCACCTGTCTAGATTTTCCACCTCACTTATCACCCATGGTTCCTTCACCCTACTATTCTTTATCTTCCTCACCGGGACAAATTTATCCCTAACATCCTGCAAGAGATCTCTAAACATCGACCACATGTCCATAGTACATTTCCCTGCAAAAACATTATCCCAATTCACACCGGCAAGTTCTAGCCTTATAGTCTCATAATTTCCCCTTCCCCAATTAAAAATTTTCCTGTCCTCTCTGATTCTATCCTTTTCCATGTTAATGCTAAAGGCCAGGGAGCAGTGGTCACTGTCCCCCAGATGCTCACCCACTGAGAGATCTGTGACCTGACCTGGTTCATTACCTTGTACTAGATCTAGTATGGCATCCCCCCTAGTCGGCCTGTGACAGGAATCCATCCTGGACACACTTAACAAACTCTGCCCCATCTAAACCATTGGAACTAATCAGGTGCCAATCAATATTAGGGAGGTTAAAGTCACCCATGATAACAACCTCGTTATTTTTGCACCTTTCCAAAATCTGCCTCCCAATCTGCTCCTCGGTATCTCTGCTGCTACCAGGGGGCCTATAGAATACTCCCAATAGAGTAACTCACATACTCCTGGTTCTCAGGCACACTTGGCTGACCAAGCATAACTCCTCTGTGAACTGGGAGGAAGGGAGAATCATCGCATGGTCAAGTCTTGGCAAAAAGGAATGTTTTTGGTTTGGCGTTCCGATCCCCAGACTCTCCCAAGAACAGTGACCAACAAGGAGGCAGACTTTTGCACGAGGTAATCTGAAGCCTTCGGGACACCTAGTCCTGCCTCCAAGGGCAGACAAGCTGGCTCCCGTCAACAGGACCATGTGAGTCTCAACACTGTCTCGTCAGAGGTGCACTGGAACTGGAAAGAAAGAATCTCTAGTTCAGGAGCAAGCCAGGAAGCTCACCAAGCAAGTGCCCAAGAATTCTGGAGCCCGAGCAGCCAAGCTGAAGGGAGTCAGTCGCCAGGTCCCATCCAAGGGAAAGGCTCCTAAAGGTAGACGTATGGAGCCTCGTCCCAAGAGCACAAAGACTATTCATAGAACCCCACGGCCATCGTCTGAGGATACGGATGAAGATTTAGACTTTGATTTGGTCCATCCTCTAGACTCCAATTTGAAATCTGTTTTGACAGAAGACTCTAATGGACCAATGGAAGAGGTTCACTGATAGACGTGCCAGTCTATAGGGTTTAGACGCCATAACTCCTGGAATACAGACAGCTAGTGTGGCCTCTTTAAAGATTCAGGCCCACCCTGATAATTGTTGGTGGTGATTTGGCACCAGGATTTTATTATTTAAAGAGCACCTGAACTGAGGTTTGGTGCTTAATCGACAGTTCAACTTTGGATTCTCGTCTAGCGTTTAGTTTACAAGCCCGTCCTCATTTCAGTCTTGTATTGTGTCTCAATTCTAGTCTAGGATACTCCAGCTCTTGGTCCTAACCATCCTCGCCTAGGTCTCTCGTCACGGATAGTCCAACATGAGGAGGAGCTATATTGGACCTGGTGTTGGGCAGTGAGCCTGACCAGGTGACTGACCTGTCAGTGGGTGAGCAGTTAAGCAACAGTGACCACAACTCTTTACATTTTAAGTCATTGCCACAGAGCATTAAATTGGAGCAGGTCAAATTACAAGAGCATTAGGCAGGGACTACGGAGAGTTTACTAGGAACAGCTGAATAAAGGGGTAGACTGTTTCCTAAATGGAGAGAAAATGCAAAATTATCGGAGGTATGAAGGGACTTGGGAGTCCTTGTGCAGGATTTCCTAAAGGTTGAGTCGGTAGCAAGGAAGACAAATGCAATGTTACCATTCAGTTTGAAAGGACTAGAATATAAGATCAAGGATGCAATGCTGAGGATTTATAAGACATTGGTCAGACCACAACTGGAGTATTGTGAGCAGTTGTGGGTCCGTTATCTAAGAAAGGATGTGCTGGCATTGGAGAGGGTCCAGAGGAGGTTCATGAAAATACTTCCAGGAATGAAAGGGTTAACGTCTGGGGAATGTTTGATGTCTCTGGTCCTGTACTCACTGGAGTTTAGAAGAATGAGGTGAGGATCGCATTGAAACATACTGAATATTGAAAGGCCTCAATAGCGTGGGTGTGGAGAGGATGTTTCCTCTAGTGGGGGAGTCCAGGACCAGAGGGCACGGCCTCAGAATAAATGGATGTCCACTTAGAACGGAGGTGAGGAATTTGTTGAGCCAGAGGGTTGTGAATCAGTGCAATTCATTGCCATGAATGGAGATGGAGGCCATGTGACTGAGTAAATTTAAAGTAGATGCTGATAGGTTCTCGATTAATCAGGGAGTCAAAGGTTATAGGGAGAAGACAGGAGAATGGGGGAAGAGGCATAATGAGTCAGCATACTCATTGGGTCGTATGGCCTAATTCTTCGCCGATATCTTAAGGGTTTTGGTCAAATCCACATCTGGCATACGGAGGGTGTTTAAAGACCAATCGCACAGAATACAGGACAGGTAGTTTTCTGTTGGAAGCAGGGAAACTCTGTGAAGGTGCCCGGAAATTATAGGCTGGTGAGCCTGACACCAGTAGTGGGAAAGTTATTGGAAAGTTCTCTACTGGACTGGATATTTCAGTATTTGGTTAGACAGGGACTGATTAGAGATAGTGAACATGACTTTGTTCATGGTAGGTCATGTCTAACCAACCTTTTAGAGCTTTTTGTGGAGGTTACCAGGAAAGTTGATGTTGTTTTCATGGGCTTTGACAAGGTCCCACATGGGAGGCTGGTCAAGAAGGTTCAGTCACTTGGCATTCATGATGAGGTAGTAAATAGGATTAGACTGACTTCATGGGAGAAGTCAGAGAGTGATGGTAGATGGTTGCATCTCTGACTGGAGGTCTATAACTAGTGGCGTGCCATAGGGATAAGTGATGGGTCCATTCCTATTTGTCATCTATATCAACCATCCGGATAATCATGGTAAAATAGATCAACAAATTTGCAAATGACACCAAGATTGGGGGTCTAATGGACAGTAAGAAAGATTATTAGAGCTTGCAACAGTATCTGGACCAACCGGAAAAATGGCAGGAGGAATTTAATGAAGACAAGCGTGAGGTGTTACACTTTGAGAGGATAGACCAGGGTCGGAACAGGAGGATAGATTTGATAAATGTGGCTAAGTGGATGACATGGGATGGAGAGCTTCAGATTGCTGGAATATGGGAGCTCGATATTCTGGATGGTTTGCACCCATTTCAGAATGGAGCCAATATCCAAACAGGAAGGTTTGTTCATGCTGTTGGAGAGGGTCTATGGCTCTGAGCACACTGTCTCACCAATCACACTCTGTCAGAAATAACATGTAGAAGGTGGATGAACTGAATTCCAGAGACAACAGTGAATCAGTCTAAACCAAACTGTAAAACAGCCAAAGGCAGAGTGAGCGATGAATCAGCTGTTTCTGTCAGTGACCCGGCCAGTGACTGACTGATTCAGACTCTCAGTGTGACCTCTGTTACTGTACCTTGGTTTGATAGATAGATTCAGAGCTTTCACTTTGAACCAGACCCAGACCACATCCCTTGCTTTTCGCAGAAATCAAGTGACTGTGTCGAGTCAAACAGCCCTTCAGCCCATCATATCCATGCTGATCCATTGTGATCCCAGTTACTGAATCATTCCCAGTCCAACTCTTGACACCTCTCTCCTTATCCTCGATTCCACCCCGACCCACTCCTTACCATGTCTACCTGTATTTCGCTTAATTGTCTCCAGTTACACCTCACCTCTCCCCACACCTAAAGTAACCAAGACAATGAACCAGTGTGAGAGGGGTTTGACCCCAGAACCCTCATTTGATATCTGACTGCTTTTCTTGGTCACCAAATTCTACTTTTTCTTTCTTTTTCCCTCGTTCTCCAACCCTTCCCCTCCCTCTCCTCCCTCCTCCTCCCCTCCCTCCCTCTCTCTCCCTCACTCTCCCTCACTGACCCTCTCTGTCTCTCTCCCTCCCTCCCACCCCCTTGCTCCCCATCCCCTCCCCCTCCCTCCCTTTCCCTCTCTTATCTCTCTCTCTCCCCATCTGCCTTTCCATCCCTCCCTCTCCCACCCTCCCACTCCTTCCCCTCCCCCTCCCCTCCCTCCCCTTTCCTTCTCCCCTTCCCATCCCTCTCTCTCCCTCTCCTTCCCTCTCTCTCACTTTCCTCCCTCACTTACCCTCTCCGTCACTCTCCCTCACTCTCCCTTCCTCCCCTTTCCCTCCCTCTCCCTCTACCTCCTTCCCCTCCCTCCTTCTCCTTCTCCCTCCCTCTCCCTCCTTCTCTCTCTCGTTCTCTCCATCCCTCTCTCCCTCCAGAGGTGTCTGTGACTGATCAAAGTGCTGTCAGAAATAACGTCAAGAATGTGGACACACTGAATTCCAGAGACAGATTGAATCAGGTGAACTTGAACTGTAAACAAACTTTGCTTTTCAAAGAAATCACATGAATGTATCGAGTCAAACTCCCCTTCAGCCCGTCATATACTTCATACCTTATTGTTGCCAAACAATTGATACTAGAACGTACAATCATCACAGCGATATTTGGAAGTATAAAGTATAAAGTATATTCATGCTGATCAGTAAGTACCTGTCTGTACTGATCTCATTTACCAAACCCCCTCCCACCCCTCACACCCCCCATCCTCTACCAGATTTGTCTCCCTCAACCTTTCATCTCCAGGTGATCATCACCCTCACCAACACAAGTAACCAACACAATGTACCCGTGTGAGTGGGGACTGACCCCAGGACATAGAAACATAGAAACATAGAAAATAGGTGCAGGAGTAGGCCATTCGGCCCTTCGAGCCTGCACCGCCATTTATTATGATCATGGCTGATCATCCAACTCAGAACCCAGCCTTCCCTCCATACCCCCTGACCCCTGTAGCCACAAGGGCCATATCTAACTTCCTTTTAAACATAGCTAATGAACTGGCCTCAACAGTTTGCTGTGGCAGAGAATTCCACAGATTCACCACTCTCTGTGTGAAGAAGTTTTTCCTAATCTCGGTCCTAAAAGGCTTCCCCTCTATCCTCAAACTGTGACCCCTCGTTCTAGACCTCCCCAACATCGGGAACAATCTTCCTGCATCTAGCCTGTCCAATCCCTTTAGGATCTTATACGTTTCAATCAGATCCCCCCTCAATCTTCTAAATTCCAACGAGTACAAGCCCAGTTCATCCAGTCTTTCTTCATATGAAAGACCTGCCATCCCAGGAATCAATCTGGTGAACCTTCTTTGTACTCCCTCTATGGCAAAGATGTCTTTCCTCAGATTAGGGGACCAAAACTGCACACAATACTCCAGGTGTGGTCTCACCAAGGCCTTGTACAACTGCAGTAGTACCTCCCTGCTCCTGTACTCGAATCCTCTCGCTATAAATGCCAGCATACCGTTCGCCTTTTTCACCGCCTGCTGTACCTGCATGCCCACTTTCAATGACTGGTGTATAATGACACCCAGGTCTCGTTGCACCTCCCCTTTTCCTAATCGGCCACCATTCAGATAATAATCTGTTTTCCTATTTTTGCCACCAAAGTGGATAACTTCACATTTATCCACATTAAATTGCATCTGCCATGAGTTTGCCCACTCACCCAACCTATCCAAGTCACCCTGCATCCTCTTAGCATCCTCCTCACTGCTAACACTGCCACCCAGCTTCGTGTCATCCGCAAACGTGGAGATGCTGCATTTAATTCCCTCATCCAAGTCATTAATATATATTGTAAACAACTGGGGTCCCAGCACTGAGCCTTGCGGTACCCCACTAGTCACCGCCTGCCATTCTGAAAAGGTCCCGTTTATTCCCACTCTTTGCTTCCTACACTCCTACACGACCAGACTGCCCACCCCTCCTGCTTTTTTATCCTTCTCTCCCCTCTCCCCCTCTCCCTCTCTACCTCTGTGTCTCTGTCTCTCTCGATAGTGAGTGAGAATCTGTTTGTCCTTGAATCAGGGCAATTTGGATAAATGACGTGGCAGATTGTAACATCGAAACAGCGAGCTGTCGGCCTTCCCTCTCCTGTTGCAGGAGCGATATCTCACTCTCCTTCACTAGTGACAGAGGGAGCTGAGATGTTGAAGTGTTGGGGATGGACAGTAGTTTTTGGTGGACTCCAGATAATGGTCTATGGTCTTGGGGGGCTTTGCTGTTGCTTGTATGTGGGTGCTGGGGGTTAATGCTTTTGCTGGAGCAAGTAGAGCGAGGGGGAGGGCTGATTCTTTTTCTTCTACCTGTGTGTGGGAGAGGGGACAAAGAGTGCTTTGGGGTTCTAACGTGTTCTTTCATTCATGATTTGTTTTTTTTCTGTTTTGTGGAGTCTGTGAAGAGTAAGGATTTCACGTTGTACATTGTATACATTCTCTGATAGTCACTTGAACCACTGCAGGAGTGTGTGAGGTACTCCTGTGCTCTGTCAGCAGGATGGGGCTCGGGTTAGGATTAGGGTTTAGGGTCAGGATCAGGGTGGGTTCAAGTTCAGGGGTAGGGGTTAAGGATAGGATTAGGGTTTAGGGTCAGAATCAGGGCTGGTTCAAGGTCAGGGGTAGGGGTGAAGGATAGAATTAGGGAAAGCATGAAGAAATCCCCTGCACGGAACTTGCTGCTGTCTGTAGGTGAGACTTCCAGACGGCGATATACAGTCAGCACATAGAGTGAGTCTGGTATCGCATATGCCCCAGACTGGGTAACGTTGTCAGATTTCTGCTGTTGAAGGCTGTTAGTGAACCAACTGGTTTTTACAATCCAGTAACTTCATTGTCCTCATTCATGAGGTCAACTCTTTTTTTGTTAAATTCGATCCTAACGGTGCTGAGGTAAGAGAGTTGGAATGAGCATCACCAATACCCAGTCCTGGACAAACACACAAATACATGGTCAATAAAGCTTACCAACACCTCAACCCCATCAATTTTTATTGCATCATAGAACACATCCTATCTGGATGCAACATGGCTTCGTATGTCACCACAAGAAACTGCAGTGAGTTACAGACACAGCTCAGCACATGGTGGAACCTCCATGGGCTCTGTCTACAATTCTCACCACCTCGGTAAAACAGCCGACGTAATGAGAGTCCGCAACCTGCCCAGACATCCTCTCTTCTCCCTTCTCCCATCAGACAGAAGATACAAAAACGTGAAAGCACACACCACCAGGCTGAAGGACAGCTTCTATTCCTCTGTTATAAAACTGTTGAACAGATCCCTCATACCATAAGATGGACTCGTGGCTTCACAATCTGTGTGACTATGACTTTGCACCTTATTGTCTACCTGCACTGCCCTTCCTCTGTAGCTGTTGCATTATGTTACTGTTTTACCTTATTTACCCGTAGCTTCGGGTACCTCCCTGTAATCCACATCCAACCCCTACAACCCAATGCTTCACTAGCACCAGCCGATCACCCATCAGGGGCAGATATTCAGAAAGATGCTGGAGAAGGGCCAGTGACATCAGGAAGGATCCCACCCACTCTGTGTACCCACTCCCATTAGGAGGGGGCTACGTAGCGTTCACAGCAGCAGAACCGGACTCAAAAACTGTTACTTTCCCCAGCAGCAAGGCTGATCTACACACCCACCCACTGACCCACCACCCAACACTCCAAGCCACCACTACTTCATCATTTCCTGTCAGATACTTACTGTCATTGATAATGCTCTCTGTATTAGTGAATTTATTCTGTCAGATACGGACACTCCTGTGCCTAGCATCACTTTATGGACATAGAACCTGAATATATAAACTATCTTATGTATTTATATTTATTGTGTTTTTATTATCGTGTTCTTTATCTTATTGGCTTTTTGTGTTGCATCAGAGCCGGAGTAACAATTGTTTCATTCTCCTTTACACTTGTGAATGGAAATGACACGAAACAATTTTTAATATTAGTTTTATGTCTCCACTGTACCGATGCCACAAAACAACAAATTTCACGTCATGTCTGTCAGTGATAATAATTCTAATTCTGATTCCCATTGGTTCTGATCAGAGGTTACTGTCCCAAACTTCTGATGTTTCCACATTTGTGTTTCTGTGTTTTTTTTTATTTTTGCTTTATCTTTTAATTTCTGGAAAACTGTCTGCGGAGTATTCCTGAAAGTAACTTATCTGTGACTGGATCTGTTTCCCATCTCATGGTCTGTGTGGAAACTGAACTCTCCCACTGGAACCACTGCTCCTACTCCTTACCTATTTGCTAAAGACACTGCTCTCCCACCACAAGTATGCATCATCTCCAGTGTCACATCCAGTTCCAGTTTGACAACATTGCTAACGCTCTCTGCATTAGTTAATTAATGCTGTTAAAATATTGTGAAATCAGGTGTCCTTCATGGCAAGTACTCCTGAAATATTGTCAATCTGGCTACAGTAGAGCATTACCCTTTGATGCGCAAACCCATGAAGAATTTTGTTTTGTTCATTTTTAGATCAGGGCGCGGTCAGTGAGACAAGTGTTTATTGCCCTTGAGAAGGTGGTGAGCAGTTGCAGTTCGTCTGGTGATGTCCTGGGGCTGGGATGACTGACAGCTACCAGCATCTTCTTCAGGTAAGATATGGTATGACTCTAAGCCCTGAAGTATTCCCCTTTGATAACCTTGAACTTCACTTTTACCAGGCTCCATCTTGCCAGACAAGTTAGCGTTGCCTTTGTGTGAAGGTCAGTCACTCTCACCTCCTCGCAGGAACTCAGATCTTTGGTCCATTTTGGATCCATCACCGGAGGTCCTGGCAGACCTGAAACTGCCCATCAGAGTGTAGACTACTGGAGAGTAACTGCTGCTTGACTGCATTTGACCAACAACTTCCATTAGAGTTGATAACTCTGTCTGGTGCGATGGACTGAACTGGCTGAAGATGCCTTCTGTGATGGTACAGATCTCAGGAGGGAGCAGAATTATCATTTGTTCTAAAGTCTTGGGTGAACTTTAACTTTCCTTTAGCATTGATCCGCACCGTTGGGGAGAGGTGAGGGGCAGAGGGGACTGGGTAGATGGGTCATACAGCATGGAATAAGGTCTGTCGTCCATATTGACCAAGTTGCCTACATGAGCAAGCCTGACTTGCCCGTGTTTGGCCCATATCACTGGAAAGCTTTTGTACCCATGTACCTGTCTGAGTGTTTTTTAAACTTTGCAATTGATTGTACGCACCTCCATAACTTCCTCCAACATCTCGTCCCATATACCCAGCTCTCCCTCTGTGAAAAACTTATCCTTAAGGTCCGATTAAAATCTTTCCCCAGTCACTTTAAATGTGTGTGTTCTAGTTAGATTCACCTACCCTGGGGAAAAGACTGTGGCCTTATCAATGCCCCTCGTGATTTTATAAGATCACCCGGCAGTCTCATACACTCCAGGGGAGAAAGCTCCATCCTGTCCAGTCTCTCATTATAACTCAACCGTCCAGTCCTGTTCACATCTTTGTGAATGTCCCCATGTCAATCTCATCCTTCCTGTAGCAAGGTGACCAGATCCGTACAGCAAGGCTTCGTGTGGGGCAAGTCTTGTCTCACTGACTTGATTGAATTTTCTGACGAGGTGACAAGGGTGATTGAAGAAGGTAGAGCTGTGGATGTTGTCTACGTGGAGTTTAGTAAGGAGTTTCAAAAGTTCCCTGATTTGAAACTCATCCAGAAGATTAAGGTACATGGGATCAATGGTGAATTGTCCATTTGGATTTCAAACTGGTTTGCCCACAAAAGACAGAGGGTAGTGGTTGAAGAGACTTACGATAGCTGGAGATCTGTGATTTGTAGTGTTCCACAAGGATCTGTACTGGGACCTCTGCTGTTTGTGATCTATATAAATAATCTGGATGAAAATGTAGGTGAGTGTGTTATTAAGTTTGCAGATGGTCAAGGATTGATTGAGAATAGTCATCATGGCTTCCTGCATTCCTGATAATGTGGTTAACTGGATCAACAAATTTGCTGATGACACAAAGACTGGAGAGAAATGGACAGCGTGTAAGGCTAATATGGCTTGCAGCAGCATCTGGACCAGATGGAAAATGGACTGAAAAATGGCAGATGGAAATTAATGCAGACAAGTACAAAGTTTTGCACTTCATTAGGATCAACCAGTGTAGGTCTTACACAGTGAACAGTCGGGCACTAAGGAGTGTGGCAGAACAAAGGGATCTGGGAATACAGGTCCATACTCCATTGAAAGTTGAGTCACACTTCAATAGGGTTGTAAGGAAATCCTTTGCACATTGGCCTTCATAAATCAAAGTATTGTGTGCAGGAGATGGGATGTTTGTTGAATTGTATAACATATTGCTGAGGCTTATTTTGGAATATGGTGTGCAGTTTCAGTCACCTACCTACAGGAAAGATGTAAGCAAGGTTGAAAGAGTACAGAGAAAATTTACAAGGATGTTGCTGGGTCTGGAGGACCGGAGTTATAAGGAAAAACTGAATGGGTTTGGACTTTATTCCTTGGATGTGGGAAATTGAGAGAACATTTGATAGAGGAATACAAAATTATGAGGGGTACAGATAGGCTAAATACAAGGAGGCTTATTCTACTGAAGACTGGGTGGACTATCCTAGAGGTCATGGGTTAAGGGTGAAAGGTGAACATGATGGGAAACCTTTTCACGTAGAGGGTCACGAGATTGTGGAACGAGCTGCAGGTGCAAGTGGTGCATCCGAGCTCGATTTAAACATTTAAGAGAAGTTTGGATAGGTACATGGATGGTAGGGGTATGGAGGGCTATGGTCCCGGTGCAGGTCGATAGGAACAGGCAGTTTAAATGGCTCGACACCGACTAGATGGGCCAAAGGGCCTGTTTCTGTGCTGTACTTTTCTCTGACTCAATGTCTCTACGATCGGGAGATTGGTGATGTTGACAGCGTAGAAGATTGACAAAGAATACAATGGGATTATTGATCAGATGCAGATATGAGTGGAGAAATGGTAGATGGAGTTTAACTCGGCCAGATCTTGGAGGGTCAGACACCCTGAGCCAATAAGCTGGTCCTGGACTTATTTCCTGGCATAATTTACATATTACTATTTAACTATTTATGGTTTTATTACTATTTATTATTTATGGTGCAACTGTAACGAAAACCAATTTCTCCCGGGATCAATAAAGTATGACTATGACTACTGTTACGTACCCCGTAACTGGGTTGCCAAACCAGCAGAAATGGATCACTCAGTTGGAGTCTGGATTACTGGAACTAAGAAAGATTTATTAAAGAATTAAAAAATACAGTACTCTAATAGTAAGGATATAAATGCAACAGGTTAGCACTGAATAAACACACATGTACACAGAACTGCGATAATAGGATCAATCAAGCTCTATTGCTGTCTAGGGGTAAAATGATCAATCAGAAGTGACAGAGTTCAGTTTAGTTCAGTTCGCAGTAATCGCCGTCATGCTTTTAGGGAGAGAGAGCGCGAATGCTGATATTCAAATCGGATTCAACAGACATTTGATATTTCTCGCAGTTAGCTTTCGGGCAAGCCCTTTGTAATGTCTTCTGAGGTCACCAACTGTGACCCCTCCGTTTCAGATACGATCATTCCTCTGCGGTGAACCCGGCACCCAGGCAAGGGCGGACACACACCAGGTTCCTGCCGACCGAATCTTTCCACCCTGTGCGTCTATGGCTGGTCCCGTGACCAGCCCTCCAAAACTCCAACCAACTTGTGGGGGCACACCGCTTCCAGGGTCTCGATACCTCGTGGTGTCGTGAGTGGTGTCTTGCGTGGTGTCTGTTGCCTTAGCGAACCTGTCCCTTTTTATCCCCCCTGTTGGGGTATCGCCTGTCCATCAGACTTCAAACAGTTCAGGGTTCAAAAAGGAGCCAGTCTTGACAATCTCAGACCGGTGTCTCCTTCCATTAAACTCTCTCATCTCTTCATTAACATTTCCAAATGCTGCTCCATTGTCTTACTTATCTTTCTCTCCTGAAGACAGGTGGCAGATCAACTGTTGATTCCACTGGTGATAGCACAGGACAGTCAACATCTTAGTCTATGTGTACTTTCGTCACACCCCTCCCCTTTAAGGATTTTTACCAGGGTAAAAATTACAAGCATGAATACATTATTAGATACACACAAATATACATCTTCATCAGCTATTTGGCTAATACAGAGACTTTTAAGTTGTCAACACCTGACAGACAGTCAGCAATCACATTTTCTGTTCCTTTTATATGTGTTATTTTAATAACCCTCTCAAACCAGGCTCCAACTTAGCAGACTTCATAGTGGCTGAAAACACTGATGAATTGTGATCAGTGTGACTTCTCAGTGGTTTTCGCCCTGGACACAGATAACAAGGGTCGTCCCATACCAACTTAGCATTCTTTGGCAAGGGCTTAGTATGAGAGTGGGTACTATCCGCAAAGTTGTTTTTTTTCCCTGCAAGACTTCCGATAGTATCCCACCATCTCCAAGAACCTTCTCAGGGCTCTCTTGTCTGTCGGGTGGGGACTTCAGAGATAGTCCGCACCTTAGCTTGCATCGGAGCCAGCTGCCCCTGTCCTACCACAAATCCCAGATAAGTGACTTTTCCGTGGCCGAATTCACTTTTTGCGAGGTTCACTGTCAGGCTGGCTTCAGACAGCTTTTTAAACAGCTCCTCCCACGTGTTACTCCAGACCACTACATTGCCAATATACACTTCTGTGTTCTTTAGCCCGTTTGTCACTGAATTAATCATTCTATAGGGGTGTTGCTCACCAGGCTGACCTGATATGACAACAGCTCCATGTCCCAGCGCTTTGCATCGACTTGGGACATCTCAACCTATGCGCGCGTGCCGGTTAATTACCTTTATCAATGGCCCGCTTTATTCGGGGGTTAGGTGAGAGACCTTATCAGCAAAACAGGTCAAAACAATAGACATCTCCCATCTGGTCGGCACCACACTTAACTTTTCAAAATGGGTCCTCCCCTTATCAGGTGGCACCCTAGCCTCATTAATTTTCATGATATCACCAGCTAGATCTGTTTTCTGATCGTGGTGAGCTTTTAACATGTTAATAGCCTCTAACTGTGTTAACTCACGTCTGCAATAGTCAATAACATCCTTCCTCCTGTGCAGCCAGTAAAACTCTTTCATGATTCCGCCGACCGTTTCCCTCTCCCCAAAATGTCCACCGAGGGGTATCTTGTGGGCCAGGTTAAGAATCTCATCCCTATAAATTTTTGGCACCATCCCCCATTCCTCAACTGCGGGCACAGTACTTGGTCTCCCTTTCTTACTTAGCACTCCCTCCTCCACACAATAGCCTACTGGCTCCCTTTTTAATTCTGCTTCAGAGAGAGCTGTCTCCGTCAAAACCATCAACTCCTACGCCTGTCCAAATTTCTTCCTGGCTAATGCTAAGTCTGCCTCAGCTCCCTCACTTCCGCCTGTTTCACTACACTCCTCCTTTCCACTTTCTACCTCCTCCTGGTACAAGGCTGGTAGAAAGGTCTCTGCCAAAGTAAAATTAGCTGTCTCTCTGGACACACGCCGAGCCACTGCGCAAACGGGATGAACCTGTGAGTCCATGGGCGGGGCCTCAATGCTGGCAGGCTGACCTGTCAATCTCACTGCTGAGAACACAATTCCCCTGGCGAGGTCATTACCGAGCAAGACTTCCACGCCTTTCATTGGTAATTCAGGCCTCACCCCGATCGTGACTAGTCCAGAGACCAAGTTGCTTTGTAGGTGTATCTGGTGCAAAGGGACGGCCTCAGTCCCTTGTCCAATGCCTTTTATGACTCTGACTTTCCCAGTCTCGGTCTCTGAACTAAAGTCTAACACACCCTATTAATATCAATGACTGACACGCTCCCGTGTCTCTCCAGATCTGTACTGGAACTGGGTTTAACCCCTCCTTCACCGACACCAATCCGGCCGAGATAAACCTCTCGCGGCCTTCCTAAACTTTGGCAGACCTTTCCTCTCCTAGCGGTTTGTTTACCAGCTCAATACAGCCAGTCGAAATTACTGTTTTTCCTTTCCCCGTCTCCTTCTTTGGGGCAAAGCACCTGGACGCAAAGTGTCCGACTTTCCCACAATTATAACAGACGACCCCAGGAGACTTCCTACCAGACTGCTCCTGGTCTACCTTATCCTTCTCACTAGCCCCCGGTTTACTTACTGACTTTTCTGGCTGACTCTCCCCGCCGTCCTGACTACCCTTCTGGTAGCCTTTACTCGGGGCAAACTTCATTTTATGCGTCAACGCGTACTCATCCGCTAACTTAGTAGTTGCGGCTAACATGGCTGCCTCTTTCTCATCGAGGTAGGGTCTCATACCCTCAGGGACACAACCTTTAAACTGCTCAATCAGGATCAGCTGTAGCAGTCTGTCATAATCCCCATTTACCCCCTTCGAGGTGCACCAATGCTCACAATATGTCTGTATCTCATGGGCAAACTCTAAATACGTGCGGTCCCACTGCTTCCTTGCATTCTGGAACCTCTGCCGGTATGCCTCCGGGACCAGATCATAAATCCTGAGGATGGCCTCTTTCACCACCTCATACCTCTGGGCATCTTCCGCGGACAAAGCGGAGTAAGCTTGTTGGGCTTTCCCTTTCAGTACACTCTGAAGTAAAACAGCCCACTTATCCTTCGGCCAGTCCTGACTTGCAGCAACTTTTTCGAAGTGGAGAAAGTACCGATCCACATCGGTATCGTCAAATGGGGGAACCAGCCTAACCTCCTGGGTTGCCCTGAACCCTCCACCTTGGTCCGGCATGGGTTCCTGTTCTGCCCTTACCTTTAACCTTTCCAGCTCGAATTCCCTTTCCCTCTGCCTCTCTTCTCGCTCCAACTGCCTCTCTCTCTCCTCTCGCTCCCATTGCCTCTCTCTCTCCTCTCCCTCCCCTTGCCTCTCTCGTTCTTCTCGCTCTAACTGTTTCTCTTTCTCCTGCCTTTCTAACTGTTTCTCTTCGTGTTCTAGCTGCCATACCCAGAACTCGTGCTCGAGTCTCAGTTTTTCAATCTGCACCTGTACTGTGTCTTCACCAGGTTTTCCAATAGACATCATCTCCAGCGCCCCTTGAGGAAACACACCTTTAGACACATAATACTCTATGATAGCTCTGTGCATCTCCTCTCTCCTCATTGTCGACTTCCCCTTAACAAGATTCAACCGTTTGGCCACAGATGCCAATTCCGTTTTCCTGGCATCCTCTAATGCCTCCAAAGTCGGTGCGTTTAGAAATTCCTCAATCTCCATTTCTGCTGTTTGCCTTTTCTTTCTTTCGGGAATTTTAACCCAATCAATTTACCCCGTCCCCAAATTTAGCATTCGAAATCACGGACGAGAACCCCACTTATGTTACGTACCCAGTAACTGGGTTGCCAAACCAGCAGAAATGGATCACTCAGTTGGAGTCTGGATTACTGGAACTAAGAAAGTTCTATTAAAGAATTAAACAATACAGTACTCTAATAGTAAGGATATAAATGCAACAGGTTAGCACTGAATAAACACACATGTACACAGAACTGGGATAATAGGATCAATCAAACACTATCGCAGTCTAGGGGTAAAATGATCAATCAGAAGTGACAGAGTTCAGTTTAGTTCAGTTCGCAGTAATTGCCGTCGTGCTTTTGGGGAGAGAGAGAGCGAATGCTGATATTCAAATCGGATTCAACAGACCTTTGATATTTCTCGCAGTTAGCTTTCGGGCAAGCCCTTTGTAATGTCTTCTGAGGTCACCGACTGTGATCCCTTCGTTTCAGATACGATCGTTCTTCTGCGGTGAACCCGGCACCCAGGCAAGGGTGGACACACACACCAGGTTCCCGCCGATCGAATCTTTCCACCCTGTGCATCTGTGACTGGTCCCGCGAACAGTCCTCCAAAACTCCCACTGACTTGTGGGGGCGCACCGCTTCCAGGGAATCGATACCTCGTGGTGTTGTGAGTGGTGTCTTGCGTGGTGTCTGTTGCCTTAGCGAACCTGTCCCTTCTTATCCCCCCTGTTGGGGTATCGCCTGTCCATCAGACTTCAAACAGTTCAGGGTTCAAAAAGGAGCCGGTCTTGACAATACCCAGACCGGTGTCTCCTTCCGTTAAACTCTCTCGTCTCTTCATTAACATTTCCAAATGCTGCTCCATTGTCTTACTTATCTCTCTCTCCTGAAGACAGGTGGCAGATCAACTGTTGATCCCACTGGTGATAGCACAGGACAGTCAACATCTTAGTCTATGTGTACTTTCATCACACTACTATCACTACTGTATTTAAAGAGGAAATTGATCATTCCCTGATCGGTCAGGGCATCACAGGATATGGTGAGAAGGCAGGTGTACGGGGTTGAGTGGGATCCAGGATCAGCCATGATGGAATCGCAGAGAATACTCCATGGGCTGAATGGCTTAACTTTGCTCCTATGTCTTATGGTCTTATGGTGTAATGTACCGTGTGAGGGGGGACTGACTCCAGGACACTCCTGCACTACCAGACTGCCCACCTCTCCTGGTGATCTCTGCTGTGACTCTACCCTGGTTTTACTGAGAGAATCAATGCTTTTAGCTTCAAAGCCACCCAGAGAAGAAGCTTTGCTTCACAAAGAAATCATGTGACTGTTTGTACACAGTCAAAGAGCCCGTCCATCAGACCACCATATTCGAGCTGTCCATCGAGTATGTCCACACCGATCCCATTTACCAACTCCCTCCCAGTGCCAGTCCTGCCACCTCTCCCCATACACTCTCTATCCAGCTCTCTGCCACACTCCACTGTACCCAGCTCATGGTCTAACCATCTTTATCAATAACTCCCACCGCTCCTCATTGCCTTGCAGAGGTGCTGCCTGGCCTGCTGAGTTCCTCCAGTCTTTTGTGTGACCCGGCTGTGACGGTCAGCTTCAGACTGTCAGTATGACCCATGACTGTACTCTGGTTCACTGGGAGATTCAGTGTCTTCAGCTTCAACCCAAACCAGAACACATTCTTTGCTGTATCTCAATTAAAAAGGGGATAGGCAGCCACTGCAGGGTACCCCCATGGCTGTTCCCCTCAATAATATGGACACAACTTTGAGGGATGTGGGCAATGAGGGACATGCGCAATGACATAACAGAGGAAAGTCACAGTGGTCAGGTCTCTGGCACTGAGTCTGTCTCTTTGGCTCTGAAGAGAAGTGGGGAGAAGAGGAGATCAGTAGTGATAGGGGATTCATTGGTTAGGGGGAGATACAGTTTGGGTACTTATCGGTACTGTGGAAAGGAATGAAATTCCTAGATGGTACATTGCCTCTTAGGTGCCAGGATCAGGGACATCTCGGATGCAGTGCACGGCTTTCTTAAGGGAGAGGGGGAGTAGCCAGAGGTCATGGTCTACGTAGCCACCAATGATATAGGCAGGAAGGGTGATGAGACCCTGCAAAGTGAGTTCAGGAAGTTAAAGGACAGGATCTCCAGGGTTGTGATCTCAGGATTTCTACCCTTTCTATTTGCTAGAGGTGTCAGAACAAGGAAGATCACACAGTTTAACACGAGGCTAAGGATTTAGGACAGGAGTGAGTGAGTCAGAATTTCCTGATCTTTCGGCTCTCTTCCAAGGAAGGTGTGTTTGCACCCGAGCTGGAGGGGGACCATTATCCCAGTGAGAGGGTTTGCTTGTGCTGCTCTGGAAAGTGTGGGGGGGGGGGTGTTAAACTAGAGTTGCAGGGGTTGGTAACCAGAGTGCCAGGGCAGATAGTGGAGTGGTTGTGAGCAAAAATGTTATCAAGCCTACATGCAAAGACAGGAACCAAAATGTTGAGCAGAGTGGGAATAATCTTCCGAGTTAGGAGTATTGTCGGAAAAGTAGATGAGCTTAGGGCATGGACCAGCATGTGAATTATGACATCGCAGCCGTCAGTGAAACCTGGTTACAGGAGGGGTAGGACAGGCACCTCAATATTCTGGGATTCTGTTGTTTTAGACATGATAGAGAGATATCAGTGTAAAAGAGAGGTGAGAGTGGATATCGGACCACAGAAAAACAATGCTGGATAGATAGTAATTGGGACAAGGAAATGGCAGACGAACTGAATGAGTATTTTGCATCAGACTTCACTGTGAAAGACATTTGCAGTATGATGGAAGTTTGAGAGTATCAAGGGGGAAAAAGTGTGTGAAGTTACCATTACTAGGGAGAAGGTTTTTGAGAAACTGAAAGGTCTGAAGTTAAAAAAAAATCACCTGGATCAGACGGTCTATATCCCATCCCGAAAGAGGTGGCTGAATAGATTGGGGAGCCATTGGTAAGTATGATTCAAGAACCACTAGATTACGGATGGGTTCTGGAAGACTGGAAAAATGTAAATGTCACTCCACTCTTCAAGAAGGGAGAGAGGCAGAAGAAAGGAAATTATAGGCCAGTTAGTTTGAGCTCAGTGGTTGGGAAGATGTTGTTGATTATTAAGGATGAGGTCTCAGTGTACTTGGAGGCACATGATAAAATAGGCTATAGTTTCCTCAAAGGAAAACCTAATGTGCTCCCGGTATGGCCTCTTGTATGCTAGTGAGACGCAACGTAGATTGGCTGACAGTTTCACTGAGCACCTATGCTCTGTCCACAAGAACAAGCGGGAACTCCCAGTGGCCACTCATTTTAATTCCACTTCCCATTCCCATTCCAATATGTTCTTCCATGGCCTCCAGCACTGTCATGATGAGGCCACACTTAGGTTGGAGGAACAACACCTTGTATTCTTTTTGGGTAGCCTCCAACCTGATGGTATGAACATTGATCTCTCGAGCCGGGTATGCAATTGAAACCTATTGACTAGTGGTGTTCCACAGGGGTCTGTGTTGGGACAGATTCTTCTTATATCTCAATGACAGGTGACAGAATTGATGACTTTGTGGTCATCTTTGCAGATGACACGAAGATAGCGGGAGGATCAGGCAGTTTTGAGGATGTAGAGAGGCTACAGAAGAACTTAGAAAGATTAGGAGAATGGGCAAAGACATGGCAGGTGGAATACAGTGTCAGGAAGTGTTTGGTCCTCAACTTTGGTAGAAAAAATAAACGTGTAGACTATTTTCTAAATGGAGAGAAAATTCAGAAGTCTGCAGTGCAAAGACATCTGGGAGTGCTTGTGCAGGATTCCCTAAAGGTTAATTTGCAGGTTGAGTCTGTGGTGAGGAAGGCAAATGCAATATTAGCTTTCATCGCAAAAGGACTAGAATATAAAAGCAATGATGGAATTATTGAGACTTTATAAAGCACTGGTGAGGCCTCACAGAGTTTTGTGAGCAGTTTTGGGCCCCTTATCTTAGAAAGGATGTTCTGAAACTTGAGAGGGTTCAAAGGAGGTTCATGAAAATGATTCCAGGATTGAATGGCTTGTCATATGAAGAGCATTTGATGGCTCTGGGTCCGTATACACTAGAATTCAGAAAGAATGACGGGTGGTCTCATTGAAACTTATCGAATGGTGAAAGGCCTTGATAGAATGAATGTGGAGAGGATGTCACCTCTGGTAAGAGTGCCTAAGACTAGAGGACACAGCCTTAGAACAGAATGGCGTCCTTTTAGAACGGAAATAAGGAAGAATTTCTTTAGCCAGGGAATGGTGAATCTGTGGAATTCTTTGCCACAGGCAGCTGTGGAGACCAAGTCTTTATGTATATTTAAGGCAGAGGTTGACAGATTCCTGATTGTTCAGGGCATGAAGGGATACGAGGAGAAGGCAGGAGACTGGGGCTGAGAGGAAAATTGGATCAGCCATGATGAAATGGTGGAGCGGACTTGATTGGCAAATGGCCTAACTTTGCTCCTATATCTCATCATCCTATGGTCTTATGGACTCTCTGTATGTCCATCATGTGGAATCTTGCCGGTCCTGTAGTTTCATTCTCTCCATTATTTTCAGTGCCACACAGTGCTGAGAGTAGGAGAACGGGAGGATAGGACAGGTCAACACAGCTGAGTGACGGTATAGGAGAAAGGGAATTAGATTTAGAAAATAGAAACATAGAAAACATACAGCACAATACAAACGCTTTGGCCCACAAAGCTGTGCCAAACATGTCCCTACCTTAGAACTACCTAGGCTGTACCCATAGCCCTCTATTTTTCTAAGCTCCATGCAGTCATCCAGGAGCCTCTTAAAAGATCCTATCATTTCCGCCTCGACCAGCACTGCGGGCAGCCCATTTTATGCACTCACCACTCTCTGCATAAAAAAAACATACCACTGACATCTCCTCTGTACAGTCTTCCAAGCACCTTAAACCTCTTGTGGCGGCCATTTCAGCCCTGGGAAAAAGCCTCTGACTATCGGCTTTACTGAGAATGTTTTGGAGCAATGCGGGACCTTTACAAGCCGAGTGGTTTGTGCCCAATCCAGGATGGAGCCGATATCCCTACAGGGAGTTTACTGGTGTTGTTGGGGTGGGTTTAAGCTTATCTGACAGGGTGGGGGCACACAGAGACTATAACCAGGAGGGGAGACGATACTGTCAAATATAGAAAGAAAACAAGGTCACTCTAGTGGGCAGATCAGAGCTGGTTTAATAAAGCTCGGGGCGGACTGAAGGGCTAAAATGCTCTGAGTAAATGCAAAGAGACTGATTGGTCGGGCAGATGAACTTAGCGCATTGGTCAGCATTGGGAACATGATATTGTTGCAGTCACAGAAATGGGACAAGAGCAGGACTTTGCTGGGATACAGACACTTCAGGAGTGATGGGGAGGTATGTATAAGTAGGGTATTGATGAATGAGACCAGCACTGCAGAAAGGAGGGAGATTGCCCCAGAGTTTCTTCTAGTGAGGCAAAGGTTCCAAATTAGAAAAGGGTGATCACTTTGGTTGGAGTATATGACAGAGATCACAACAGTCAGTGGGAGATGGAGAAGTCAATATGGAGACAGATTACAGAGATGAAAGAGTACTAAGGTTCAGGAACTTGGAGCTTCAGCCTCAGTGTGACAGCTCTACAGGGGAATGAACTGATAAACTGTGTCCAGGAGATCTTTCTGAGTCTGAAGATGGTTCTACAGGAGATGCAGCCACACTTGAGCTGCTGTTGGAGAATATCCTTCAGCATGGGGATGCCGTGTCAATGGAGGAGTTTTATGGGGTCAGACTCCATAATGATCACAGGAACAGTCTGTTGGGTTTAAAAGCAGAAGGGAAAGGCGGACAGCAGCGAGAAGATGACTGATCGCAAGCCAGAAAAAAGCTCCCTACTGTTTCTGAATCCAATCACACTTTATCAGAACTGATATTTCGTAGATGGATGAACTAAATTCCAAAGAAACAGCAAATCAGTCTAAACCAAACTGTAAAACAGCAAACGGCAGATGAAGCAGCTGCTTCCATCAGTGACCTGGCCAGTGACTGACTGCTTCAGACTCTCAGTGTGATCTTTGTTACCGTACCCTGGCTTACAGAAAGATTCCGTGCTTTCACTTTAAACCACACCCAGACCACGTCCTTTGCTTTCAGAGAAGTCATGTGATGGTATCCAGTCATACAGCCCTTCAGCCTTTCATATCCATTCTGATCCATAGTGATCCCAGTTATTAAATCTCTCCCACTCCTACTCTACCATCTCTCTGCCCATCCTTGTTTCTAATGCCATGCACCCGTCACTGGTCACCCCTTCTACCATCTTCAGTTGCACCTCCCACACCTAAAGTAGTCAACACAATGTACCCGTGTGAGAGGGGACTGAACCCAGGACACACCTGCACTTCCAGACTGTCCACCTCTCCTGGTGATCACCCACCCATCTCTCTCTCTCCCATATCCTGGTTTACACACTAGACTGCTGCTACCTCTCTCATCTGAGTGACGATTACAGCAATAACCCACCCCCACGTACATTTACAATGTACCCATGTGAGAGGGGACTGAGCCCAGGACCCTCATATGATATCTGACTGCTCTTCTTATTCAGTAAGTTCCATCCTTTCTTCTTTCTTTCTTTTTCCATCCCTCTCCCTCACTCTCTCTCCCTCTCCATCCCTCTACCTCCCTCTCCGTCACTCTTCCTCTCCTTCCGTCTACCTCTCCCTCACTTTCCCTGCCTCTCTCCCTACAGAGGTGTCTGTGTGTTGATCAATGTGCTCTCCTAAATAATGTCGAAAATGTGGACACACTGAATTCCCTGCCTCTCCCTCCCCCACTCTCCCTACCCCTTTTCCTCACACTCCCACCCACTCCCACTCCCTCCCTCTTCCTCACACTCCCTCCCCCTCTCCCTCACTCTTCCTCCCCCTCCCCCTCACTTTCATAGAAACATAGAAACATAGAAAATAGGTGCAGGAGTAGGCCATTCGGCCCTTCGAGCCTGCACCGCCATTTATTATGATCATGGCTGATCATCCAACTCAGAACCCCGCCCCAGCCTTCCCTCCATACCCCCTGACCCCTGTAGCCACAAGGGCCATATCTAACTCCCTCTTAAACATAGCCAATGAACTGGCCTCAACAGTTTCCTGTGGCAGAGAATTCCACAGATTCACCACTCTCTGTGTGAAGAAGTTTTTCCTAATCTCGGTCCTAAAAGGCTTCCCCTCTATCCTCAAACTGTGACCCCTCGTTCTGGACTTCCCCAACATCGGGAACAATCTTCCTGCATCTAGCCTGTCCAATCCCTTTAGGATCTTATACGTTTCAATCAGATCCCCCCTCAATCTTCTAAATTCCAACGAGTACAAGCCCAGTTCATCCAGTCTTTCTTCATATGAAAGTCCTGCCATCCCAGGAATCAATCTGGTGAACCTTCTTTGTACTCCCTCTATGGCAAAGATGTCTTTCCTCAGATTAGGGGACCAAAACTGCACACAATACTCCAGGTGTGCTCTCACCAAGGCCTTGTACAACTGCAGTAGTACCTCCCTGCTCCTGTACTCGAATCCCCTCGCTATAAATGCCAGCATACCATTCGCCTTTTTCACCGCCTGCTGTACCTGCATGCCCACTTTCAATGACTGGTGTATAATGACACCCAGGTCTCGTTGCACCTCCCCTTTTCCTAATCGGCCACCATTCAGATAATAATCTGTTTTCCTATTTTTGCCACCAAAGTGGATAACTTCACATTTATCCACATTAAATTGCATCTGCCATGAGTTTGCCCACTCACCCAACCTATCCAAGTCACCCTGCATCCTCTTAGCATCCTCCTCACTGCTAACACTGCCACCCAGCTGCGTGTCATCCGCAAACTTGGAGATACTGCATTTAATTCCCTCATCCAAGTCATTAATATATATTGTAACCAACTGGGGTCCCAGCACTGAGCCTTGCGGTACCCCACTAGTCACCACCTGCCATTCTGAAAAGGTCCCGTTTATTCCCACTCTTTGCTTCCTGTCTGCTAACCAATTCTCCACCCACACCAATACCTTACCCCCAATACCGTGTGCTTTAAGTTTGCACACTAATCTCCTGTGTGGGACCTTGTCAAAAGCCTTTTGAAAATCCAAATATACCACATCCACTGGTTCTCCCCTATCCACTCTACTAGTTACATCCTCAAAAAATTCTATGAGATTCGTCAGACATGATTTTCCTTTCACAAATCCATGCTGACTTTGTCCGATCATTTCACCGCTTTCCAAATGTGCTGTTATCACATCCTTGATAACTGACTCCAGCAGTTTCCCCACCACCAACGTTAGGCTAACCGGTCTATAATTCCCCGGTTTCTCTCTCCCTCCTTTTTTAAAAAGTGGGGTTACATTAGCCACCCTCCAATCCTCAGGAACTAGTCCAGAATCTAACGAGTTTTGAAAGATTATCACTAATGCATCCACTATTTCTTGGGCTAATTCCTTAAGCACTCTGGGATGCAGACCATCTGGCCCTGGGGATTTATCTGCCTTCAATCCCTTCAATTTACCTAACACCACTTCCCTACTAACATGTATTTCGCTCAGTTCCTCCATCTCACTGGACCCTCTGTCCCTTACTACTTCTGGAAGATTATTTATGTCCTCCTTAGTGAAGACAGAACCAAAGTAATTATTCAATTGGTCTGCCATGTCCTTGCTCCCCATAATCAATTCACCTGTTTCTGTCTGCAGGGGACCTACATTTGTCTTTACCAGTCTTTTCCTTTTTACATATCTATAAAAGCTTTTACAGTCCGTTTTTATGTTCCCCGCCAGTTTTCTCTCATAATCTTTTTTCCCCTTCCTAATTAAGCCCTTTGTCCTCCTCTGCTGAACTCTGAATTTCTCCCAGTCCTCAGGTGAGCCACTTTCTCTGGCTAATTTGTATGCTACTTCTTTGGAATTGATACTATCCCTAATTTCTCTTGTCAGCCACGGGTGCACTACCTTCCTTGATTTATTCTTTTGCCAAACTGGGATGAACAATTGTTGTAGTTCATCCATGCAACCTTTAAATGCTTGCCATTGCATATCCACCGTCAATCCTTTAAGTGTCATTTGCCAGTCTATCTTAGCTAATTCACATCTCATACCTTCAAAGTTACCCCTCTTTAAGTTCAGAACCTTTGTTTCCTAATTAACTATGTCACTCTCCATGTTAATGAAGAATTCCACCATATTATGGTCACTCTTACCCAAGGGGCCTCTCACGACAAGATCGCTAATTAACCCTTCCTCATTGCTCAAAACCCAGTCCAGAATAGCCTGCTCTCTAGTTGGTTCCTCGACATGTTGGTTCAAAAAACCATCCTGCATACATTCCAAGAAATCCTCTTCCTCAGCACCTTTACCAATTTGGTTCACCCAGTCTACATGTAGATTGAAGTCACCCATTATAACTGCTGTTCCTTTATTGCACACATTTCTAATTTCCTGTTTAATACCATCTCCGACTTCACTACTACTGTTAAGTGGCCTGTACACAACTCCCACCAGCGTCTTCTGCCCCTTAGTGTTACGCAGCTCTACCCATATCGATTCCACATCTTCCCGGCTTATGTCCTTCCTGCTCCCTCCCTCTCCATCTCTCACCCTCACTCTCCCACTCCCTCCTTCTCTCTGTCCCTCTCTCTCCCTCACTCTCCCTCCCTCTCTCCCTTTCTCCCTCCAGAGGTGTCTGTGACTCTGATCAACGTGCTGTAAGAAATAATGTTGAGAATGTGGACACACTGAATTCCAGAGACAGATTGAATCAGGTGAACTTGAACTGTAAGTAAACTTTGCTTTTCAAAGAAATCATGTGGGTGTATCGAGTCAAACTCCCCTTCAGCCGGTCATATTCATGCTGATCAGTACGTACTTGTCTGTACTGATCTCAATTACCAACACACCCCCACTACCTCCCTCCCCTCCCCTCACACACACCTACCATCTGTATTTCACAAATTTGTCTCCTTCAACCCTTCACTCTGGGTGATTATCACGCCCCCCCCCACCCCCTAAAGTAACCAATACAATGTACCCGTGTGAGAGGGGACTGATCCCGGAGTACTCCTACACTACCAGACTGCCTATCCTCCTGCTAATCACCCATCTCCTCCTCTCTGTCTCTGCATTATAACCAGCTCACTCTACACCTCCCACAACCCCCATCCTGGATACTCCACGGTGAGTCCAACCACAGCCCCACCTGCTCTATGTGGTCTGACAGGAGCTGCAGCCGGACACAATTCCTGTAGTTGTGGTCACTGGGACATTGAAAATGTCCCTGATCTCCTACACCCTGCAGGAGGAGAGTCCCACTGCCCTGACCTCCAGAACCTTTGTCCCTCGTCCCTTCTACTGAGAGACCCCTCATCTGGTTACCGCTCAGCCTCTCCACTGAAGCTCGATACTCACCAAAGCCAGATCAGTGACCCCACCAACAGCATTTTGACCTCAATATCCCTCCCAATATGACCACACCACTCCGTTAGCACTTCTCTTATAAGACCATATGATATAGGAGCAGAAGTAGGCCATTCGGCCCATTGAGTTTGCTTCGCCATTCAATCATTGGCTAATCCAATTTCTCCAGTCATCCCCACTCCCCTGCTTTCACCCCATACCCTTTGATGCCCTGGATAATGAAGAACCTATCTATCTCTGCCTTAAATACACCCAATGATTTGTCCTCCACAGCTGCTTGTGGCAACAAATTCCACAGATTTACCACCCTCTGACTAAAGTAATTTCTCCGCATCTCTGTTCTAAATGGACATCCTTCAGTCCTGAATTTGTGCCCTCTTGTCCTAGAATCCCCTACCATGGGAAAAAACTTTGCCATATCTAATCTGTTCAGGCCTTTTAACATTTGGAATGTTTCTATGAAATCCCCTCTCATTCTCCTGAACTCCAGGGAATACAGCCCAAGAGCTGCCAGACGTTCCTCATACGGTAACCCTCTCATTCCTGGAATCATTCCTGTGAATCTTCTCTGAACCCTCACTAATGTCAGTATATTCTTTCTAAAATAAGGAACCCAAAACTGCACACAATATTCCAAGTATGGTCTCACGAGTGCCTTATAGAGCCTCAACATCATATCCTTGCTCTTATATTGTATACTTCTAGAAATGAACGCCAACATTGCGTTCACCTTCTTCACAACCGACTCAACCTGCAGGTTAACCTTTAGGGTATCTTCCACAAGGACTCCCAAGTCCCTTTGTATCTCTGCATTTTGAATTCTCTCCCCATCTAAATAATAGTCTGCCTGTTTATTCCTTCCAACAAAGTGCATGACCATACACTTTGTAACATTGTATTTCATTTGTCACTTCTTTGCCCATTCCCCTAAACTATCTAAGTCTCTCTACAGGCTCTCTGTTTCCTCAACACTACCCGCTCCTCCACCTATTTTTGTATCATGAGCAAATTTAGCCACAAATCCATTAATACCACTGTGAAAATTATTAACATACGTTGTAAAAACTATCGGTCCCAACATCAACCCCTGTGGTACTCCACTGGTAACGGGGCAGCCAGCCAGAACAGGATCCCTTTATTCCCACTCTGTTTTCTGCCAACCACCCAATGCTCCAGCCATGCTAGTAACTTCCCTGTAATTCCATGGGCTCTTATCTTGCTAAGCAGTCTCATGTGCAGCAACTAGTCAAAGACCTTCTGAAAATCCAAGTACACCACGTCTACTACATGTCCTTTGTCTACCCTGCTTGTAATTTCCTCAAAAAATTGCAGTAGGTTAGTCAGGCAGATTTTCCTTTCAGGAAACCATGCTGGCTTTGGCCTATCTTGTCATGTGCCTCCAGGTACTCTGTAATCTCATCCTTAACAATTGATTATACCTCATTCTCATCATTCCCGTGTGGATTACCAGTCTCCCTGCTGTCTCTCAAACTTACCTCTATCTCTCTTTCTCTCTCACTTCCTCTGTCCAGAGTTGTGTCCGTGTCTCCGATCACACTGTCTCACCGATCACCCTCTGTCAGAAATAATATTTGGTAGGAGGGTGAACTGAATTCCAGAGACAACAGTGAATCAGTCTAAACCAAACTGTAAAACAGCAAAAGGCAGAGTGAGTGATGAACCAGCTGTTTCTGTCAGTGACCCGGCCAGTGACTGACTGCTTCAGACTCTCAGTGTGATCTCTGCTGGTACCGTACCCTGGTTTTATAGAGAGATTCAGAGCTTTCACTTTCAAACCCACCCAGACCACATCCTTTGCTTATCAGAGAAATCACATGACTGTATCGAGTCAAACAGCCCTTCAGCTCATCATATCCATACTGATCCATCATGATCCCAGTTACCAAATCCCTCCCAGTCCAACTCTAAACACCTCTCTCCTCATCCTCGATTCCACCACTACGCATCTATTACCATCTCTATCATTTGTATTTCACTCAATTGTCTCTGGTTACATCTCACCTCTCCCCACACCTAAAGTAACAAAGACAATGTACCCGTGTGAGAGAAGATTGACCCCAGGACACTCCTACACTACCAGACTGTCCACCTCTCCTGGTGATCACCCACCCATCTCTCTCTCTCCCGTATCCTGGTTTACACACTAGACTGCTGCTACCTCTCTCATCTGGGTGACGATTACACCAGTAACCCACCCCCACCAACATTTACGATGTACCCGTGTGAGAGGGGACTGACCCCAGGACCCTCATATGATATCTGACTACTGCTCTTCTTGGTCACCAATCTCCATCCTTTCTTACTTTCATTTTTTCCCTCTCTTCCTCCAGAAGTGTCTCTGGCTCTGATCAATGTCGAGAATGTGGACAAACTGAAATCCTTCCCTCTCCCTCTCCCTCCCTCCCTCCCTCTCTCCCTCCAGAGGTGTCTGTGACTCTGATCAACATGCTGTCAGAAATAATGTTGAGAATGTGAACACGCTGAATTCCAGAGACAGATTGAATCAGGTGAACTTGAACTGTAAACAAACTTTGCTTTTCAAAGAAATCATGTGGGTGTATCGAGTCAAATTCCCCTTCAGCCTGTCCTGTTCATGCTGATCAGGTAGTACCTGTCTGTACTGATCTCATTTTATCAACACCCTCCCCTCCCCTCACGCCTCCACCCTCTACCCTCTGTTTCACACATTCGTCTCTCTCAACCTTTCGTCTCCAGGTGATCATCACCCCCCACCCCCTAAAGTAACCACGTGAGAGGGGACTGACCCCAGAACACCCCCACACTACCAGGCTGTCCACTTCTCCTGCTGGCCACCCACCCATCTCTCTCTCTCTCTCTCTCTCTCTCTCTGTCTCTGTGTGTCTCTCTCTGTCTCACTCTTTCTGTCTGTGTGTATGTGTCTCTCTCTGTCTCTCTCTCTCTCTGTTGGTCTGTCTGTCTCTCTGTGTCTGTCTCTCTCTGTCTCTCTGACTCTGTCTCTCTCTCTCTCTGTCTCTCTCTCTGTCTCTCTCTCTGTCTGTCTCTCTCTCTCTCTCTCTCTGCACTGTGACCACCTCACTAAATGTCTCCCATTTTTTAGAACAGAGATGAGGAGGAATTTCTTTCGCCAGAGAATGGTGAATCTGTGGTATTCTATGCCACAGGCAGCTGTGAAAGCCATATTTTTTGTATATTTAAGGCAGAGGTTAATAGATTCTTGATTGTTCAGGGCATGAAGGGATATACAGAAAAGGCAGGAGATTGGGGCTAAAAGGAAAATTGAATCAGCCATCTTGAAACGGTGGAGCAGACTCCATTGGCAAATGGCCTAGTTCTTCTCCTATATCTTATGGTCCTATGGTCTTATGGACTCTCTGTATGCCCATCATGTGGAATATGTGGGTTTTTCCAGGTCCTCCCACAGTCCAAAGATGCACCAGGTAGGTTAGCTGGTCATCGTATATTGTCCTGTGATTAGGTTGGGGATAAATCAAGGGTTGCCAGGGATTGCTGGGGCACGCAGCTGGAAGGGCCCCTTCTGTGCTGTATATCTTACTGAATAAATAAAATAAACCAGACCCTATTAACCTCCAGGCAAAATGCAGGGATATAGGACAGGCTCAGATGGGAATCTTGTTTGGGATGGACAAGTTGGTCCGGAGGCTCTATAACAATATGATGCTGTGCAGATTTGGGGAATTAAGAAGGCAGCAGAGGTGAGTGAGGAGGACCTGGGGGAGAGACGTGGGACAGACCATTGCATATTTAGAGCCCACCTACCTTGTCGAGACCATTGGAAGAGCTGGAGGTGATGTCACCATTCAGGAAGTGATGTGTGTCAGTGGAAACAGCTGATTGGTGAGCAGCAAGGGTGGGTTGTTCACTGAAATAAAGATAAAGGCAGGGATGTTACATTGTAACAGGCAGTGTTTATCGACAAAGAATCTTGCCGGTAGTTTCATTCCATTACTTTCAGTGCCACACACTCCTGAGTGTCAGAGAACAGGAGGATAGGTCAGATGAACACAGCTGCGTGACGGTATAGGAGAGAGGGGTTTAGATTTAGAAACATAGAAATATACAGCACAATACAAACCCTTTGGCCCACAAAGCTGTGCCGAACATGTCCCTACCTTAGAACTACCTAGGTTCTACCCATAGCCCTCTATTTTCCTAAGCTCCATGTAGCCATCCAGGGGTCTCTTAAAAGATCCTGTTATTTCCACCTCCAGCAGCGCTGCGGGCAGACCATTCTACGCGCTCACCACTCTCTGCATAAAAAACTTACCCCTGATATCTCCTCTGTACCTGCTTCCAAGCACCTTAAACCTGTGCTCTCTTTTGGCAGCCATTTCAGCCCTGGGAAAAAGCCTCTGACTATCGGCTTTACTGAGAATGTTTTGGAGCAATGTGGGACCTTTACAAGCTGAGTGGTTTGTGCCCAATCCAGGATGGAGACAATATCCCTACAGGGAGTTTGCTGGTGCTGTTGGAGTGGGTTTAAGCTTATCTGACAGGGTGGGGGCACACAGAGACTATAACCAGGAGGGGAGATGATACTGTCAAATATAGAAAGAAAACGAGGTCACTCTAGTGGACAGATCAGAGCTGGTTTAATAAAGCTCGGGGCGGACTGCAGGGCTAAAATGCTCTGAGTAAATGCAAAGAGACTGATTGGTCGGGCAGATGAACTTAGCGCATTGGTCAGCATTGGGAACATGATATTGTTGCAGTCACAGAAATGGGACAAGAGCAGGACTTTGCTGGGATACAGACACTTCAGGAGTGATGGGGAGGTATGTATAAGTAGGGTATTGATGAATGAGACCAGCACTGCAGAAAGGAGGGAGATTGCCCCAGAGTTTCTTCTAGTGAGGCAAAGGTTCCAAATTAGAAAAGGGTGATCACTTTGGTTGGAGTATATGACAGAGATCACAACAGTCAGTGGGAGATGGAGAAGTCAATATGGAGATTCACAGAGATGAAAGAGTACTAGGGTTCAGGAACTTGGAGCTTCAGCCTCAGTATGAAAGCTCTACAGGGGAATGAACTGATAAACTGTGTCCAGGAGATCTTTTTGAGTCTGTCTGAAGATGGTTCTACAGGAGATGCAGCCACACTTGAGCAGCTGTTGGGGAATATCCCTCAGCATGGGGATGCCGTGACACAGGGACAGTCTGCTGGGTTTAAAAGCAGAAGGGAAAGGTGGACAGGAGGGAGAAGATAACTGCTCCTAAGTCAGTAGAAGCTTCCTCCTGTATCTGTGATTCCAATCACACTGTCTCACTGATCACACTCTGTCAGAAATAACATGTGGAAAGTGGATGAACTGAATTCCAGAGACAACAGTGAATCAGTCTAAACCAAACTGTAAAACAGCAAAAGGCAGAGTGAGCGATGAACCAGCTGTTTCTGTCAGTGACCTGGCCAGTGACTGACTGCTTCAGACTCTCAGTGTGACCTCTGTTACTGTACCCTGGTTTTATAGAGAGATTCAGAGCTTTCACTTTCAAACCCACTCACGCCACATCCTTTGCTTTTCAGAGAAATCATGTGACTGTTTGTACAGAGTCAAACAGACCTTCAGCCCAACATATTCGTGCTGACCAGTAACTACCTGTCCGTACTGATCCCATTTAACAGCAACCCTCCTCTGGATATCTCTGACTTCCCTCTCTGCACCCACCCACCTCTTTCATGTGAATCAACACCCACCCACACTCTACTCCCCATCCACCCCTCTCTCTCCCCCCACTTCCCAACCACCTCTCTCCCCTATTTCCCACCCTCCTCTCCACACCCCACCCACCTCTCTCTCTCCACTCCCCATCCCATTCACTCACCCCTCTCTCCCAAATCACCATCGAAACACGGCTCTCTACCCACTCCCCACCCACCCTCCTGTGTCTCCCCACTCCCCACCACCCACATCTCCCTCCCCAATCCCCACCCACCAAAATCTCTCCCACCACGCCACACACCTGACCACTCCCCACCCACCCACTGTTGTCTCCCCAATCTCCCCCACCTCTCTCAACCACCCTCCTCTCTCTCTCCCCAATCCCCACTCACCCACCTTTTTCATCCCACCCCCACTCACCCACCTCTCTCTCTCCCCACTCCATACCCATTCATCTCTCCCCCATTCCCCATGGACCCTTCTCTCTCCCCACACCCCACCCACCCACTTCTCTCTGCCCAATTTAGACTCTCAGTGTGACCTCTGCTAATACTGCTGTACCCTGGTTTACAGAGAGTTTCAGAGCTTTTAGTTCCAAACTTTCCTTTTTAAAGAAATCATGTGACCGTTTGTAGGTAATCAAACAGGCCCAAAATATTTGTGCTGACCGGTAACTGCCTGTCCGTACTGATCCCAGTTCAGTCCAAATCCTATAGACTTTTAAATCACTCCTAACCCTCCACCCACCCACCTCTCCCCACTCCTCACCTACTTCTCTTTTCCCAATTCCTAACCATCTATTCATCTCTCCCCACTCACCCAGCTTTCACCCCACTCCCTACCTGTTTTCCACACTACCCGCCCACCCACCTCTCTCTCCCTACCACCTCTCTCTCCTCACTACGCACCCATCCCTCTCCCCTCTTCCCACCCACCAACCTGTCTCTCCCCACTCCTCACCCACACACCTCTCTCTCTCTATGCACATCTCTCTCCCCCCCCCACCCCACCCACCCACCTCTCTGTCCACACTTCACACTCATAGAAACATAGAAAATCTGCAGCACAATACAGGCCCTTCGGCCCACAAAGTTGGACTGAACATGTCCTTACCTATAGCCCTCTATTTTACTAAGCTCCATGTACTTATCTAAAAGTCTCTTAAAAGTCATATTCAAATCCACCACCGTTGCCGGCAGCCCATTCCACGCACTCACCACTCTCTGAGTAAAAAACTTACCCCTGACATCTCCTCTGTACCTACTCCCCTGCACTTAAACATGTGTCTTCTTGTGGCAACCATTTCAGCCCTGGGAAAAAGCCTCTGATTATCCACATGATCAATGCCTCTCATCATCTTATACACCTCTATCAGGTCACCTCTCATCCTCCGTCGCTCCAAGGAGAAAAGGCCGAGTTCACTCAACCTATTCTCATAAGACATGCTCTCCAATCCAGGCAACATCCTTGTAAATCTCCTTTGCACCCTTTCTATGGCTTCCACATCCTTCCTGTAGTGAGGCAACCAGAACTGAGCACAGTACTCCAAGTGGGGTCTGACCAGGGTCCTATATAGCAGTAACATTACCTCTCGGCTTCTAAATTCAATCCCACGATTGATGAAGGCCAATACACCGTATGCCTACTTAACCACAGAGTCAACCTGTGCAGCTGCTTTCAGCGTCCTATGGACTCGGACCCAAAGATCCCTCTGATCCTCCACACTGCCAAGAATCTTAACATTAATACTATATTCTACCATCATATTTGACCTACCAAAATTAACCACTTCACACTTATCTAGGTTGAACTCCTTCTGCCACTTCTCAGCCCAGTTTTGCATCCTATCAGTTTCCCGCTGTAACCTCTGACAGCCCTCCACACTATCCACAACACCTCCAACCTTTGTGTCATCAGCAAACTTACTAACCCATCCCTCCACTTCCTCATCCAGGTCACTTATAAACAGCACGAAGAGTAAGGGTCCCAGAACAGATCCCTGAGGCATCCCACTGGTGACCAACCTCCATGCAGAATATGACCTGTCTACAATGTGAGGGGATCCAGGTGTGCCCCTATTAACTGTTTGAAGAGATACAGAGAGAGACATTCATCATTGATGGCTTGTTTGGAAAGGAGAGAGAGAGATACAAAGATTAACGGTTGGACTGTCACTTTAAGGCATTGGAAGTAACTTTGGATTTTTACTGAGTTTGGAGTTGGAGACAGCACCGAGCAGCTCGAAGGTTGCTATGGTGACTGAAGGTGGTGGACACTCGATGTTATGATTTTCAGCTGGTTGTCGATGTTCCTTCCAAGGACAGGTTGCCTGCTTGTGCATTCCTTTACAAACAAAGGAGGGAGGGACTCTTTGAATGACAGTTGATGCTCAGCCTGGTGAAATAAATGGGAGGTCAGATGATACAGACCTTGGACACATGATCTGGACACTGAATGAGCATTGTTGTGCCGGCAGGAAAAGTGGGTTTTGGAGGATCAATCAGGCGGATTGATCCAAATTGCTATTCCAACGTAGGAAAAGGGGTTGACTGGTGGGGAGTTGTCTATGTGTCCACCCTCGCCTGGGTGATAGCTCCACCACAGGAAACCGGTCCCCCTGGTTCAAGTCACAGTCGGTGACTTGTAAAGGATTTCGGAGGACGACGAGAAGATCACGGCATCAGCTCACCTGAACACTCAACTCACTCTCTCTCTCTCTCTCTCTCTCTCTCCATCACTACTCAACTAAATACCACGAACTGAACTGAACTGAACTTTACTCAACATCGTAAGACTGTATCTTTTTACCCCTAGACTTAAAGAAGCTTGGTTATCATACATACATTCCACACTTACTGATTTACGTACTTTTATATATATTCATTGCTAACCTGTGTGATTTATTTACATTGATATTAATGTATTGCATAGTTACTAATAAATATTAGTAGTTTGTAGCAATATGAGACTCCAAAGTGGTTTCTATTTCTGCTGGTTTCTTTATCCCCGTCACGGGGTACGTGACAACAACCACTTTTTGCCTTCTGTGGGTAAGCCAGTTCTAGATCCACAAAGCAATGTCACATTGGATCCCATGCCTCCTTACTTTCTCAATAAGCCTTGCATGGAGTGCCTTATCAAATGCCTTGCTGAAATCCCATATACACTACATCTACTGCTCCTCCTTCATCAATCCTCAAAAAATTCAATCAGGCTCGTAAGGCACAATCTACCCTTGACAAAGCCATGCTGGCTACTCCTAATCATATTTTACCTCTCCAAATATTCATAAATCCTGCCTCTCAGGATCTTCTCCATCAACTTACCAACCACTGAGGTAAGACTCACTGGTCTATAATTTCCTGGGCTATCTCTACTCCCTTTCTTGAATAAAGGAACAACATTCACAACCCTCCAATCCTCCGGAACTTCTCCCATCCTCATTGATGATGCAAAGATCATTGCTGGAGGTTCAGCAATCTCCTTCCTCGCCTCCCACAGTAGCCTGGGGTACATCTCATCCAGTCCCGGCGACTTTTCAACTTGATGCTTTCCAAAAGCTCCAGCATATCTTCTTTCTTAATATCTACATGCTCAAGCTTTTCAGTCTGCTGCAAGTCATCACTACAATCACCACGATCCTTTTTCATTGTGAATACTAAAGTAAAGTATTCATTAAATACCTCTGCTATTTCCTCCGGTTCATAGAAACATAGAAACATAGAAAATAGGTGCAGGAGTAGGCCATTCGGCCCTTCGAGCCTGCACCGCCATTTATTATGATCATGGCTGATCATCCAACTCAGAACCCAGCCTTCCCTCCATACCCCCTGACCCCTGTAGCCACAAGGGCCATATCTAACTCCCTCTTAAACATAGCCAATGAACTGGCCTCAACAGTTTGCTGTGGCAGAGAATTCCACAGATTCACCACTCTCTGTGTGAAGAAGTTTTTCCTAATCTCGGTCCTAAAAGGCTTCCCCTCTATCCTCAAACTGTGACCCCTCGTTCTGGACCTCCCCAACATCGGGAACAATCTTCCCGCATCTAGCTTGTCCAATCCCTTTAGGATCTTATACGTTTCAATCAGATCCCCCCTCAATCTTCTAAATTCCAACGAGTACAAGCCCAGTTCATCCAGTCTTTCTTCATATGAAAGACCTGCCATCCCAGGAATCAATCTGGTGAACCTTCTTTGTACTCCCTCTATGGCAAAGATGTCTTTCCTCAGATTAGGGGACCAAAACTGCACACAATACTCCAGGTGTGGTCTCACCAAGGCCTTGTACAACTGCAGTAGTACCTCCCTGCTCCTGTACTCGAATCCTCTCGCTATAAATGCCAGCATACCATTCACCTTTTTCACCGCCTGCTGTACCTGCATGCCCACTTTCAATGACTGGTGTATAATGACACCCAGGTCTCGTTGCACCTCCCCTTTTCCTAATCGGCCACCATTCAGATAATAATCTGTTTTCCTATTTTTGCCACTATACACACTTCATACACATGTTCCATACACACTTTCCCACTGTCACACTTGATAGGTCCCATTCTTTCACATCTTATTCTCTTGTTCTTCACATGCCTTGGTGTTTTCCTTAATCCTGCCCGCCAAGGCCTTCTCATGGCCCCTTCTGGCTCTCCTAATTTCCTTCTTAAGCTCCTTCCTATTAGCCTTATAATCTTCTAGATCTCTGACATTACCTAGCTCTCTGAACCTTTTGTAAGCTTTTCTTTTCTTCTTGACTAGATTTATTACAGCCTTTGAACACCACGGTTCCTGTACCCTACCATAACTTCCCTGTCTCATTGGAATGTGCCTGTACAGAACTCCACACAAATATCCCCTGAACATTTGCCATATTTCGTCCGTACTTTTCCCTGAGAACATCTGTTTCCAATTTAAGCTTCCAATTTCCTGCCTGATAACCTTATAATTCCCCTTACTCCAATTAAATGCTTTTCTAACTTGTCTGTTCCTATCTCTCTCCAATGCTACTGTAAAGGAGACAGAATATGATCACTATCTCCATAATGCACTCCCACTGAAAGACCTGACACCTGACCAGGTTCATTTCCCAATACCAAATCAAGTACAGCTCTCCTCTTGTAAGCTTATCTGCATATTGTGGTAGAAGGCCTGTGGACATTTTAGACACAGTTTCTTTCTGTCCGCCTTTAACTTCTCCCTTTTCCAACTCAAACTTTGAAATTTTAACTTTATTCAGTCCGATCTTGTAGAGCGACAGTTATAATTATGCTTAACACAAGAAGCACCATAAGAAATCCCGAAGCAAGCGACGGTAAGCAAAAAAAAAAGCGCCAAGACTTCAGAGGAGCCACCCTGGGTAAATAGATTAGAGTCTCAAATCAGCTACATCGTTGCTGAATTAACTCAACTAAAAGAAAGATTTCTCCCTTTTGACGAAAAAATTGACTCTTTGAGCCTTGATCTCCAAGAACTTGAAGTACCCATTCCTGTCCCTTAGCCATCCAAGTCTCTGTAATGGCCACCACATCATATCTCCAAATACTGATCCATGCTCTAAGCTCATCCGCTTTGTTCACAACACTGCTTGTGTTAAAATAGACACATCTCAAACCTTTGGTCTGAGTGCGTCCCTTCTCTATCCCCTGCCTATGCTCCCTCTTGCACTGTCTACATGCTTTCTCTATTTGTGAGCCAACCTCCTCTTCCCCAGTCTCTTCAGTTCGGTTCACACCTCCCAACAATTCTAGTTTAAACTCTCCCCAGTAGGATATTGGTCTCCCTGGGATTCGAGTGCAACCCATCCTTTTTGTGCAGGTCACACCTGCCCCAAAAGAGGTCGCAATGATCTCGAAATCTGAATCCCTGCCCCCTGCTCCAATCCCTCAGCCACGCATTTATCCTCCACCTCACTCTATTCCTATACTCACTATCGCATGGCACAGGCAGTAATACTACCTTTGAAGTCCTGCTTCTCAACTTCCTTCCTAACTCCCTGTAGTCTGTTTTCAGGACCTCTTCCATGTTCCCATGTTCTTGGTACCAATATGTACCACGACCTCTAGCTGTTCTCCCTCCCACCGCAGGATATCTTGGACGCAATCTGAAACTTCCTAGACCCTGGCACCTGGGAGGCAAACTACCATCCGAGTTTCTTTCCTGCGTCCACAGAATCGCCTGTCTGACCCCCTAACTATAGAGTCCCCTATCACTACTGCCTTTCTCTTCCCTTCCCTACCCTTCTGAGCCTCAGGGCCGGACTCTGTGCCAGAGGTACGGCCACTGTTGCTTCCCCCAGTTAGGCTGTCCCAAACAGGAGTACTTATTGTCAAAGGGTACAGCCGCAGGGGTACTCTCTAGTACCTGACTCTTCCCCTTCCCCCTTCTGACTGTGACCCACTTGTCTGTCTCCCATGGCCCCGGTGTGACCATCTGCCTATAACTCCTTTCTATCACCTCCTCACTACTCACCCAACCATCTCTCTCCATACCCTCCTCTCCCACCCCATTCCTGACCCACCCTCCTCTCTCCCCACCATCCACCCACCTCTTTCTCCCCACTCCCCACCTACTCTCCTCTCTCTCCACACTCCCCACCCACCCACCTCTCTCCCCACTCCCCAACGACCTATCTCTCTCCTCATTCCCCATGAACCCTCCACTCTCTCCCTATTCCCCACCCACCCCCTTCTCTCTGCCCACATCAGACTCTCAGTGTGACCTCTGCTGATAGTGCTGTTACTGTACCCTAGTTTACAGAGAGATTCAGAGCTTTTACTATCACACTTTCCTTTTCAAAGAAATCACGTGACTGTGTGGAATCAAACAGGCATTTGGCCCAACATAGTCATGCTGACCAGTAACTACCTGTCTGTATTGATCCCAATTAACAGCTCAAATCCTATAGACATCTCTCACTCCTAACCCTCCGCCCACACTCGTCTCTCTCCCCACTCCTCACCCACTCTCCTCTCTCCCCACTCCCCACCCACACACCTCTCTCTCCCCACTCCCTACCCACTCTCCTCTCTCTCCCCACTCCCCACTCCCAACCCACAGACATCTCTCTCCACACTCCCCACCCACACACCTCTCTCCCCACTACCCACCCACACACCTCTCCCCCCACTCCCCAACCACCATTCTCTCTCTCCCCACACACATCTCTCTCTCCCCATTCCCCGCCTACCCCTCTCTCTCTTCACACTCCCCACCAACCTCTGTCTCCCCACTCCCAACCCACACACCTCTCTCCCTCCCCTCCCTACACCCTACCCACCTCTCTCTGCACACTTGCCTCCCACCCACCCCTCTCCCAAAACACCATAAACCCACGCCTCTCTCCCCACACCCCCTCCACACTCTGCATCTACCCAGCCCTCTCTCCCCACTCCCCACCAACTCAACTGTCACCCCACTCCCTACCCACCCACCTCTCATTCCCCATTCCCCACTCACCCACTTCTCTCTGCCCACTTATCACCTACCCACCTCCCTCTCCCCACCAACCTCTCTCTCCCCACTCTCCACCAACCCACCTCTCTCTCCCAACTACCCACCAAACTTCCTCTAACCCACTCACCACCCACCTCTCTCCCAACTCCCCACGCACCCAGCTCAACCCCCAATCCCGCCCACCACCTCTCACTCCCAACACACCACCCACCCATCTGTTCCCACTTCCCGTCCACCTCTCTCTCCCTAACCCTCTACCCACCTACCAGTCTCCTCAGTCCCTACTCACCAACCAGTCTCAACCACTCCCCACCCATCCACCTCTCTCTCCCCACTCCCAACCTACACACCTCCCTGTCCCAACACACCAACCATCCACACTTTCTCCCCACTCCACCCCACACTTATCTGTTCCTTCTCCCCGCCCATGCACCTCTCTCCCTGCTCCCCACCCATCCCAAACAGTCCTTCCAGGTGAGGCAACACTTCACTTGTGAGTCTGTTGGGGTCATCTATTGCATTCGGTGCTCCCGGTGCGGCCTCCTCTACATCGGTGAAACCCGACGCAGATTGGGGGACCACTTCGTCGAGCACCTCCACTCCGTCTGCCACAACAGACAGGATCTCCCGGTAGCCACCCACTTCAACTCTGCTTCCCATTCCCATTCAGATATGTCCATACATGGCCTCCTCTACTGCCATGAAGAGACTAAACTCAGGTTGGAGGAGCAACACCTTATATATCGATGAGGTAGTCTCGAGCCCCTTGGTATGAACATGAATTGTCCAACTTCCGGTAATTCCCTCCCCCTCCCCCTCCCTTCCTCTATCCCTATTTCACATCACCTCCCTCATAGTTCCGCCTCCTTCTACTACTGTGCATTGTTCTCCTGCCAATCACCTCCTTGCTTCCCCTCCCCCACCCCTTTGTCCTTCAAATTACTGTTGTTTTCAACTACCAGCATTCTTCAAACCCTTCCCCAAAGTTCTTCCTTCAGTCCTGATGAAGAGTTTCAGCCCAAAACGTTGACTAATCTTTTCAACTGATGCTGACTGACCTGCTGAGTTCCTCCAGCACATTGTGAGTGTTCCTCACTCATCTCTCTCTCTCCCACTCAACCCACCCACCACTCTCCCCTATCCCCACTCCCCACCAGTGCTGTATCTAAGGTATGGCAGGTATGGCACGTGCCCTGGGCACCACTTGAAGGGGGGGAGCCACTGAGCAGTTTCTATTAAAGCCAGACAAGCCATCCTCAGAGAGTGAAAAAAAAAATTGTCTTCAGATGTATGATCTGTCTTTGATTATCATGGGTGAGAAGCACTAGGATGGCCTTATTTCAGAGCATTGTGTAAGAAGACCATGAAACGTTTCTTCACAAAGAAGAAGGAAAGTGGAGCTGAAGGACAGAAGAGACGAAAGTTGGAGACGGAGGAAGCCAAGAGGTCAAGCAAGTTCTTCATGCCCTTCTTTGAAAAGCCCAGAACAAGTAATTCGACACGTTCCATGGAATCACCTGCACCTGCTACAAGTTTGTTAGAATCCGAAGGTGGATCAAGTACAAATGCGTCACAGGCCGAGGAGGAAGTCAAGTCAGATAAATCCGAGTATGACGAGATTAAGAGTGAGGCTGCCACAGAGAACGTGGACATGACAGGAAGGGAAGACGATGGTGGTGGTGGTGATGTTGAGTTTACTGATGAGATTTTACCTGACGAGATTGAACCTAGTGAACTGGATGGTGTCAAAGAGCCTCGAACTGTCATACCAGAAGTGACTGAACAGCATGATATTGGACTTCTGAAGTTCGCCAAGGATACTGGAAAAGCAATTCTGCCTGACGCATTGAGAACAGAAATAATAAAGCTGGGTTAGAAGTATTTCCAGAACAGTGAGGGGCCTTTCCTACCAACAAATAACCGCTCAATGAACAAAACTTGGCTCAAGCGGAAATGGTCGTGGTGAGGAAGTGACTCGCTCATGGCTGGTCTATTCCCCTTTTTAAAAAGTCTGCATTTTGTATCTGTTGTCTTCTCTATTCCCCGTCAGACCATCAATCCTCATTGGAGCAGGAAAGTGGATTCAACCAGTGGAAAACACCTGAAAGGATTAGTGTTCATGAAAATGCCAAGCATCATCGGGAATGCTTCACACAGTGGAAAGAAATGGAATGAAATTTAGCTGGAAACGGAGGAGTTTTTGACACGGTATTTCAGTCACAGAATAAGAAGGAAAAGCAGAAGTGGTGTGATATCTTGACGAGAAACTTTCACTGCATAAAATCCCTTGCGACTCAGAACCTGGCTTTGCCAGGACACAGGGAGTCACTTCAACTAGACAATTACTCCAATGTGGGAAATTTCCTTGGCTTACTGAAACTACTGGCCATCTTTCACCCTGTCATAAAAGAACACCTCACTCATTTGGAAAGTCATCCTGGATCCAAGTCGTATCTTTCACCGGGTGTTCAGAACAAATTCATCCACATGGTGGCATCCACTGTTTGCCGGAGTTTAATGAGAAGCATTCGTAAAGCCAAGTACAATGGTCTCATGTTCGACTCGACTCCTGATCAGGCACACCGTGAGCAGATGTCAGAAGTAGTGAGGTATGTGGAAGTTGATCTTGAGATGAAAACAGTCCGTGTTAGAGAGTCCTTCCTTGGTTTTATCCAGATAAGCCAGAAGGATGCTGAGAGCTTGATTGAAGACATCTTGAAACAGCTAGAGAAATTCAAAATGGAGCTACAAGATTGTCGGTCACAGTGCTATGACAACGCTGCTGTGATGGCTGGTCACAGAAGTGGTGTTCATCAAAGAATAAGTGAGAAAAACAACCTGGCAGTGTTTGTGAATTGCGACAATCACTCACTCGACTTGGTGGGTGTACATATAGCCAAATAGGATCCAATGATGGTCACGTTTTTTGGAACCATCGAAGCTCTCTACATGTTTTTCTCTCATTCAACACGGCGCTGGGAAAAACTCAAAAGCGCCGTGCCTGTGGTTGTTAAGTCAGAGTCTGAAACCAGGTGGAGTGCAAGGACAGAAGCAGTGAAGCCCGTCAACAAGTACCTTGAGTAGATATTTCAAGTTCTCCAGGACATGATAGACAATGAAAACGAGACCAGTAAAACAAGAAATGACGCAAGGCAGCTGGACAACCGCATGTTGAGATACGATTTTCTGATTTTGCTAGGATTTTGGAACAAAGTACTCATTCGCATTGACCGTATTCAAAAGGGGCTGCAGGATCCTAGCATGAACTTTCACGAAGCTGCCCTGGATTTGAAAGCCCTCTGAGCTCTTTTTTTATGATGAAAGAGAAGTGTTGGCGTGTAAGTCACTCAAAGAAGGAGTCGGTCTCTGTCAAGAATGGAATATTGAAGTTGAAAGACCTCAGAGACGAAAGAAATGAATGGCTGATGAGAACGCAAGAGTCGCTGGGTTAACAGCTAAGGAGGAAATGGAAAGAGTCATGAAGGGAACACTCAACCATCTTCACAGAGAAATGGATGAAAGGTTCACTCGTGGACTTCCGGTAGTGCTCATGGAGTGAAGTCGCGTTCTTGACTCGCTCCATTACCTCTGAGTTTTCTTTCTTCTGATCAGCTATATTTTAAGTAACCATTAAGGCATCAACTTTTACAATACTTTGAATTAAATTGGGCTCTTCGATAACTGGATGCGTTTAAGATCTGCTATGTCTAAGAATGGGTAAAACGGGAAGGATGGCAAACCTCCGGTTAGACCGAAAGGTACCGACTTCCCTCCGACTGAACCACCGGTGACTTTGAAAGCTATATCGGAGTTAATTCAAAGGGAAATTTCAACCTCTGTTACGGAGCTGATTCGTGCGGAAATTTCAATTCAGTTCCAGAAAATTGCCGATTCAATCGATAAGATACAAACATCTATTACGGAACATCAGTCGGCTATATCTGATCTTCAAAAATCCACACAACAAAGTGAGCTTAAGATGGGGAAAATCGAAGAAACAATTAATGTAATGAAGAAGAAACTTGATTTTCTGACCTTTAAAAACTCTGACTTAGAATCTAGAATGCGACGGCAGAATCTACGAATGATCGGGGTGCGTGAAGCTATTGAATCTGATAACCCTATGAAGTATTTTTCTCAACTTTTAAAAGATGCATTTCCTACTGTATTTCCTGACCAACCACCGCTACTGGATCGTGTTCACAGAATCCCATCATACTCGCCTAGGTCAGATAGACCTCGACATGTTATTTTACGGTTTCATTACTTTCAAGACAAGGAGAAACTGTTTCGATTCGTTCGATCTAAGGGTTTCATTGATTTTCTGGATCTTAAGTTCCGATTCGTGGAGGATTTCAGTAAACCAATCCGGGATCAACGGATTCGTTACAGATCTGTGATGTCGGAACTCTACAAGATGGATTTAAGACCCAGCGCTGCTTTACCCTGCACGTTTAAGGATTCGTACGCCGGATGGAGCCCTCCGTTTTTTTGACTCTCCATCGGATGCCCAGAGTTATTTGGATCAATTTTCACCATCAACATCTTAATTGTAATTTTTTAACTATCTCCGCTGATCGGAGGCTGTGAATTTGTCGGTCTTAATTTTTTTTTTGCCTTATATGGGCAGAAAAGTTTATTTTTGATTACTTAATATGGTTGCTAAACTTTCTTTTTAACTGCGTCATTTCTTTCTTTTTCCCAGGGGATTCTGGGTGGTTACTTCCTTATTGTCATTTTACGTATTTCCTTTGTGGCCTTAAATTTTGTAGTTTTTTAAAAATCTATTTTGTTTTGTAGGTTTTTATAACTAGTTTATGTTAATAATCTTATTTCTTTTTTGTTGTTCTGTTTATTCATGGGTCTGGGGTTTATTGCGGTTTTTTTTTCATATATTTTCTGGCTTTTATTCTGTTATGTGTTTATTTTAATTGAGTTATCTTTTTTTATTCTTTTACTGTTTTATAATCAGCTGATCTTTTTTATATTTACACTTTTTTTTTAGGGAGCGTATACCGGAAGTCATGGGGGTAGTTTTAGTCCTTGCTTCTTTCGGGCTGGTATGCGTTAGACTTAGCTTTCGGGACATGGGGTGGGGGGTGGTGGGAGGGGCTTCACTTTTTAGTTTCTTTCTTCTTGGGCTATATACATTATTGAAGTATGGGTTGCGTTCTTCTTCCCAGTATCTCTTGTATGTTCTGTTCCCTCTCCGGGTTCGTGGGTCGAGCCTATCGTCAATCCTCCTTGTTGTGGGTTGACTTTAGGGTTTATGGAGTCTATTATTAATTTTGTCTCCTGGAATACTAATGGTCTTAATCATCCTATTAAAAGGAAAAAAGTTTTTAAAGTGTTCCGGAGACTTAAAGCACAAATTTTATTCTTACAAGAGACCCATGTGCGGAGGGGGGACAGACTACGTTTTTTTAAATTCTGGAAGGGACATGAGTTTCATTCGAACTCCAATGCTAAGATTCGAGGCGTCTCTATCTTTATAGACTCCTCGGTTACTTTTATACAACATGATATTATCTCTGATCCGAATGGTAGATTTCTATTGGTTAGTGGTTTACTATTTAATAAAAAAGTAGTTTTGGTTAATGTTTATGCTCCTAATATGGATTGTCTGGAATTTTATAAATCATTATTTAATCAGTTTCCGAATTTGAATGAGTTTTCATTGATCTGGGGCGGAGATCTTAATACCTGTTTGCCTCCAGCTTTGGACCGTTCGGCTCCTTTACGGACCTTACCTAATAAATCTGCAACTTTGATTAATTCATTTCTTTCTGATTCTGGGTCGACGGACATTTGGCGCTTTTTGCATCCTCAGGAAAAAGATTTTTCTTTTTTTTCACATGTTCATCATTCCTATTCAGGAATTGATTATTTTTTCATTGATTCTCGTCTCATTCCTTCAGTGATTAAATGTGATTATGATTCTATAACCATTTCGGATCATGCTCCACTTAAGCTTTCTATTAAAATTCTGGCCAATATACAAAATAATAGACAATGGCGTTTTAATTCGCTGTTGCTTCAGGACTCGGACTTTGTTAACTTTATGAATGAACAGATTGATCTTTTTTTTACAATTAACCATACTGAGGATATTTCCGTTAACACTCTTTGGGATACTTTTAAAGCTTATATTCGTGGTCAGATTATCTCGTATTCTGCTGCTTTGAGGAAGAAGCAGAAGCAGGAGGAGTTGGTAATTGTGGACAAGATTAAGGAAATTGATAAGAAATATGTTATAGCTCCTTCTGAGGAGTTATATAAACAAAGAACTGAACTTCAAATGGAACACAGTTTATTACTCTCGTCCTCGATTGTAAACCAATTAAAGAAAACAAGAAGTGAATTTTATGTACACAGTGACAAAATTGGTAAACTGTTGGCTAATCAATTGAAGTCTAATTATGCTAAATCTCAAATTAATCAGATTTATAACCAAAATGATCGATTAATCATGTGGGGATTAATCAAACCTTCTGTGATTTTTACTCTTCCTTATATCAATCAGAGTCTCCTCGAGATTCTAAATATATGAATGATTTTTTAGATAATTTAGACTTCCCTGAGATTTCACAGGATATGACTTCTATGTTAGATACTCCTATTACCATGGATGAGATTAAGAATGTTATTTTCTCTATGAATTTGGGGAAAGCTCCTGGCCCTGATGGGTTTACCATAGAATTTTATAAATGTTTTGCTCCTTCATTAATCCCTTGGCTCTGTAGGGTTTTTGAGGCTTCATCGAAATTTGGTAAACTTCCTGAATCTTTTAATAGAGCGTCAATCTCTACTATTAAAGAAGGATAAAGATCCTGCTCAATGTGCATCTTATAGACCAATATCTTTATTAAATGTTGATTCTAAAGTTTTTTCTAAGTTATTAGCAAATAGATTAGAAAAAGTACTTCCTTCTATTATTTCGGAAGACCAAACGGGTTTTTATTAAAGGTCGTTACTCTTTTTATAATATTCGTACACTGTTAAATATCGTTTATACTCCCTCACAAAATGTTCCTGAGTGTGTTATCTCTTTAGATGCCGAGAAAGCTTTTGATAGAGTAGAATGACCTTATTTATTTAAGGTGCTTGAAAGGTTTAATTTCAGCTTGAAATTTATATCCTGGATTAAACTCTTATATTATTCTCCTGTGGCCTTGGTCCGTACTAACTCTTTAAGTTCACCTTTTTTCCTTCTTTTTCGAGGTACTCGACAAGGCTGTCCTCTTAGTCCCTTATTATTTGATATTGCATTAGAACCTCTTGCAATTGCCATTCGAGAATCTCCAAATATTACTGGGATAACTCGGGGCTTAAAGTCCCATAAATTATCACTCTATGCTGATGATTTACTTTTATATATCTCTAATCCTCAAAAATCCATCCCGGCTGTTTTAGAGTTATTAGCACAATTTGGTCTTTTTTCAGGTTATAAATTAAATCTTAGTAAGAGTGAACTCTTTCCGATTAATAAACAACTTCCCTTATATTATAAATTTCCATTTAAATTGATTAATAATTATTTTTCATATCTTGGGATTAAAATTACTCGTAAATACAAAGATTTATTTAAGACTAACTTTTTACCATTAATAGACCATATTACTCAACTTTCATCTAAATGGCTTCCTTTATATCTAACTTTGATTGGTCGTATTAACGCAGTTAAGATGTTTTTTTTTGCCAAAATTTTTATATATATTTCAGGCGTTACCAATCTTTGTTCCAAAATCATTTTTTTGATAAAGTTGACTCTAAAATTTCTTCATTTATTTGGCAGAATAAAAACCCGAGACTGGGTAAAATACATTTACAGAAAGCTAAGAGAGATGGAGGCTTAGCATTACCTAACTTTAGATTTTATTATTGGGCAATTAATATTCGACGTATGAAATTCTGGTTACTGGACCAGGATATACTATCCATTCCTAAATGGGTAGTATTGGAATTACAATCTGTTCAGGGTTTTACACTTGGCTCTATTTTAGGTTCCTCTCTTCCTTTTGATTGGAAATGCCTTAAACAGGTGTCTAACCCGATAGTTAAATATACCTTGCGTATTTGGTTTCAATTCAGAAAATTTTTTGATCTTAATCAATTTGGGTTAGCGATTCCTATTTTAAGTAACATATTTTTTCCTCCCTCTTTTACGGATCGTGCTTTTCAAATTTGGAAGACTAAGGGTATTTCACGGTTTTTGGATTTATTTTTAGATGGTTCCCTTATGTCTTTTGAACAATTATCTAATAAATATAACTTATCAAGAATACATTTTTTTAGATATTTACAAGTTAGAAATTTTCTAAGTACTATACTTTCTTCCTTTCCAATGCTCCCTCCTACATACATTTTAGATACTATAATCAACCTTAATCCATGTCAGAAAGGTGCATCGGCTATGATTTATAATATTATTATGAAACTTAGGAAAGCTCCATTTGATAAGATTAGGGTAGATTGGGAACAGGAATTGGGGTTTACCATTTCTGTGGATGACTGGGGGCAGATTTTACAATTAGTCAATACTTCCTCTATCTGTGCTAAACATTCCCTAATTCAATTTAAAGTTGTTCATAGAGCACATATGTCCAAAGATAAGTTAGCGCGCTTTTATTCTCATATTAATCCTTTTTGTGATAGATGTCCGGGGCAGATAGCCTCTTTAACTCATATGTTTTGGTCTTGCCCTACTTTGGAAACTCTTTGGAGAGACATTTTTAATATTATCTCCAAGGTATTGAATATAGATATCTCTCCTCACCCTATTACTGCTATCTTTGGACTACCTAAAATTTCCAGTAATTTCTCCCCTTCAGCCCGTAGAATGATTGCATTTCTTACTTTAATGGCGAAAAGATGTATCTTACAACATTGGAAAGAGCTTAATGCTCCAACTACCTTTTTTTGGTTTTCTCAGACGATATTATGCTTGAACTTGGAGAAAATTAGAAGCAATCTTTATGACTCCTCATTAAAATTTGAACAGACTTGGAGATCTTTTATTCAATATTTTCATTTAATGTAATATATACCCTTCTTGTTTTTTTCACTGTTTTTAATGGAGGTCGGGATTGAGGACGTGATTTTAAGTTTAACTCTGTTTGGTTTCAAGTTAGCCCATTGCTTTGCGTTGCTTTTAGTTAGTTGCACGGTGGGTTTTTTTGGGTTTTTTTTTTCTTTTTCTCCATTGATATATATATAAAATTAGTATACTATTATGTTACCTTGGTATGTTATGTTTAAATTACATTGTTTGTAGTATTTTTTTTGTATTAATATCTTCTGTAATTTTATTATATTCTAACAATGTATTAGTGTCTATATGGCTTACCTTTTTGTATACTTATTTAATAAAAAGATTTAAAAAGAAAAGAAAGGTTCACTCGTTTGCACAACACTGATGCCAAGTTTGGGTTCCTTCTCGATGTCGAAGGATTGTGTTATGGCGCCAACAGTAACGACCTAAAGAAGAAGAAGTGCGGAAATTTGGGCGAATTGTACAGCTCTGATGTTGATGGACAGCAGCTATATGAAGAAATTTTGGATTGCAGAATGTTGCTGTCAAGGTGGGTCAACATGAAAATATCAAGACCTGAAGAGCTTCTTGAATTTATTGTTCAGTATGGAGATGAGAGCGTCTTCCCCAATCTTCGCATTGCTATTCAGATAATGCTAACCATCGCAGTTTCCATCGCCAGCTGTGAAAGATCATTCAGCAAGTTAAAACTAATACTTTCATATTTGAGAGCCTCCATGGATCAAGGCAGACTCTGTGATCTTGCTCTGCTGAGTGTAGAAAGAGAAGAGAAGAAACTGAAAAAACTGACTTTGTTCACATCATAGACCAGTTTGCATCAGTGAAAGCAAGGAAGGTGCAGTTATAATTTTCATGTAGTGCCATAATTTGTTAATTAAAAGATTAACAAGTTTGACTTGTATTTCTGAACTGATATTATGGTAAAGTTGTCTAAAAGCTGGGTGTCAGATGTTTGGACAGGGGCGCAATTTCAGTGCTTGCCGTAGGCGCTATTTTCCATAGATACGCTCCTGCTCTCCACCCACCTCTCTCTCTCTCCCACTCTGCCCACCCACCAATCTCTCCCCACTCCCCACCCATACCTTTCTAATCATTCCCCACCCACCCACCTCACTCCCCTCTCCCCACTTCCCAGCCACCTCTCTCTCCCCACTCCACGCGCCTCGCTCTCCCCACTCGCCACCCACCTACCTCTCTCTCCTTACTTCCCACCTACCTACATCTATCTCTCCTATCCCGCCCAACCATCTCTGACTCGGAGAGGAGTTATTTGCAGACCTTCAAACAGTAGTAAAAATATGGTTTACAAATTACAATGTGAAGTACAAAATGCATGCCAAAATGCAATGTTATGATCGTCATTGGGGATTTCAATATGTAGGTAGATTGGGGAAATCAGATTGATGCAGGATCCCAAGAGGGAGAATTCCTAGAGTACATATGAGATGGCTTTTTAGCCAGCTAGTGGTTGAGCCCACTAGGAGATAAGCTATTCTGGATTGGGTGTTGTGCCATGAACCAGGATTAGAAAGCTTCAGGCAAAGGAACCCTCAGGAACCAGTGATCACAATATGACAGAAATCAGCTTGCAATTTGAGAAGGAGAAGCTAATGGCAGATGTATCAGTATTACTGTGGAGTAAAGGGAATTATAGAGGCATGAGAGAGGATCTGGTCAAAATTGATCAGAAAAAGAACAGTGGCAGGGTTGACGGCAGAGCAGCTGTTGTTGGAATTTTTGGGAGCAATTTGGAAGCTTCAGGATTCCTTCCCAAAGGGAAGAAGTATTCCAAAGGCAGGATGATATAACCATGAATGACAAGTTAAGTTAAAACCAAAAATCAGTGGGAAGTTAGAGGATTGGGAAACTTTTAAAAGCCAACTTAAAGTCGCAAAGAAGGAAAAGATGGAATATGAAGGTAAGCTGGCTAATAATATTAAAGAGGATACCAAAAGTTTCTTCAGATACATAAAGTGTAACAGAGAGGTAAGAGCAGATATCGGATTGCTGGAAAATGATGCTGGAGAGAGAGGGGGATAAGAAAATGGTTAATGAACTGAAGACGTATTTTGCATCAGTCTGCACTGCGGAAGACACTAGCAGTATGCTGGAAGTTCGAGTGTGTCAGGGGGCTGAGGTGTGTGATGTTGCCATTATTAGGGAGAAGGTTCTTGGGAAACAGAAAGTCTGAAGGCAGATAAGTCAGCTGGACCAGATGGAATACACCCCAGGGTTCTGAAAGAGGTGACTGAAGAGATTGTGGAGGCATTGGTAGTGATCTTTCAGAAATCAATTGATTCTGGCATGCTTCCAGAGGAATGGAACATTGCAAATGTCGTTACATTCTTCAGAAATGATAGGCTAGTTTGACTGACCTCAGTAATTGAAAAGACATTGCAGTCATATGTTAAGGATGTGGTTTTGGGGTACTTGAAGGCACATGATAAAATAGGCCATAGTCAGCTTGATTTCCTCAAAGGAAAGCCTTGCCTGACAAATCTGTTGGAATTCTTTGCCACACATGGCTGTGGAGGTCAAGTCATTGAATATATTTAAAGTCGAGATTGGTAGGTTCTTGATTAGTCAGGGCATGAACGGTTACGGGAAGAAGGCAGGAGAATGGGGTTGACAGGGTTAATTAACCATGGTGGAATGGTTTATCAGTTTCAATGGGCTGAATGGCCTAATTGAGCTGGTCTGTCTGAAGGTCTTGTGGTGTTAACACACACCAGTCCTTACCGAGAGATCAGCATTGGAAAGGGTGAGCAGTCTCAAGTTCCTGGCTGTCAACGTCTCAGAGGATTTATCCTTGGCCTAACATATTGATGCAACTATGAGGAAAGCACGTTAGTGACTATATTGCATTGGGAGTTTGAGGAGACTTGTTTTGTCTCCAAAGACCATTAACAAATTTCGAAAGATGTCTGCACAACAGTCTGACTGGGTGTATCGCTACCTGGTATGGAGAGGCCAATGACCGGGTTTGGAAAAATCTGCAGAATGTTGTAAACTCACCAGCTCCCACATGGGGACCAGCCTCCCTCCATCGAGAATATCTTCAAAAGTCAATGATTCAAAAAGGAAGCATCCACCATTAAGGACCCTCACCATCTGGAACAAGTCCTCTTCTCATTACTACCATCAGGCAGGAGGTACAGGAGCCTGAAGACCTACACTCAATGTTTTAGGAACAGCTTCCTTCCCTCTGCCATCAGATTTCTGAACGGTCCATGAGTCAGAATCAGGGGAGGAGAAGATGGCGACGCGATGACAATGCGCGCGGCCTCTCCGGTGGATGATACCTGTAATCTGTCAAGTAAGGGACCGTGCACAATTCTGATTTGGTGGAGACAGACGTGAGAGTACGGAGGAACAACTAGAAAACTTCTGAAATGCCCGCTTCGCTGCCGCAGCTACTGTACGGTAACCGGAATCTCTGGAGCAGAAGGCCCCAAAATCCTTGACTTTGCTTGTTTCAATGGCTGGGGCTAGGTTGAAGGCGCTCGGCAGAGGATGGCGCTCGGGAGGCTGTATTGGAGGGGCTGGTCAGAGGTTCGAAGTTTCAGATGGACGGACTCAGTGTCAGCTGCTTCCAAGGCATCGGCAAGTTGACAGTGTCTGGAGGTTTATGGCAGGGAGTTTCTCCCTTTTGTCGCCTGCTATCCGGGTCTCGGGAGTCGATCGACTCGGGGACTTTGAGACTTTTTTTTAACCGTGCCCATGGTTTGTTCTTCATCAAATTATGGTATTGCTTTGCACCGCTGTAACTATATGTTATAATTATGTGGTTCTGTCAGTGTTAGTCTTTGGTCTGTCCTGTTTTCTGTGATAGCACTCCGGAGAAACATTGTATCATTTCATAATGCATGTATGCATTTCTAAATGACAATAAAAGAGGACTGAGTGTTCTCATAATCTAAATCTAAGTCCAAAATCAGAATCAGAATCAGGTTTATTATCAACGGCATGTGTTGTGAAATTTGTTAACGTAGCAGCAGAAGTTCAATGCAATAAATAATATAGAAGAGAAAAAAATAAATTCAAATTAAAAATTATAAATAAGTAAATTAACTACAGTACAAGTATATTGAATAGATGAAAAATCATCAAGAAATAGAAATAGAAACATAGAAAATGTACAGCACAATACAAGCACTTTGGTCCAGAAAGCTGTGCCGAACATGTCCTTACCTTAGAAATATATATTAAAAAAGTGAGGTCGTGTTCACAGGTTCAATGTCCATTTAGGAATCAGATGACAGAGGGGAAGAAGCTGTTCCTGAATCGCTGAGTGTGTGTCTTCAGGCTTCTGTACCTCCTGCCTGAGGGTAACAATGAGAAAAGGGCATGGCCTCGGCGGGGTAATTCCCTTAATATGAACTCTGCCTTTCTGAGACACCGCTTCTTGAAGATGTCCTGGGTACTTTGTAGGCTAGTGCCCAAGATGGAGCTGACTAAATTTACAATCCTTTGCAGCTTCTTTCGGTCCTGTGCAGTAGCCCCTCCATACCAGACAGTGATGCAACCTGTCAGAATGCTCTCCACGGTACATTTTTCGAGGTTTTTGAGTGTTTTTGTTGACATACCAAACCTCTTCAAATTCCTAATGAAGTATAGTTGCTGTTTTGCCTTCTTTATAGTTGGGACCAGGTAGGGTCCTTAGAGATCTTGACACCCAGGAACTTGAAACTGCTCACTCTCTCCATTGTGGGGATGGAACTGGACTCTCTCACGGTGGTGTCTGAAAAGAGGATGCTGTCCAAGTTGCATGCCATCTTGGACAATGTCTCCCATCCACTACATAATTGACTGGGTAGGCACAGGAGTACATTCAGCCAGAGACTCATTCCACCGAGATGCAACACTGAGCCTTCATCAACTGTGGGATTTAGTTCAAGAGGTAATATTACAGCTATATAAGACCCTGGTCAGACCCCACTTGGAGTACTGTGCTCAGTTCTGGTCGCCTCACTACAGGAAGGATGTGTAAATTATAGAGACGGTGCAGAGGAGATTTACAAGGACGTTGCCTGGATTGGGGAGCATGCCTTATGAGAAATGGTTGAGTGAATTCGGCCTTTTCTCCTTGGAACAACGGACGGTGAGAGGTGACCTGATAGAGGTGTACAAGATGATGAGAGGCATTGATCGTGTGGATAGTCAGAGGCTTTTTTCCAGGGTTGAAATGGCTAACATGAGGGGGCATAGTTTCAAGGTGCTTTTAAGTAGGTACGAGGTGGGTGTCAGAGGTAGGTTTTTCCACACAGAGTGGTGCGGATGTGGAATGCACTGCCAGCAAAGGTGCTAGAGGCAGATACAATAGGATCTTGCAAGAGACTCTTAGATAAGAATATGGAGCTTCGAAAAATAGAGGCCAATGGTGGTAGGGAAATTCTAGGCAGTTTCCAGAGTAGGTTACATGATCAGCACAACATTGTGGGCCGAAGATCCTGTAATGTGCTGTAGATTTTCTATGTTTCTAAGCTAAACTGCTCATAATTCTCCAAGTGAGCCCTCATCAATGTTTTATTAAGTCTCAAGATTATATCCTTGCGTTTATATTCTAGTCTCTTGACATGAATGCCAACATTGCATTTGCCTTCCTCACCACTGACTCAATCTGAAAATTAACCTTTCGGCAATCCTGCACAAGGACCTTTACTCACCATTTTTCTGTATATTCTCCATCTCGAAAATAGTCAACCCTTTCCACCCTTACCAAAGGGCATGAACCTACACTTCCCAATGCTGTATTCCATCTACCCATTCTCCTAATCCATCTGTCCTTCTGTCATGCACTTCCTTAAAATAACCTGCCTCTCCATCTATCTTCATATTGTCTGCAACCTGTGTAAAAAAAAGCCATCAATCCCATCATCCACATCATTGTCATATAAAATAGAATATAGAACATAGAATAGAACAGCACAATGTTGTGCCGACCCTCAGACCCTGCCTCCCATATAACCCCCCATCTTAGATTCCTCCATATACCTGTCTAGTAGTCTCTTAAATTTCACTAGTGTATCTGCCTCCACCACTGACTCAGGCAGTGCATTCCACGCACCAACCACTCTCTGAGTAAAAAAACCTTCCTCTAATATCCCACTTGAACTTCCCACCCCTTACCTTAAAGCCATGTCCTCTTGTATTGAGCAGTGGTGCCCTGGGGAAGAGATGCTGACTATCCACTCTATCTATTCCTCTTATTATCTTGTACACCTCTATCATGTCTCCTCTCATCCTCCTTCTCTCCAAAGAGTAAAGCCCTAGCTCCCTTAATCTCTGATCATAATGCATACTCTCTAAACCAGGCAGCATCCTGGTAAATCTCCTCTATACTCTTTCCAATTTTTCCACATCCTTCCTATAGGAAGGATGACCAGTATTGGACACAGTACTCCAACTGTGGCCTAACCAGAGTTTTATAGAGCTGCATCATTACATCGCGACTCTTAAATTCTATCCATCGACTTATGAAAGCTAACACCATAAGCTTTCTTAACTACCCTATCCATCTGTGAGGCAACTTTCAGGGAACTGTGGACATGTACCCCCAGGTCCCTCTGCTCCTCCACACTACCAAGTATCCTGCCATTTACTTTGTACTCTGCCTTGGAGTTTGTCCTTCCAAAGTGTACCACCTCACACTTCTCCGGGTTGAACTCCAGCTGCCACTTCTCAGCCCACTTCTGCATCCTATCAATGTCTCTCTGCAATCTTCGACAATCCTCTACACTATCTACAACACCACCAACCTTTGTGTCATCTGCAAACTTGCCAACCCACCCTTCTACATCCACATCCAGGTGGTTAATAAAAATCACGAAAAGTAGAGGTCCCAGAACAGATCCTTGTGGGACACCACTAGTCACAACCCTCCAATATGAATGTACTCCCTCCACCACCACCCTCTGCCTTCTGCAGGCAAGCCAATTCTGAATCCACCTGGCCAAACTTCCCTGGATCCCATGCCTTCTAACTTTCTGAATAAGCCTACTGTGTGGAACCTTGTCAAATGCCTTACTAAAATCCATATAGATCACATCCACTGCACTACCCTCATCTATATGCCTGGTCACCTCCTCAAAGAACTCCACGATCTGCCCTTCACAAAGCCATGCTGACTGTCCCTGATCAAATCATGATTCTCTAAATGCCCATAGATCCTATCTCTGAGAATCTTTTTCAACAGCTTTCCCACCACAGATGTAAGGCTCATTGGCCTATAATTACCTAGACTATCCCTACTACCTTTTTTGAACAAGGGGACAACATTCGCCTCCCTCTAATCCTCCGGTACCATTCCCGTGGACAACGAGGAGATAAAGATCCTAGCTAGACTCAGCAATCTCTTCCCTCACCTCGTGGAGTAGCCTGGGGAATATCCCGTCAGGCCCTGGTGACTTATCTGTCCTAATGTATTTTAACAACCTAACAACTCCTCTCCCTTAATATCAACATGCTCCAGAACATCAACCTCACTCATAATGTCCTCACCATCATCAAGTTCCCTCTCATTGGTGAATACCAAAGAGAAGTATTCATTGAGGACCTCGCTCACTTCCACAGCCTCCAGGCACATCTTCCCACCTTTACCTCTAATCGGTCCTACCTTCACTCCTGTCATCCTTTTTTCTTCACATAATTGAAGAATGCCTTGGGGTTTTCCTTTACCCTAGTCGCCAAGGCCTTCTCATGTCCCCTTCTTGCTCTTCTCAGCCCTTTCTTAAGCTCCTTTCTTGCTTCCCTATATTCCTCAATAGACCCATCTGATCCTTGCTTCCTAAACCTCATGTATGCTGCCTTCTTCCTCTTGACTAGATTTTCCACCTCACTTGTCACCCATAGTTCCTTCACCCTACCATTCTTTATCTTCCTCACTGCGACAAGTTTATCCCTAACATCCCGCAAGAGATCTCTAAACGTCGACCACATGTCCATAGTACATTTCCCTGCAAAAACATCATCCCAATTCACACTCGCAAGTTCTAGCCTTATAGCCTCATAATTTGCCTTTCCCCAATTTAAAATGTTCCTGCCCTCTCTGATTCTATCCTTTTCCATGATAATGCTAAAGGCCAGGGAGCGGTGGTCACTGTCCCCCAGATGCTCACCAACTGAGAGATCTGTGACCTGACCCGGTTCATTACCTAGTACTAGATCTAGTATGGCATTCCCCCTCGTCGGCCTGTCAACATACTGTGACAGGAATCCATCCTGGACACACTTAACAAACTCTGCCCCATCTAAACCCTTGGAACTAATCAGGTGCCAATCAATATTAGGGAAGTTAAAGTTACCCATGATAACAACCCTGTTATTTTTGCACCTTTCCAAAATCTGACTCCCAATCTGCTCCTCTGTATCTCTGCTGCTACCAGGGGGCCTATAGAATAGAAAACATAGAAAATAGGTGCAGGAGTAGGCCATTCGGCCCTTTGAAACTGCACCGCCATTCAGTATGATCATGGCTGATCATCCAACTCTGAACCCTGCACCAGCCTTCCCTCCATACCCCCTGATCCCTTTAGCCACAAGGGCCATATCTAACTCCCTCTTAAATATAGCCAATGAACTGGCCTCAACTGTTTCCTGTGGCAGAGAATTCCACAGATTCACCACCCTCTGTGTGAAGAAGTTTTTCCTAATCTCAGTCCTAAAAGGCTTCCCCTTTATCCTCAAACTGTGACCCCTCGTTCTGGACTTCCCCAACATCGGGAACAATTTTCCTGCATCTAGCCTGTCCAATCCCTTTAGGATTTTATATGTTTCAATCAGATCCTCCCTCAATCTTCTAAATTCCAACGAGTACAAGCCTAGTTCATCTAGTCTTTCTTCATATGAAAGTCCTGCCATCCCAGGAATCAATCTGGTGAACCTTCTTTGTACTCCCTGTATGGCAAGGATGTCTTTCCTCAGATTAGGGGACCAAAACTGCATACAATACTCCAGGTGTGGTCTCACCAAGGCCTTGTACGACTGCAGTAGTACCTCCCTGCTCCAGTACTCGAATCCTCTTGCTATAAATGCCAGCATACCATTTGCCTTTTTCACCGCCTGCTGTACCTGCATGCCCACTTTCAATGACTGGTGTATAATGACACCCAGGTCTCATTGCATCTCCCCTTTTCCTAATCGGCCACCATTCAAGTACTAATCTGTTTTCCTATTTTTGCCACCAAAGTGGATAACTTCACATTTATCCACATTAAATTGCATCTGCCATGAATTTTCCCACTCACCCAACCTATCCAAGTCACCCTGCATCCTCTTAGCAACCTCCTCACAGCTAACACTGCCGCCCAGCTTCGTGTCATCCGCAAACTTGGAGATGCTGCCTTTAATTCCCTCATCCAAGTCATTAATATACATTGTAAACAACTGGGGTCCCAGCACTGAGCCTTGCGGTACCCCACTAGTCACTGCCTGCCATTCTGAAATGGTCCCGTTTATTCCCACTATTTGCTTCCTGTCTGCTAACCAATTCTCTATCCACATCAATACCTTACCCCCAATACCGTGTGCTTTAAGTTTGCACACTAATCTCCTGTGTGGGACCTTGTCAAAAGCCTTTTGAAAATCCAAATATACCACATCCACTGGTTCTCCCCTATCCACTCGACTAGTTACATCCTCAAAAAATTCTATGAGATTTGTCAGACATGAATACCCCCAAGAGAGTAACTGCTCCCTTTCTGTTCCTGACTTCCACCCATATTGACTCAAAAGAGGATCCTGCTGCATTATCCACTCTTTCTGTAGCTGTAATAGTATCCCTGACCAGTAATGCCACCCCTCCTCCCCTTTTTCCGCCCTCTCTATCCCTTTTACAGCACTGAAATCCAGGAATATTGAGAATCCATTCCTGCACTGGTGCCAGCCAAGTCTCTGTAATGGCCACTACAACATAATTCCATGTATGTATCCAAGCTCTCAGTTCATCACCTTTGTTCCTGATGCTTCTTGCATTGAGGTACACACATTTCAGCCCTTCTACCTTACTGTCTTTACACCGTTTATTCTGCTTCTCTTTCCTCAAAGCCTCTCTGTATGTTAGATCTGGCTTTACCCCATGCACTTCTTTCACTGCTCTATCGCTCTGGGTCCCATCCCCCTTGCAAATTAGTTTAAACCCTCCCAAACCACGCTAGCAAACCTACCTGCAACGATATTGCTCTCCCTCGAGTTCAGGTGCAACCCATCCAATCTGTACAGGTCCCACCTCTCCCAGAAGAGATCCCAATGATCTAAAAATCTAAAACCCTGCTCCCTGCACCAACTCCTCAGCCACGCATTCAACTGCCATCTCCTCCAATTTTTACAATAACATAAAAAGAATTGGTCCCAACACAGACCCCTGTGAAACACCACCAGTCTCCAGTAGCCAAACAGAAAAGGCTCCCTGCATTCCCACTCTTGCCTCCTGCCAATCATCCACTGCTTTATCCATGCTAGAATCTTTCCATAACACCATGGCTCATAGCTTGTAAAGCAGCCTCATGTGGCACCTTGTTAAAAGCCTTCTGAAAATCCAAGTACACAACATAAAGCGATTTGCATAATTAACTTGAAACTATTGGAATTATGAGCACCAGATCCAAAGTGACCCCATACACTCACTTCTATGACCTGCATGGGGGAGCAGCGTGGCCTCGGTTGTAGCAAGGACTGGGCCTCAAGCCGCGGTGTTGCCTGTTTATAACCACTCAGGGGAGAGGCGTCGGAGTTGATGCGCTGATTCGGAGGCGGTGTGGCATGATGTCCAAGCTGGAGTCAATGCTGTCCCAATGTTTGGTTGGTAGAAGACAAGCTGTATTAAGTTTGAGTGCAGACTGCTGCAATATTCATGGATTCAGGGTCTTGGACAATATTTTTTTGTGTGACAGTATTTTACTGAGTGTGACGATGTGTTTTACACCTAGGTGCTGGTGTAACGCTGTTTTATTTGGCTGCATTTATGGGTTTTCATGTATGGTTGAATGACAACTAAATTCGAACTTGTACTTGTTCCTGTTGCTGAATAGAAAATCCAGTATCACACCCTCTGTAGCTCAGAACTCTACATATTTATTAAGGAAACTTTCCTGAACACATTTAACAATCTCTATGCCATTCAATCCTTTTATAGTATAGGCTCAGTCAATATGTGTGAAGTTAAAATCACCGAACGCAACCTTATTCTTCTTGCAAAAGTCTGTTATCTTTCTACAAATTTGTCCCTCTAAATCCTGCTGACAATAGGGAGGCCTACAAATATAATCTCAGGAAGGTGCTCAGCCTTCCCTATTCCTCAGTTGCAGACAAATAGACTCAGTAGACGAGCACTCCAGTCTGTCCTGTCAGAGCACTGTCTGATTTTCTCTGACTAGCAATGCCATCCCTCCCACTTTAATGCCTCTCTATCATGTCTAAAACAACAGAACCCCAGAATACTGAACTGCCAGTCCTACCCCTCCAGGAATAAAGTTTCACTCATGGCAACAACGTCCTAATTCCATATGCTGATCCATGTCCTAAACTCATCCACCTTTCCTACAATAATCCTTGCATTGAAATAATCACAATTCACAACATTACTCACACTGTGCTCAACATTTTGGTTCCTGTCTTTGCATGTAGGCTTGATAACATCTTCTCTCACAATGACTCCACTATCCGCCCTGGCACTCTGGTTCCCAACCCCTGCAACTCTAGTTTAATCCCCCTCCCCTCTCCAGAGCAGCACAGGCAAACCCTCTCACTGGGATAATGGTCCCCCGCCAGTTCAGGTGCAAACACACCTTCCTTGGAAGACAGCCCAAAGATCAGGAAATTCATACACACTCCCTCCTGTACTAACTCCTGAGCCACAGGATCTGTCCATTATCCCAGTGACCTCATTTTCTTTCTATATTTGACAGTGTCATCTCCCCTACCAGTCATAGTCTCTGTGTTCCCCCACCCTGTCAGATAAGCTTAAACCCACCCCAACAGCACCAGTAAACTCCCTGTAGGGATATGGACTCCATCCTGGATTGCGCACAAATGATCCAGCTTGTAAAGGTCCCACATTGCTCCAAAAACTTTCTCAATGATGCAGAAACCTAAACCCCTCTCTCCTGTACCATCACCAGCTGTGTTCATCTGACGTACATGGCCCTTGTGGCTAAAGGGATCAGGGGGTATGGAGGGAAGGCTGGTGCAGGGTTCAGAGTTGGATGATCAGCCATGATCATACTGAATGGCGGTGCAGGCTCGAAGGGCCGAATGGCCTACTCCTGCACCTATTTTCTATGTTTCTATTTTCTATGTTTCTATCCTCCTGTTCTCTGATACTCAGGAGTGTGTGGCACTGAACGTAATGGAGAGAATGAAACCTTCCCTGCCTTTATCTTTATTTCAGTGAACAGCCCACCCTTGCTGCTCACCAATCAGCTGTTTCCACTGACACACATCACTTCCTGAATGGTGACATCACCTCCAGCTCTTCCAATGGTCTCGACAAGGTAGGTGGGCTCTAAATATGCAATGGTCTGTCCCACGTCTCTCCCCCAGATGTTAATTAAATTTGATTTGATTTGATTTTGCCTGGAGGTTGATAGATTCTTGATTATTTTATTTATTTATTTTGATATAAAGTGCGGAAGAAGCCCTTCCAGCACATCCTACCTCGTCATCCTAGTAATACCCGACAAACACCCAATTAATCCCTAACCTCATCAGAGGACAATTTATAATGACCAAGTGCCCTGCCCGGTGCATCTTTGGACTATGGGAGGAAATGGGAGCACCTGGAGGAAACTAACACATTCCACAGTGAGGACATAGAGTGAGTCCTTACAGAATACTGTCGGAATTTCATCCAGCTCCTCCAAGAGGACCAGAACCTTGTCGTAGGGTTGGAGGCTTTCCTGCCTCAATGACCCAGATAGCTATGTTTCCTGGAGTCAGGGTCTTGTGCTTTGGCTCTTGGTAGGGTCATCCCTGCCAAACAGGTCAAAGGGAGACCAGACTAAGAGTGATCCACGGTCCTCCAGGCTTGGGAGTTCAGCTCAGGGCTAACAGCCCCAGATGGTCAAAAAAAAATAGTTAGGGAAACAGCGTTTCTTGTGTCTTATGGTCCTATGGTAAAATTGTTTCTACAAATAATGAACAACAAAGGTCCCAGTAGTAATCCTTGTGATACACCACTCATCACAGGTCTCCTGTCCAAGAAACACCTTCCTCTGGCTTCAATCCTCACCCTTTGCTTCTTCCCATCAAACCAATTATTAGTTGACTAGCCTCCCTTGGATCTCTCAAACCTTATCTTCTAGACTAGCCCTGTATGCATCTCATTCTTTCTGTCAGGGAGGAGGTACAGGAAAGACCCACACTCAATGATTCAGCAAGCCAATTATGAATTGGTTGACTATCTTCCAAGAGCAAGATAGTGATGTTATGTTTGTGGGTTCATGGACCATTCAGAACTCTGATAGCAGAGGGGAAGAATCTTTTCCTAAAACATTGCGTGTGGGTCTTCAGGCTCCCGAACCCCCTCCCTGAGGAAGCAATGAGAAGAGGACTCGTCCCAGATGGTGAGGGTCCTTAATGGTGGATGCTTCCTTTTTAAGACATCTGTAGAAATTTGATAGAGTCTTTGGAGACAAACAAGTCTCCTCAAACTCCTAATGAAATATAGTCATTAACGTGCTTTCCTCATAGTTGCATCAATATGTTAGGCCAAGGGTAAATCCTCTGAGACGTTGACAGCCAGGAACCTCACCCTTTCCAATGCTGATCCCTCAGTAAGGACTGGTGTGTGTAAACACCACAAGACCTTCAGACAGACCAGCTCAATTAGGCCATTCAGCCCATTGAGTCTGATCAACCATCATTGCTAATTTATTAACCCTGTCAAACTCATTCTCCTGCCTTCTTCACGTAACTGTTCATGCCCTGACTAATCAAGAACTTTTCAATCTCCACTTTAAATATTCTCAATGACTTGACCTCCACAGCCATTTGTGGCAAACAATTCCAGCAGATTTGTCAGGCAAGACTTTCCCATGCTAACTGTGGCCCATTGTATCATGTGCTTTCAAGTACCCCAAAACCACATCCTTAACAAACAACTGCTACATCTTCACAATCACTGAGGTCAGACTAACTGGCCTATAATTTCCTTTTTCTGCCTTGCTCCCTTCTTGAAGAATGGAGTGATCCTTGCAATGTTCCATTCCTCTGGAAGCATGCGAGAAGCAATTGATTCTTGAAATTTCACTCCCAATGCCTCCACAGTCTCTTCAGTCACCTCTTTAAGAACCCTGAGGCGTATGGTATCTGGTCCTGGTGACTTATCTACCTTCAGACTTTACTGTTTCCCAAGAACCTTCTCTCTAATAATAGCAACATCACACACTTCTGCCCCCGACACACTCAAACTTCCAGCATACTGCTAGTGTCTTCCACAGTGAAGACAGCTGCAGAATACTTCTTCAGTTCATTCATCATTTTCTTGTTCATCACCCACCCCACCCCCCCCCACCACCCCAGCATCATTTTCCAGTAATCAGATGTCGACTCTCACCTCTCTGTTACACTTTATGTATTTGAAGAAAGTTTTGGTATCCTCTTTAAAATTATTGCTAGCTTATTTTCATCTTCCGTGTTTTCCTTCTTTATGACTATTTTTAGTTTCATTCTGTTGGTTTTAAAGCATTTTCCAGTCCTCTAACTTCCCACTAATTCTTGGGTTTGACTTCTCTTGTTGGTCACAGCAATATCATCCTGCCTTTAGCATACTTCTTCCTCTTTGGGAAGGAATCCTGCACCTTCCAAATTGCTCCCAAAAATTCCAGAAACTGCTGCTCTGCCATCATCCCTGCCAGTGTTCCTTTCCAATCAATTTTGGCCAGCTCCTCTCTCATGCCACTGTAATTCTCTTTACTCCACAATAATACTGATACATCTGACATGAGCTTCTCCTTCTCAAAATGCAAGATGAATTCTATCATAATATGATCACCGGCCCCTGAGGGTTCCTTTACGTGAATCTCTCAAACCAATTACAGTTCATTGCACAACACCCAATCCAGAATAGCTGATCACATCATGGGATCAACTATGAGTTGGCTAAAATGTCATCTCATATGTACTCTAGAAATTCCCTCTCTTGGGATGCTGCATCAACCTGATTTTCTCGATCTATCTGCATGTTGAAATCCCCCATGACTATCATAACATTGTCCATATTGTACCTCACGTTGTAATTTGTAAACCACATTTTTACAACTGTTTGGGAGCCTGCATGTAACTTCCATCAGTGACTTTTTCACCGTTGCAGTTCTTCAGCTTAACCCATAACTATTCAGCACCTATGTCACCTCTTTCTAGTGATTTGAATTCATTTTTTTTTACCAACAGAACCAAGGCACCCCCTCTGCCCACCTGTTTCTCCATTCGATACAATGTGTATTTCCCGCCTTCTCCTGTCCGTCACCCCGGTACCTGCTTCCTGAAACTCAGGGGTCACGGCCTCCCTGTAGCTCCTGCCTATCACCTCCTCATTCTCCTGTATGAGCTGAAGGTCATCGAACTGCGGCTCCAGTTCCTTAACACCGTTTCTGAGGAGCTGGAGCTCGGTGCACCTGGTGCAGATGTGGTTATCTGTGAGAATGGAGGTCTCCCAGATCTCACACACAGAGCAAAACACTGTCTCTGGAGCCATTCTCTCTGCGCTACTGTATCCTAACAGACGAGGAATGAACAATGAAGAAGAAAAAGAGAAACTTAACAGTCGCTTACCTCACCCAAGCCAAACCTTGCACAAGCCCAATGAGCCAAAGCCACTCTGAACACTGACCCACTCACAACAATGGCCACTCCGCTTGTGCTTGAATTATTTTCATTCACCCTCTGTTATGAATCCCGCTCAGTGATGAGTTACAGTCCAACTCTGAGACACTGCCATGAAGTTCTGCCTTGTTGATCTTGAGAGAGGACCTGATTGAAAAGGTAGCTCTCTTCTAGTGCTCCCTCTCAGTGCTCTCTTAGAAGTTTGTGAAGTTTCGGCCTGTCATATCAAACTTTGACACACTTCCATTGATTTGTGATGGAGAGTATATTGACTGGTTGAGTTACGGCTTGCTAGGGGAACACCAAAGCCTTTGAATGGTAAGGTCCACAAAAAGCCGTAGACATGGCCAAACCCATTACGGGTACATTGTGTGTGTCCCACACCACGAACATTCAGCTAACAGCAGCATCGAAAGGAAACTGCAGACACTGGAAATCTGAGGTAAAATTGGAGATGGATGGGTGAGGAGTGGGGAGAGGGAGGTGTGTGGGTGGGGAGTGGGGAGAGAGAGGAGAGTGGGTGTGGAGCGGAGAGAGAGGAGAGTGAGTGGGGAGTGGGGAGAGAGAGGAGAGTGGGTGGGGAGTGGAGAGAGAGAGGAGAGTGGGTGGGGAGTGGGGAGAGGGAAGGGAGTGGGTGGGGAGAGAGAGGAGAGTGGGTGGGGAGTGGGGAGAGAGGAGAGTGGGTGGGGAGTGGGCAGAGAGAGGAGAGTGAGTATGGAGTGGGTAGAGAGAGGAGAGGGAGCTGGGAGAGAGAGGCGAGTGAGTGGGGAGAGAGAGGAGAGTGGGTGTTGAGTGGGGAGAGAGAGGTGAGGAGTGAGGAGTGGGGAGAGTGGAGAGCGGGTAGGGAGTGGGGAGAGAGGAGAGTGGGTGTGGAGTACGGAGAGAGAGGAGAGTGGGGAGAGAGAGGAAAGTGGGTGGGGAGAGAGCGGAAAGTGGGTGGGGAGTGCGGAGAGAGAGGAGAGTGGGTGGGGAGTGGGGAGAGAGGAGAGTGAGTGGGGAGAGGGGGAGAGAGAGGAGAGTGGGTGGGGAGAGAGGAGAGTGGGTGGGGAGTGGGGGAGAGAGAGGGGAGTGGGTGGTGAGTGGGGAGAGAGGAGAGTGGGTGTGGAGTGGAGAGAGAGGAGAGTGGGTGGCGAGTGGGGAGAGAGAAGAGTGGGTGTGGAGAGGGGAGAGAGAGGAGAGAGAGTGGGGAGTGGCGAGAGAGGAGAGTGGGTGTGGAGTGGGGAGAGAGAGCAGAGTGGGTGTGGAGTGGGGAGAGAGGAGAGTGGGTGGGGAGTGGGGAGAGAGGAGGAGAGTGGGTGGGGAGTGGGGAGAGAGGAGAGTGGGTGTGGAGTGGGGAGAGAGAGGAGAGTGGGTGGGGAGTGGGGAGAGAGAGGAGAGTGGGTGGGGAGTGGGGAGAGAGGAGAGTGGGTGGGGAGTGGGGAGAGAGAGGAGAGTGGGTGGGGAGTGGTGAGAGAGGAGAGTGGGTGTGGAGTGGGGAGAGAGAGGAGAGTGGGTGGGGAGTGGGGAGAGAGAGGAGAGTGGGTGGGGAGTGGGGAGAGAGAGGAGAGTGGGTGTGGAGTGGGGAGAGAGAGGAAAGTGGATGGGGAGTGTGGAGAGAGAGGAGAGTGGGTGGGGAGTTGGGAAAGGGGAGAGTGAGTGGGGAGTGGGGGAGAGAGGAGAGTGAGTGGGGAGTGGGGAGAGAGAAGGGAGTGGGTGGGGAGAGAGAGGAAAGTGGGTGGGGAGTGGGGAGAGAGGGAGAGTGGGTGGGGAGTGGGCAGAGAGAGGAGAGTGGGTGTGGAGCGGGTAGAGAGAGGAGAGGGAGCTGGGAGAGAGAGGCGAGTGAGTGGGGAGAGAGAGGAGAGTGGGTGTTGAGTGTGGAGAGAGAGGAGAGTGGGTGGGGAGTTGGGAGAGGGGAGAGTGAGTGGGGAGTGGGGGGAGAGAGGAGAGTAGATGGGGAGTGGGGAGAGAGAGGAGAGTTGGTGAGGAGTGAGGAGTGGGGAGAGTAGAGAGTGGGTGGGGAGTGGGGAGAGAGGAGAGTGGGTGTGGAGTGGGGAGAGAGAGGAGAGTGGGCGGGGAGTGGGGAGAGAGAGGAAAGTGGGTGTGGAGTGGGGAGATAGGAGAGTGGGTGTGGAGTGGGGAGAGAGAGGAGAGTGGGTGGGGAGTGGGGAGTGGGGAGAGAGAGGAGAGTGAGTGGGGAGTGGGGGGAGAGAGGAGAGTGAGTGGGGAGAGGGGGAAAGAGAGGAGAGTGGGTGGGGAGAGAGGAGAGTTGGTGAGGAGTGAGGAGAGAGAGGAAAGTGGGTGGGGAGAGAGAGGAAAGTGGGTGGGGAGTGGGGAGAGAGAGGAGAGTGGGTGTGCAGTGAGGAGAGAGAGGTGAGTGGGTGGGGGGTGGGGAGTGGGGAGAGAGAGGAGAGTGAGTGGGGAGAGGGGGAGAGAGAGGAGAGTGGGTGGGGAGTGGGGAGAGGGAAGGGAGTGGGTAGGGAGAGAGAGGAGAGTGGGTGGGGAGTGGGGAGAGAGGAGAGTGGGTGGGGAGTGGGCAGAGAGAGGAGAGTGGGTGTGGAGCGGGTAGAGAGAGGAGAGGGAACTGGGAGAGAGAGGCGAGTGAGTGGGGAGAGAGAGGAGAGTGGGTGTTGAGTGTGGAGAGAGAGGAGAGTGGGTGGGGAGTTGGGAGAGGGGAGAGTGAGTGGGGAGTGGGGGGAGAGAGGAGAGTAGGTGGGGAGTGGGGAGAGAGAGGAGAGTTGGTGAGGAGTGAGAAGTGGGGAGAGTGGAGAGTGGGTGGGGAGTGGGGAGAGAGGAGAGTGGGTGTGGAGTGGGGAGAGAGAGGAGAGTGGGCGGGGAGTGGGGAGAGAGAGGAAAGTGGGTGTGGAGTGGGGAGATAGGAGAGTGGGTGTGGAGTGGGGAGAGAGAGGAGAGTGGGTGGGGAGTGGGGAGTGGGGAGAGAGAGGAGAGTGAGTGGGGAGTGGGGGGAGAGAGGAGAGTGAGTGGGGAGAGGGGGAAAGAGAGGAGAGTGGGTGGGGAGAGAGGAGAGTTAGTGAGGAGTGAGGAGAGAGAGGAAAGTGGGTGGGGAGAGAGAGGAAAGTGGGTGGGCAGAGAGAGGAGAGTGGGTGGGGAGTGGGGAGAGAGGAGAGTGGGTGGGTGGGGAGAGAGAGGTGAGTGGGTGGGGGGTGGGGAGTGGGGAGAGAGAGGAGAGTGAGTGGGGAGAGGGGGAGAGAGAGGAGAGTGGGTGGGGAGTGGTGAGAGGGAAGGGAGTGGGTGGGGAGAGAGAGGAGAGTGGGTGGGGATTGGGGAGAGAGGAGAGTGGGTGGGGAGTGGGCAGAGAGAGGAGAGTGAGTGTGGAGTGGGTAGAGAGAGGAGAGGGAGCTGGGAGAGGCGAGTGAGTGGGGAGAGAGAGGAGAGTGGGTGTTGAGTGGGGAGAGAGAGGTGAGGAGTGAGGAGTGGGGAGAGTGGAGAGCGGGTAGGCGAGTGGGGAGAGAGGAGAGTGGGTGTGGAGTGCGGAGAGAGAGGAGAGTGGGTGGGGAGAGAGAGGAAAGTGGGTGGGGAGTGGGGAGAGAGGAGAGTGGGTGGGGAGTGGGGGGTAGAGAGAGGGGAGTGGGTGGTGAGTGGGGAGAGAGGAGAGTGGGTGGTGAGTGGGGAGAGAGGAGAGTGGGTGGGGAGTGGGGGAGAGAGAGGGGAGTGGGTGGTGAGTGGAGAGAGAGGAGAGGTGGGAGAGGCGAGTGAGTGGGGAGAGAGAGGAGAGTGGGTGTGGAATGGGGAGAGAGGAGAGTGGGTGGGGAGTGGGGAGAGAGGAGGAGAGTGGGTGGGGAGTGGGGAGAGAGGAGAGTGGGTGTGGAGTGGGGAGAGAGTGGAAAGTTGGTGGGGAGTGGGGAGAGAGAGGAGAGTGGGTGTGGAGTGGCGAGAGAGGAGAGTGGGTGTGGAGTGGGGAGAGAGAGGAGAGTGGGTGGGGAGTCGGAAGAGAGAGTAGAGTTGGTGGGAAGTGGGGAGAGAGAGGAGAGTGGGTGGGGAGTGGCGAGAGAGAGGAAAGTGGGTGGGGAGTGATGAGAGAGGAGAGTGGGTGTGGAGTGGGGAGAGAGAGGAGAGTGGGTGGGGAGTGGCGAGAGAGGAGAGTGGGTGTGGAGTGGGCAGAGAGAGGAAAGTGGATGGGGAGTGTGGAGAGAGAGGAGAGTGGGTGGGGAGTTGGGAGAGGGGAGAGTGAGTGGGGAGCGGGGGGAGAGAGGAGAGTGGGTGGGGAGTGGGGAGAGAGAGGGGAATGGGAGGGAGTGGGGAGAGAGGAGAGTGGGTGGGGAGTGGGGAGAGAGAAGGGAGTGGGTGGGGAGAGAGAGGAAAGTGGGTGGGGAGTGGGGAGAGAGGAGAGTGGGTGGGGAGTGGGGAGAGAGAGGAGAGTGGGTGGGGAGTGGGGAGAGAGGAGAGTGGGTGGGGAGTGGGGAGAGAGGAGAGTGGGTGGGGAGTGGGGAGAGAGAGGAGAGTGGCTGGGGAGTGGGGAGAGAGAGGAGAGTGCGTGGGGAGTGGGGAGAGAGAGGAGAGTGGGTGGGGAGTGGGGAGAGAGGAGAGTGGGTGGGGAGTGGGGAGAGAGAGGAGAGTGGGTGGGGAGTGGGGAGAGAGGAGAGTGGGTGGGGAGTGGGCAGAGAGAGGAGAGTGGGTGGGGAGTGGGGAGAGAGAAGAGAGTGGGTGGGGAGTGGGGAGAGAGGAGAGTGGGTGGGGAGTGGGGAGAGAGAGGAGAGTGGCTGGGGAGTGGGGAGAGAGAGGAGAGTGGGTGGGGAGTGGGGAGAGAGGAGAGTGGGTGGGGAGTGGGGAGAGAGAGGAGAGTGGGTGGGGAGTGGGGAGAGAGAGGAGAGTGGGTGGGGAGTGGGGAGAGAGGAAAGTGGGTGGGGAGTGGGGAGAGAGGAGAGTGGGTGGGGAGTGGGCAGAGAGAGGAGAGTGGGTGTGGAGTGGGTAGAGAGAGGAGAGGGAGCTGGGAGAGAGAGGCGAGTGAGTGGGGAGAGAGCGGAAAGTGGGTGTTGAGTGTGAGAGAGAGGAGAGTGGGTGGGGAGTTGGGAGAGGGGAGAGTGAGTGGGGAGTGGGGGGACAGAGGAGAGTGGGTGGGGAGTGGGGAGACAGAGGAGAGTGGGTGGTGAGTGGGGAGAGAGAGGAGAGTGGGTGGGGAGTGGAGGGAGAGAGGAGAGTGGGTGGGGAGTGGGCAGAGAGAGGAGAGTGGGTGTTGAGTGGGGAGAGAGAGGAGAGTTGGTGAGGAGTGAGGAGTGGGGAGAGTGGACAGTGGGTAGGGAGTGGGGAGAGAAGAGAGTGGGTGTGGAGTGGGGAGAGAGGAGAGTGGGCGGGGAGTGGGGAGAGAGAGGAAAGTGGGTGGGGAGAGAGAGGAAAGTGGGTGGGGAGTGGGGAGAGAGAGGAGAGTGGGTGGGGAGTGGGGAGAGAGAGGAGAGTGGGTGGGGAGTGGGGAGAGAGAGGAAAGTGGGTGGGGAGTGGGGAGAGAGGAGAGTGGGTGGGGAGTGGGCAGAGATAGGAGAGTGGGTGGGGAGTGGGGAGAGAGAGGAGAGTGGGTGGGGAGTGGGGAGAGAGGAGAGTGGGTGGGGAGTGGGGAGAGAGAGGAGAGTGGGTGGGGAGTGGGGAGAGAGGAGAGTGGGTGGGGAGTGGGGAGAGAGAGGAGAGTGGCTGGGGAGTGGGGAGAGAGAGGAGAGTGGGTGGGGAGAGAGAGGAAAGTGGGTGGGGAGTGGGGAGAGAGGAGAGTGGGTGGGGAGTGGGGGGTAGAGAGAGGGGAGTGGGTGGGGAGAGAGAGGAAAGTGGGTGGGGAGTGGGGAGAGAGGAGAGTGGGTGGTGAGTGGGGAGAGAGGAGAGTGGGTGGGGAGTGGGGGAGAGAGAGGGGAGTGGGTGGTGAGTGGAGAGAGAGGAGAGTGGGTGTGGAGTGGGGAGAGAGAGGAGAGTGGGTGTGGAATGGGGAGAGAGGAGAGTGGGTGGGGAGTGGGGAGAGAGGAGAGTGGGTGGTGAGTGGGGAGAGAGGAGAGTGGGTGGGGAGTGGGGGAGAGAGAGGGGAGTGGGTGGTGAGTGGAGAGAGAGGAGAGTGGGTGTGGAGTGGGGAGAGAGAGGAGAGTGGGTGTGGAATGGGGAGAGAGGAGAGTGGGTGGGGAGTGGGGAGAGAGGAGGAGAGTGGGTGGGGAGTGGGGAGAGAGGAGAGTGGGTGTGGAGTGGGGAGAGAGTGGAAAGTTGGTGGGGAGTGGGGAGTGAGAGGAGTGTGGGTGTGGAGTGGCGAGAGAGGAGAGTGGGTGTGGAGTGGGGAGAGAGAGGAGAGTGGGTGGGGAGTCGGAAGAGAGAGTAGAGTTGGTGGGAAGTGGGGAGAGAGAGGAGAGTGGGTGGGGAGTGGCGAGAGAGGAGAGTGGGTGGGGAGTGATGAGAGAGGAGAGTGGGTGTGGAGTGGGGAGAGAGAGGAGAGTGGGTGGGGAGTGGCGAGAGAGGAGAGTGGGTGTGGAGTGGGCAGAGAGAGGAAAGTGGATGGGGAGTGTGGAGAGAGAGGAGAGTGGGTGGGGAGTTGGGAGAGGGGAGAGTGAGTGGGGAGCGGGGGGAGAGAGGAGAGTGGGTGGGGAGTGGGGAGAGAGAGGGGAATGGGAGGGAGTGGGGAGAGAGGAGAGTGGGTGGGGAGTGGGGAGAGAGAAGGGAGTGGGTGGGGAGAGAGAGGAAAGTGGGTGGGGAGTGGGGAGAGAGGAGAGTGGGTGGGGAGTGGGCAGAGAGAGGAGAGTGGGTGGGGAGTGGGGAGAGAGAAGAGAGTGGGTGGGGAGTGGGGAGAGAGGAGAGTGGGTGGGGAGTGGGGAGAGAGAGGAGAGTGGCTGGGGAGTGGGGAGAGAGAGGAGAGTGCGTGGGGAGTGGGGAGAGAGAGGAGAGTGGGTGGGGAGTGGGGAGAGAGGAGAGTGGGTGGGGAGTGGGGAGAGAGAGGAGAGTGGGTGGGGAGTGGGGAGAGAGGAGAGTGGGTGGGGAGTGGGCAGAGAGAGGAGAGTGGGTGGGGAGTGGGGAGAGAGAAGAGAGTGGGTGGGGAGTGGGGAGAGAGGAGAGTGGGTGGGGAGTGGGGAGAGAGAGGAGAGTGGCTGGGGAGTGGGGAGAGAGAGGAGAGTGGGTGGGGAGTGGGGAGAGAGAGGAGAGTGGGTGGGGAGTGGGGAGAGAGGAGAGTGGGTGGGGAGTGGGGAGAGAGAGGAGAGTGGGTGGGGAGTGGGGAGAGAGGAAAGTGGGTGGGGAGTGGGGAGAGAGGAGAGTGGGTGGGGAGTGGGCAGAGAGAGGAGAGTGGGTGTGGAGTGGGTAGAGAGAGGAGAGGGAGCTGGGAGAGAGAGGCGAGTGAGTGGGGAGAGAGCGGAAAGTGGGTGTTGAGTGTGAGAGAGAGGAGAGTGGGTGGGGAGTTGGGAGAGGGGAGAGTGAGTGGGGAGTGGGGGGACAGAGGAGAGTGGGTGGGGAGACAGAGGAGAGTGGGTGGTGAGTGGGGAGAGAGAGGAGAGTGGGTGGGGAGTGGGGAGAGAGAGGAGAGTTGGTGAGGAGTGAGGAGTGGGGAGAGTGGAGAGTTGGTAGGGAGTGGGGAGAGAGGAGAGTGGGTGTGGAGTGGGGAGAGAGGAGAGTGTGTGTGGCGTGGGGAGAGAGAGGAGAGTGGCTGGGGAGTGGGGAGAGAGAGGAAAGTGGGTGGGGAGTGGGCAGAGAGAGGAGAGTGGGTGTTGAGTGGGGAGAGAGAGGAGAGTTGGTGAGGAGTGAGGAGTGGGGAGAGTGGACAGTGGGTAGGGAGTGGGGAGAGAAGAGAGTGGGTGTGGAGTGGGGAGAGAGGAGAGTGGGCGGGGAGTGGGGAGAGAGAGGAAAGTGGGTGGGGAGAGAGAGGAAAGTGGGTGGGGAGTGGGGAGAGAGAGGAGAGTGGGTGGGGAATTGGGAGAGGGGAGAGTGAGTGGGTAGTGGAGGGAGAGAGGAGAGTGGGTGGGGAGTGGGCAGAGAGAGGAGAGTGGGTGTTGAGTGGGGAGAGAGAGGAGAGTTGGTGAGGAGTGAGGAGTGGGGAGAGTGGACAGTGGGTAGGGAGTGGGGAGAGAGAGGAGAGTGGGTGTGGAGTGGGGAGAGAGGAGAGTGGGCGGGGAGTGGGGAGAGAGAGGAAAGTGGGTGGGGAGAGAGAGGAAAGTGGGTGGGGAGTGGGGAGAGAGAGGAGAGTGGGTGGGGAGTGGGGAGAGAGAAGGGAGTGGGTGGGGAGAGAGAGGAAAGTGGGTGGGGAGTGGGGAGAGAGGAGAGTGGGTGGGGAGTGGGCAGAGATAGGAGAGTGGGTGGGGAGTGGGGAGAGAGAGGAGAGTGGGTGGGGAGTGGGGAGAGAGGAGAGTGGGTGGGGAGTGGGGAGAGAGAGGAGAGTGGGTGGGGAGTGGGGAGAGAGGAGAGTGGGTGGGGAGTGGGGAGAGAGAGGAGAGTGGCTGGGGAGTGGGGAGAGAGAGGAGAGTGGGTGGGGAGTGGGGAGAGAGAGGAGAGTGGCTGGGGAGTGGGGAGAGAGAGGAGAGTGGGTGGGGAGTGGGGAGAGAGAGGAGAGTGGGTGAGGAGTGAGGAGTGGGGAGAGTGGAGAGTGGGTAGGGAGTGGGGAGAGAGGAGAGTGGGTGGGGAGTGGGGAGAGAGGAGAGTGGGCGGGGAGTGGGGAGAGAGAGGAAAGTGGGTGGGGAGAGAGAGGAAAGTGGGTGGGGAGTGGGGAGAGAGAGGAGAGTGGGTGGGGAGTGGGGAGTGGGGAGAGAGAGGAAAGTGGGTGGGGAGAGAGAGGAAAGTGGGTGGGGAGTGGGGAGAGAGAGGAGAGTGGGTGGGGAGTGGGGAGAGAGGAGAGTGGGTGGGGAGTGGGGAGAGAGAGGAAAGTGGGTGGGGAGAGAGAGGAAAGTGGGTGGGGAGTGGGGAGAGAGAGGAGAGTGGGTGGGGAGTGGGGAGAGAGGAGAGTGTGTGTGCAGTGAGGAGAGAGAGGTGAGTGGGTGGGGGTGGGGAGTGGGGAGAGAGAGGAGAGTGAGTGGGGAGTGGGGAGAGAGAGGAGAGGGGGTGTGGAGTGGAGAGAGAGAGGAGAGTAGGTGGGGAGTGGGGAGCGTGGGTGGGGAGTGGAGAGAGGAGTGTGGGTGGGGAGTGGAGAGAGAGAGGAAAGTGAGTGGAGAGTGGGGAGAGAGGAGAGTGGGTGGGGAGTGGGGAGAGAGGGTGGGGAGTGGGGAGAGAGGAGAGTGGGTGGGGAGTGGGCAGAGAGAGGAGAGTGGGTGGGGAGTGGGGAGAGAGGAGAGTGGGTGTGGAGTGGGGAGAGAGAGGAAAGAAATGGGGAGTGGGGGCAGAGAGGAGAGTGGGTGGGGAGTGGGGAGAGAGAGGAGAATGGGAGGGAGTGGGGAGAGAGGAGAGTGGGTGGGGAGTGGGGAGAGAGAAGGGAGTGGGTGGGGAGAGAGAGGAAAGTGAGTGGGGAGTGGGGAGAGAGGAGAATGGGTGGGGAGTGGGCAGAGAGAGGAGAGTGGGTGGGGAGTGGGGAGAGAGAAGAGAGTGGGTGGGGAGTGGGGAGAGAGGAGAGTGGGTGGGGAGTGGGCAGAGAGAGGAGAGTGGGTGGGGAGTGGGGAGAGAGAAGAGAGTGGGTGGGGAGTGGGGAGAGAGGAGAGTGGGTGGGGAGTGGGGAGAGAGAGGAGAGTGGCTGGGGAGTGGGGAGAGAGAGGAGAGTGGGTGGGGAGTGGGGAGAGAGGAGAGTGGGTGGGGAGTGGGGAGAGAGAGGAGAGTGGGTGGGGAGTGGGGAGAGAGGAAAGTGGGTGGGGAGTGGGCAGAGAGAGGAGAGTGGGTGTGGAGTGGGTAGAGAGAGGAGAGGGAGCTGGGAGAGAGAGGCGAGTGAGTGGGGAGAGAGAGGAGAGTGGGTGTTGAGTGTGGAGAGAGAGGAGAGTGGGTGGGGAGTTGGGACAGGGGAGAGTGAGTGGGGAGTGGGGGGAGAGAGGAGAGTGGGTGTGGAGTGGAGAGAGAGGAGAGTTGGTGAGGAGTGAGGAGTGGGGAGAGTGGAGAGTGGGTAGGGAGTTGGGAGAGAGGAGAGTGGGTGTGGAGTGGGGAGAGAGGAGAGTGGGCGGGGAGTGGGGAGAGAGAGGAAAGTGGGTGGGGAGAGAGAGGAATGTGGGTGGGGAGTGGGGAGAGAGAGGAGAGTGGGTTGGGAGTGGGGAGAGAGGAGAGTGGGTGTGCAGTGAGGAGAGAGAGGTGAGTGGGTGGGGAGTGGGGAGTGGGGAGAGAGGAAAGTGGATGGGGAGAGAGAGGAAAGTGGGTGGGGAGTGGGGAGAGAGGAGAGTGGGTGGGGAGTGGGGAGAGAGAGGAAAGTGGGTGGGGAGAGAGAGGAAAGTGGGTGGGGAGTGGGGAGAGAGAGGAGAGTGGGTGGGGAGTGGGGAGAGAGAGGAAAGTGGGTGGGGAGAGAGAGGAAAGTGGGTGGGGAGTGGGGAGAGAGGAAAGTGGGTGGGGAGTGGGGAGAGAGAGGTGAGTGGGTGGGGGGTGGGGAGTGGGGAGAGAGAGGAGAGTGAGTGGGGAGTGGGGAGAGAGAGGAGAGTGGGTGTGGAGTGGGGAGAGAGAGGAGAGTAGGTGGGGAGTGGGGAGCGTGGGTGGGGAGTGGAGAGAGGAGTGTGGGTGGGGAGTGGGGAGAGAGGAGAGTGGGTGGGGAGTGGGGAGAGGGAGGCGAGTGGGTGTGGAGTGGGGAGAGAGGAGAGGGGTGGGGAGTGGAGAGAGAGGAGAGTGGGTGGGGAGTGGGGAGAGAGAGGAGAGTGGGTGTGGAGAGAGGAGAGTGGGTGTGGAGAGAGGAGAGTAGGTGGGGAGTGGGGAGAGTGGGTGGGGAGTGGAGAGAGAGAGGAGAGTGAGTGAGGAGAGAGAGGAAAGTGGGTGGGGAGAGAGAGGAAAGTGGGTGGGGAGTGGGGAGAGAGGAGAGTGGGTGTGCAGTGAGGAGAGAGAGGTGAGTGGGTGGGGGGTGGGTAGTGGGGAGAGAGAGGAGAGTGGACGGGGAGTGGGGAGAGAGAGGAGAGTGGGTGGGGAGTTGGGAGAGGGAGGAGAGTGGGTGGGGAGTGGGCAGAGAGAGGAGAGGGAGCTGGGAGAGAGAGGCGAGTGAGTGGGGAGAGAGAGGAGAGTGGGTGTGGAGTGGGGAGAGAGAGGAGAGTGGGGGTGGAGTGGGGAGAGAGGAGAGTGGGCGGGGAGTGGGGGGAGAGAGGAAAGTGGGTGGGGAGAGAGAGGAAAGTGGGTGGGAAGTGGGGAGAGAGAGGAGAAGCGGTGGGGAGTGGGGAGAGAGGAGAGTGGGTGTGCAGTGAGGAGAGAGAGGTGAGTGGGTGGGGGGTGGGTAGTGGGGAGAGAGAGGAGAATGAGTGGAGAGTGGGGGGAGAGAGGAGAGTTAGTGGGGAGAGGGGGAGAGAGAGGAGAGTGGGTGGGGAGAGAGGAGAGTGGGTGGTGAGTGGGGAGAGAGGAGAGTGGGCGGGGAGTGGGAAGAGAGAGGAGAGTGGGTGGTGAGTGGGGAGAGAGGAGAGTGAGTGGGGAGTGGGAAGAGAGAGGAAAGTTGGTGGGGAGTGGGGAGAGAGAGGAGAGTGGGTGGGGAGTGGCGAGAGAGGAGAGTGGGTGTGGAGTGGCGAGAGAGGAGAGTGGGTGTGGAGTGGGGAGAGAGAGGAGAGTGGGTGGGGAGTGGGAAGAGAGAGGAAAGTTGGTGGGGAGTGGGGAGAGAGAGGAGAGTGGGTGGGGAGTGGCGAGAGAGGAGAGTGGGTGGGGAGTGATGAGAGAGGACAGTGGGTGTGGAGTGGGGAGAGAGAGGAAAGTGGATGGGGAGTGTGGAGAGAGAGGAGAGTGGGTGGGGAGTGGGGAGAGAGAGGAGAGTGGGTGGTGAGTGGGGAGAGAGAGGAGAGTGGGTGTGGAGTGGGGAGAGAGGAGAGTGGGTGTGGACTGGGGAGAGAGGAGAGTGGGTGTGGAGTGGGGAGAGAGAGGAGAGTGGGTGGGGAGAGAGGAGAGTGGGTGTGGAGTGGGGAGAGAGAGGAGAGTGGGCGGGGAATGGGGAGAGAGAGGAGAGTGGGTGGGGAGTCGGGAGAGAGGAGAGTCGGTGTGGAGTGGGGAGAGAGGAGAGTGGGTGTGGAGTAGGGAGAGAGAGGAGAGTGGGTGGGGAGTGGGGAGTGGGGGGAGAGAGGAGAGTGGGTGGGGGGTGGGGAGTGGGGAGAGAGAGGAGAGTGAGTGGGGAGTGGGGGGAGAGAGAAGAGTGAGTGGGTAGAAGGGGAGAGAGAGGAGAGTGGGTGGGGAGAGAGGAGAGTTGTTGGGGAGTGGGGGAGAGAGAGGGGAGTGGGTGGTGAGTGGGGAAAGAGGAGAGTGGGTGGCGAGTGGAGAGAGAGGAGAGTGGCTGGGGAGTGGGGAGAGAGAGGTGAGTGGGTGGGGAGTGGGGAGAGAGAGGAGAGTGGGTGGGGAGTTGGGAGAGAGGAGAGTGGGTGTTGAGTGGGGAGAGAGAGGTGAGGAGTGAGGAGTGGGGAGAGTGGAGATCGGGTAGGGAGTGGGGAGAGAAGAGAGTGGGTGTGGAGTGGGGAGAGAGGAGAGTGGGTGTGGAGTGGCGAGAGAGAGGAGAGTGGGGGTGGAGTGGGGAGAGAGAGGAGAGTGGGTGGGGAGTGGGAAGAGAGAGGAAAGTTGGTGGGGAGTGGGGAGAGAGAGGAGAGTGGGTGGTGAGTGGCGAGAGAGGAGAGTGGGTGTGGAGTGGCGAGAGAGGAGAGTGGGTGTGGAGTGGGGAGAGAGAGGAAAGTGGATGGGGAGTGTGGAGAGAGAGGAGAGTGGGTGGGGAGTTTGGAGAGGGGAGAGTGAGTGAGGAGTGGGAACAGAGAGTAGAGTGGGTGGGGAGTGGGGAGAGAGAAGAGAGTGGGTGTGGAGTGGGGAGAGAGGAGAGTGGGTGTGGAGTGGGGAGAGAGAGGAGAGTGGGTGTGGAGTGGGGAGAGAGGAGAGTGGGTGTGGAGTGGGGAGAGAGAGGAGAGTGGGTGGGGAGAGAGGAGAGTGGGTGTGGAGTGGGGAGAGAGAGGAGAGTGGGCGGGGAGTGGGGAGAGAGAGGAGAGTCGGTGTGGAGTGGGGAGAGAGGAGAGTGGGTGTGGAGTGGGGAGAGAGAGGAGAGTGGGTGGGGAGCGGGGAGTGGGGAGTGGGGTGAGAGAGGAGAGTGGGTGTGCAGTGAGGAGAGAGAGGAGAGTGGGTGGGGAGTGGGGAGAGAGGGGAGTGGGTGGGGATGGAGAGGAGAGTGGGTGTGGAGCGGAGAGAGAGGAGAGTGGGTGGGGAGTGGGGAGAGAGAGGAGAGTGGGTGGGGAGTGGGGAGAGAGAGGAGAGTGGGTGGGGAGTGGCGAGAGAGGAGAGTGGGTGGTGAGTGGGGAGAGAGAGGAGCGTGGGTGGTGAGTGGGGAGAGAGGAGAGTGGGTGGAGAGTGGGGAGAGTGGAGAGTGGGTGCGGAGTGGGGAGAGAGAGGAAAGTGGGTGGGGAGAGAGAGGGAAGTGGGTGGGGAGTGGGAAGAGAAAGGAAAGTTGGTGGGGAGTGGCGAGAGAGAGGAGAGTGGGTGGGGAGTGGCGTGAGAGGAGAGTGGGTGTGGAGTGGGGAGAGAGAGAAAAGTGGATGGGGAGTGTGGAGAGAGAGGAGAGTGGGTGGGGAATTGGGAGAGGGGAGAGTGAGTGGGTAGTGGAGGGAGAGAGGAGAGTGGGTGGTGAGTGGGGAGAGAGAGAAGAGTTGGTGGGGAGTGGGGAGAGAGAGGAGAGTTGGTGAGGAGTGAGGAGTGGGGAGAGTGGAGAGTGGGTGTGGAGTGGGGAGAGAGGAGAGTGGGTGTGGAGTGGGGAGAGAGGAGAGTGGGTGTGGAGTTGGGAGAGAGAGGAGAGTGGGCGGGGAGTGGGGAGAGAGAGGAGAGTGGGTGTGGAGTGGGGAGAGAGAGGAGAGTGGGTGTGGAGTGGGGAGAGAGAGGAGAGTGGGTGGGGAGTGAAGAGAGAGAGGTGAGTGGGTGGGGGGTGGGGAGTGGGGGAGAGAGGAGAGTGGGTGGGGAGAGGGGGAGAGAGAGGAGAGTGGGTGGGGAGAGAGGAGAGTGGGTGTTGAGTGGGGAGAGAGAGGACAGTTGGTGAGGAGTGAGGAGAGAGAGGAAAGTGGGTGTGGAGAGAGAGGAAAGTGGGTGGGGAGTGAGGAGAGAGAGGAGAGTGGGTGGGGAGTGGAGAGAGAGGAGAGTGGGTGTGCAGTGAGGAGAGAGAGGTGAGTGGGTGGGGGTGGGGAGTTGGGAGAGAGAGGAGAGTGAGTGGGGAGTGGGGGGAGAGAGGAGAGTGAGTGGGGAGAGGGGGAGAGAGAGGAGAGTGGGTGGGGAGAGAGGAGAGTAGGTGGGGAGTGGGGGAGAGAGAGGGGAGTGGGTGGTGAGTGGGGAAAGAGGAGAGTGGGTGGCGAGTGGAGAGAGAGGAGAGTGGCTGGGGAGTGGGGAGAGAGAGGAGAGTGGGTGGGGAGTGGGGAGAGAGAGGAAAGTTGGTGTGGAGTGGGGAGAGAGGAGAGTGGGTGGGGAGTGGGGAGAGAGAGGAGAGTGGGTGTGGAGTGGGGAGAGAGGAGTGTGGGTGTGGAGTGGGTAGAGAGAGGAGAGGGAGCTGGGAGAGAGAGGCGAGTGAGTCGGGAGAGAGAGGAGAGTGGGTGTTGAGTGGGGAGAGAGAGGAGAGTTGGTGAGGAGTGAAGAATGGGGAGAGTGGAGAGTGGGTAGGGAGTGGGGAGAGAGGAGAGTGGGTGTGGAGTGGGGAGTGAGGAGAGTGGGCGGGGAGTGGGGAGAGAGAGGAGAGTGGGTGTGGAGTGGGGAGTGGGGAGATAGAGGAGAGTGAGTGGGGAGTGGGGAGAGAGAGGAGAGTGGGTGTGGAGTGGGGAGAGAGAGGAGAGTAGGTGGGGAGTGGGGAGCGTGGGTGGGGAGTGGAGAGAGGAGTGTGGGTGGGGAGTGGAGAGAGAGAGGAAAGTGAGTGGGGAGTGGGGAGAGAGGAGAGTGGGTGGGGAGTGGGGAGAGAGAGGCGAGTGGGTGTGGAGTGGGGAGAGAGGAGAGTGGGTGTGGAGTGGGGCGAGAAGGAAAGTGGGTGGGGAGTGGGGAGAGAGAGGCGAGTGGGTGTGGAGTGGGGAGAGAGGAGAGTGGCTGGGGAGTGGGGAGAGAGAGGAGAGTGGGTGGGGAGTGGGGAGAGAGAGGAAAGTGGGTGTGGAGTGGGGAGAGAGGAGAGTGGGTGGGGAGTGGGGAGAGAGAGGAGAGTGGGTGTGGAGTGGGGAGAGAGGAGAGTGGGTGTGGAGTGGGTAGAGAGAGGAGAGGGAGCTGGGAGAGAGAGGCGAGTGAGTGGGGAGAGAGAGGAGAGTGGGTGTTGAGTGGGGAGAGAGAGGAGAGTTGGTGAGGAGTGAGGAGTGGGGAGAGTGGAGAGTGGGTAGGGAGTGGGGAGAGAGGAGAGTGGGCGGGGAGTGGGGAGAGAGAGGAGAGTGGGTATTGAGTGGGGAGAGAGAGGAGAGTTGGTGAGGAGTGAGGAGTGGGGAGAGTGGAGAGTGGGTAGGGAGTGGGGAGAGAGGAGAGTGGGCGGGGAGTGGGGAGAGAGAGGAGAGTGGGTGTGGAGTGGGGAGTGGGGAGAGAGAGGAGAGTGAGTGGGGAGTGGGGAGAGAGAGGAGAGTGAGTGGGGAGTGGGGAGAGAGGAGAGTGGGTGGGGAGTGGGGAGAGAGAGGCGAGTGGGTGTGGAGTGGGGAGAGAGGAGAGTGGGTGTGGAGTGGGGAGAGAGAGGAAAGTGGGTGGGGAGTGGGGAGAGAGAGGCGAGTAGGTGTGGAGTGGGGAGAGAGGAGAGGGATGGGGAGTGGAGAGAGAGGAGAGTGGGTGTGGAGTGGGGAGTGGATAGAATGTGGGTGGGGAGTGGGGAGATAGAGGAGAGTGTGTGGAGAGTGGGGGGAGAGAGGATAGTGGGTGGGGAGTGGGGAGAGAGGAGAGTGGGTGTGGAGTGGGGAGAGAGGAGAGTGGGCGGGGAGTGTGGAGAGAGAGGAGAGTGGGTGTGAAGTGGGGAGTGGGGAGAGAGAGGAGAGTGAGTGGGGAGTGGGGAGAGAGGAGAGTGGGTGGGGACTGGGGAGAGAGAGGCGAGTGGGTGTGGAGTGGGGAGAGAGGAGAGTGGGTGTGGAGTGGGGAGAGAGAGGAAAGTGGGTGGGGAGTGGGGAGAGAGAGGCAAGTGGGTGTGTAGTGGGGAGAGAGGAGAGGGTTGGGGAGTGGAGAGAGAGGAGAGTGGGTGTGGAGTGGGGAGAGAATATAATGTGGGTGGGGAGTGGGGAGATAGAGGAGAGTGTGTGGAGAGTGGGGAGAGAGAGGATAGTGGGTGGGGAGTGGGGAGAGAGAGGAGAGTGGGTGCGGATTGGGGAGAGAGAGTAGAGTGAGTGGGGAGTGGGAGAGAGAGGAGAGTGGGTGGGGAGTGGGGAGAGAGAGGAGAGTGGGTGTGGAGTGGGGAGAGAGGAGAGTGGGTGTGGAGTGGGGAGAGAGAGGAGAGTGGGTGGGGAGTGGGAAGAGAGAGGAAAGTTGGTGGGGAGTGGGGAGAGAGAGGAGAGTGGGTGGGGAGTGGCGAGAGAGGAGAGTGGGTGGGGAGTGATGAGAGAGGAGAGTGGGTGTGGAGTGGGGAGAGAGAGGAGAGTGGGTGGGGAGTTCGGAGAGGTGAGAGTGAGTGGGGAGTGGGGGGAGAGAGGAGAGTGGGTGGGGAGTGGGGAGAGAGAGTAGAATGGGAGGGAGTGGGGAGAGAGGAGAGTGGGGGGGAGTGGGGAGTGGGGGAGAGAGGAGAGTGAGTGGGGAGAGAGAAGAGAGCGGGTGAGGAGTGGGGAGAGAAAAGTGGTTGGTGAGTGGGTGGGGAGTGGGGAGAGAATGGAAAGTGGGTGGGGAGTGAGGAGAGAGGAGAGTGGGTGGGGAGTGGGGAGAGAGGATTGTGAGTGTGGAGTGGGTAGAGAGGAGAGTGGGAGTGGAGTGGGGAGAGAGAGGAGAGTGGGTGGGGAGTGGGAAGAGAGAGGAAAGTTGGTGGGGAGTGGGGAGAGAGAGGAGAGTGGGTGGGGTGTGATGCGAGAGGAGAGTGGGTGTGGAGTGGGGAGAGAGAGGAGAGTGGGTGGGGAGTGGGGAGAGAGAGGAGAGTGGGTGGGGAGTGGGGAGAGAGAGGAGATTGGGTGGGGAGTTGGGAGAGGGGAGAGTGAGTGGGGAGTGGGGGGAGAGAGGAGAGTCGGTGGGGAGTGGGGAGAGAGAGGAGAATGGGAGGGAGTGGGGAGAGAGGAGAGTGGGGGGGAGTGGGGAGTGGGGAGAGAGGAGAGTGAGTGGGGAGAGAGAGGAGAGTGGGTGGGGAGTGGGGAGAGAGAGGAGAGTCGGTGGGGAGTGGAGAGAGAGGAGAGTGGGTGGGGAGCAGAGAGAGAGGAGAGTGGGTGGGGATTGGGGAGAGAGAGGAGATTGGGTGGGGAGTGGGGAGAGAGGAGTGTGAGTGTGGAGTGGGGAGAGAGAGGAAAGTGGGTGTGGAGTGGGGAGAGAGAGGAAAGTGGGTGGGGAGTGGGGAGAGAGAGGAGAGTGAGTGGGGAGAGAGAGGAGAGTAGGTGGGGAGTGGGGAGCGTGGGTGGGGAGTGGAGAGAGGAGTGTGGGTGGGGAGTGGAGAGAGAGAGGAAAGTGAGTGGGGAGTGGGGAGAGAGGAGAGTGGGTGTGGAGTGGGGAGAGAGAGGAAAGTGGGTGGGGAGTGGGGAGAGAGAGGCGAGTGGGTGTGGAGTGGGGAGAGAGGAGAGTGGGTGTGGAGTGGGGAGAGAGAGGAAAGTGGGTGGGGAATGGGGAGAGAGAGGAGAGTGGGTGTGGAGTGGGGAGAGAGAGGAAAGTGGGTGGGGAGTGGGGAGAGAGAGGCGAGTGGGTGTGGAGTGGGGAGAGAGGAGAGTGGGTGTGGAGTGGGGAGAGAGAGGAAAGTGGGTGGGGAATGGGGAGAGAGAGGTGAGTGGGTGTGGAGTGGGGAGACAGGAGAGGGGTGGGGAGTGGAGAGAGAGGAGAGTGGGTGTGGAGTGGGGCGAGAATAGAATGTGGGTGGGGAGTGGGGAGATAGAGGAGAGTGTGTGGAGAGTGGGGAGAGAGACGAGATTGGGTGGGGAGTGGGAAGAGAGGAGTGTGAGTGTGGAGTGGGGAGAGAGGAAAGTGGGTGGGGAGAGAGACGAGAGTCGGTGGGGAGAGAGATGAAAGTGGGTGCGGAGTGGAGAGAGAGGAGAGTGGGTGGGGAGAGAGGAGTGTGGGTGGGGAGTGGAGAGAGAGAGGAAAGTGAGTGGGGAGAGAGAGGAAAGTGGGTGGGGAGAGAGATGAAAGTGGGTGCGGAGTGGAGAGAGAGGAGAGTGGGTGGGGAGTGGGGTGAGAGAGGAGAGTGGGTGGCGAGTGGGGAGAGAGAGGGTAGGGAGTGTGGAGAGAGAGGAGAGTGGGTGGGGAGTGGGGAGAGAGGAGAGTGGGTGGGGAGTGGGGAGAGAGAGGAGAGTGGGTGGAGAGTGGGGAAAGAGAGGAGAGTGAGTGGGGAGTGGGGAGAGAGAGGAGAGTGGGTGGGGAGTGGGGAAAGAGGAGAGTGAGTGGGGAGTGGGGGCAGAGAGAGGAGAGTGGGTGGGGAGTGGGGAGACAGAAAAGAGTGGTTGGTGAGTGGGTGGGGAGTGGGGAGAGAGAGGAGAGTGGGTGGGGAGAGAGAAGAGTGGGTGGGGAGTGGGGAGAGAGGAGAGTGGGTGGGGAGTGGGGAGAGAGAGGAGTGTGGGTGGGGAGTGGGGAGAGAGAGGAGAGTGAGTGGGGAGAGCGGAGAAAGAGGAGAGTGGGTGGGGAGTGGGGAGAGTGGGTGGGGATTGGAGAGAGAGGAGTGTGGGTGGGGAGTGGAGAGAGAGAGGAGAGTGGGTGGGGAGTGGGGAGAGAGAGGAGAGTGAGTGGGGAGTGGGGAGAGAGAGGAGAGTGGGTGGGGAGAGAGAGGAGAGTGGGTGGGGAGTGGGGGAGAGAGTGGGGAGTGGGGGAGAGAGTGGGGAGTTGGTGGTGAGTGGGGAGAGAGAGGAGAGTGGGTGCGGAGTGGAGAGAGAGGAGCGTGGGTGGGGAGTGGGGAGAGAGGAGAGTGGGTGGGGTGTGGGGAGAGAGAGGAGAGTGGGTTGGGAGTGGGGAGAGAGGAGAGTGGGTGTGGAGTGGGGGGAGAGAGGAGAGTGAGTGGGGAGATGGGGAGAGAGAGGAGAGTGGGTGGGGAGAGAGAAGAGAGTGGGTGGCGAGTGGGGAGAGAGGAGAGTGGGTGGGGAGTGGGGAGAGAGAGGAGAGTGGGTGGGGAGTGGGGAGAGAGAGGGGAGTAGGTGGGGAGAGAGAGGAAAGTGGGTAGGGAGTGGGGAGAGAGGAGAGTGGCTGGGGAGTGGGGAGAGAGGAGAGAGGGTGGGGAGAGAGGAGAGAGTGGGTGGGGTGTGGGGAGAGAGAGCAGAGTGGGTGGGTAGTAGTGAGAGAGGAGAGAGGGTGGGGAGAGAGAAGAGGGTGGGTGGGGTGTGGGGAAAGAGAGGGGTGTGGGTGTGGAGTGGGGAGGGAGAGGAGAGTGGGTGGGGAGAGAGAGGAGAGTGGGTGGGGAGTGGGGAGAGAGGGGAGAGGGTGGAGAGTGGGGAGAGAGGAGAGAGGGTGGGGAGAGAGAAGAGGGTGGGTGGGGTGTGGGGAAAGAGAGGGGTGTGGGTGTGGAGTGGGGGAGAGAGAGGAGAGTGAGTGGGGAGAGAGAGGAGAGTGGGTGGGGAGAGAGAGGAGAGTGGGTGGGGACTGGGGGAGGGAGAGGAGAGTGGGTGGGGACTGGGGAGAGAGAGGAGAGTGCGTGTGGAGTGGGGAGAGAGAGGAGAGTGGGTGGGGAGAGAGAGGAGAGTGGGTGGGGACTGGGGGAGAGAGAGGAGAGTGGGTGGGGACTGGGGAGAGAGAGGAGAGTGCGTGTGGAGTGGGGAGAGAGAGGAGAGTGGGTGGGCAGTGGGGGGAGTGGGTGGGGAGTGGGGAGAGAGAGGAGAGTGGGTGGAGAGTGGGGAGAGAGGGGAGAGGGTGGAGAGTGGGGAGAGAGGAGAGAGGGTGGGGAGAGAGAAGAGAGTGGGTGGGGTTTGGGGAGAGAGAGGGGTGTGGGTGTGGAGTGGGGGAGAGAGAGGAGAGTGAGTGGGGAGAGAGAGGAGAGTGGGTGGGGAGAGAGGAGTGTGGGTGGGGAGAGAGAGGAGAGTGGGGAGAGAGAGGAGAGTGGGTGGGGAGAGAGGAGTGTGGGTGGGGAGAGAGAGGGGAGTGGGTGGGGAAAGAGAGGAGTAGGTGGGGAGTGGGGTGAGAGGAGAGAGGGTGGGGAGAGAGGGTGGGGAGAGAGAAGAGAGTGGGTGGGGTGTGGGGAGAGAGAGGGGTGTGGGTGTGGAGGGGGGAGAGAGAGGAGAGAGGGTGGGGAGAGAGAAGAGAGTGGGTGGGGTGTGGGGAGAGAGAGGGGTGTGGGTGTGGAGGGGGGAGAGAGAGGAGAGTGGGTGGGGAGAGAGAGGAGAGTGGGTGGGGAGTGGGGAGTGGGGAGAGAGGGGAGTTGGTGGGGAGAGGGCAGAGGGAGGTGGGTGGGTGAGGAGTGAGAAGAGGGAGGGGAGTGGGTGGTGAGTGGGGAGGGAGAGTTGTGTAGGTGGGGAGTGGGGAGAGAGGAGAGTGGGTGGAGGGTGGGGTGTCTCGAGGATTTGTGCTGTTACTTGGGATCAGTACGGACTGGTAGCTACCGGTCAGCACGAAAATATTGGGCTGAAGGTCTGTTTGACTCTGTAGAGACAGTCATGTGATTTCTCTGAAAGTCAGAGGATGTGGGTGGGGTTGAAAGTGAAAGCTCTGAATTTCTCTGTAAACAGGGTACGGTATCAGCGGAGATCACACTGAGAGTCTGAACCAGTCAGTCTCTGGCCGGGTCACTGACAGAAGCAGCTGGTTCATCACTCTCTCTGCCTTTTGCTGTTTTACAGTTTGGTTTAGACTGATTCACTGTTGTCTCTGGAATTCAGTTCACCCTTCTACCAAATATTATTTCTTCAGATTGAAGAAAGCTAACTTCATTTCTCTGGTGGCATCACTTCAACCTGTGTGTCCCACACCACGAACCTTCGGCTAACAGCAGCTCGTCAGGAAACTGCAGACACTGGAAATCTGAGGTAAAATTGGAAACTGCTGCTTAGACTCACCAGGTCGGGCAGCATCTGCAGAGAGAGAAGAACAAAGATTGTGATTCAAGTCAGTGACTCTCAGTCAGTGCTGGAGATGGAGAGGATTGAATCAGGGAACAGACGTGGGGAGACGGGGATAAGGAGTGAGTAAGAAAGAGATGGTGAGAGAGGGCTGGGGTGTGGTGTGTAATGGGAGTGGGGCAGCGGCTGGTCGAGAGGGATGGGTGAGTTGGGGCGGTAGAGAGGGGTGGGGAGAGAAATATCCACCGAGTGGATGGGGGAAGCTGAGTTGGTCCAAGGTGGGGAGAGAGGGGTGGGTGGGGAGTGAGGAGAAAGGGGAGGGTGGGGGTGGGGAGTGGGGAGAGAAAGGTGGGTGGGTGGCAAATGGGGGGAGAGAGAGGTGGGTGGCGGAGAGAGGGGGGAGAGAGAGGTGGGTGGGGAGTGGGGTGAGAGAGGTGAGTGGGTGGAGGGTGGAGCGTCTCGAGGATTTGTGCTGTTAATTGGGATCAGTACAGACAGGTGGTTGCTGGATAGCATGGATATGTTGGGCTGAAGGTCTGTTTGACTCTGCAGTCACGTGATTTGTTTGATGAGCAAATGTTGTTCTGTGGGTGAGATTGAAAGTGAAAGCTCCGAATCTCTCTGTAAAACCAGGATACAGAGAGATAGAGAGAGATAGAGAGATAGAGAGAGAGAGAGATAGAGAGATAGAGAGAGAGAGAGAGAGAGATGGAGGTATACTGTAGAGAGAGAGGGGGGAGAGGGAGGTGGAGGGGGGGATAGGGGAGAGGGAGGGGAGAGAGGGGGAGGGGGAGAGCGGAGAGAGAGAGGGAGGGGGAGGAGAGAGGTGGTTGGCTGGGGAGTGGGAGAGAGAGAGAGGAGGGTTGGTGGGGAGAGAGAGGAGGATGGGGGAGTAGGGAGAAGACAGAAAGGTGGGTGGGAAGTGGGAAGAGAGAGGAGGGTGCTTGAGGAGTGGGGAGAGATAGCTCTGTCAGTGGGAGGGATCTAGGGAGTGAGATGTGGTAGGGGAGTGATGCAAGCGGGGTTTGTGGGTGAGAGAGAGGTGAGAGTGGTGGGTAGGTGGAGAGTGAGGAGAGAGTGGTGGGTGGGTGTAGAGTGGGGAGAGAGAGGTGGGTGGGTGAGGAGTGGGGAGAGAGAGGTAGGTGGGTGAGGGGTGGGGAGAGAGAGGTAGGTGGGTGAGGGGTGGGGAGAGAGGTGGGTGGGGAGTGGGGAGAGAGAGGTGGGTGGGTGGAGAGTGGGGAAAGAGAGGGGCGTGGGTGATGGAGTGGGGAGAGAGAGGGGGGTGGGTGGGGAGTGGGGAGAGAGAGGGGGGTGGATGGAGAGTAGGGAGAGAGAGGAGGATGTATGCGGAGTGGGGAGAGAGGTAGGTGGGTGAGGAGTGGTGAGAGAGGTGGGTGGGTGGGGAGTGCGGAGTGGGAGTTGGGTGGGGAGTGGTGGGAGCAGGGTTTTTGGGTCGGGAGAGGGGTAAGAGTGATGGATAGGTGAGGAGTGGGGAGGTAGAGATGTGTGGGTGCGGAGTGGGGAGAGAGAGGTGGGTGGGTGGGGAGTGGGGAGAGAGAGGCGGGTGGTTAGTGGGGAGAGAGAGGAGGTGGGTGGGGAGTGGGGAGAGAGGGGAGTGGGTAGTGGGGAGAGAGAGGAGGATGTATGCGGATTGGGGAGAGAGGTGGGTGGGTGGAGAGTAGGGAGAGAGAGGTGGGTGGGTGAGGAGTGGGGAGAGAGAGGTAGGTGGGTGAGGGGTGGGGAGAGAGAGGTAGGTGGGTGAGGGGTGGGGAGAGAGAGGTAGGTGGGTGAGGGGTGGGGAGAGAGGTGGGTGGGGAGTGGGGAGAGAGAGGTGGGTGGGTGGAGAGTGGGGAAAGAGAGGGGGGTGGGTGTGGAGTGGGGAGAGAGAGGGGGGTGGGTGGGGAGTGGGGAGAGAGAGGGGGGTGGATGGAGAGTAGGGAGAGAGAGGAGGATGTATGCGGAGTGGGGAGAGAGGTAGGTGGGTGAGGAGTGGTGAGAGAGGTGGGTGGGTGGGGAGTGCGGAGTGGGAGTTGGGTGGGGAGTGGTGGGAGCAGGGTTTTTGGGTCGGGAGAGGGGTAAGAGTGATGGATAGGTGAGGAGTGGGGAGGTAGAGATGTGTGGGTGCGGAGTGGGGAGAGAGAGGTGGGTGGGTGGGGAGTGGGGAGAGAGAGGCGGGTGGTTAGTGGGGAGAGAGAGGAGGTGGGTGGGGAGTGGGGAGAGAGGGGAGTGGGTAGTGGGGAGAGAGAGGAGAATGTATGCGGATTGGGGAGAGAGGTGGGTGGGTGGAGAGTAGGGAGAGAGAGGTAGGTGGGTGAGGAGTGGGGAGAGAGGTGGGTGGGTGAGGAGTGGGGAGAGAGGTGGGTGGGTGGGGAGTGCGGAGTGGGAGTTGGGTGGGGAGTGGTGGGAGCAGGGTTTTTGGGTCGGGAGAGGGGTAAGAGTGATGGATAGGTGAGGAGTGGGGAGGTAGAGATGTGTGGGTGCGGAGTGGGGAGAGAGAGGTGGGTGGGTGGGGAGTGGGGAGAGAGAGGCGGGTGGTTAGTGGGGAGAGAGAGGAGGTGGGTGGGGAGTGGGGAGAGAGGGGAGTGGGTAGTGGGGAGAGAGAGGAGGATGTATGCGGATTGGGGAGAGAGGTGGGTGGGTGGAGAGTAGGGAGAGAGAGGTGGGTGGGTGAGGAGTGGGGAGAGAGAGGTAGGTGGGTGAGGGGTGGGGAGAGAGAGGTAGGTGGGTGAGGGGTGGGGAGAGAGGTGGGTGGGGAGTGGGGAGAGAGAGGTGGGTGGGTGGAGAGTGGGGAAAGAGAGGGGGGTGGGTGTGGAGTGGGGAGAGAGAGGGGGGTGGGTGGGGAGTGGGGAGAGAGAGGGGGGTGGATGGAGAGTAGGGAGAGAGAGGAGGATGTATGCGGAGTGGGGAGAGAGGTAGGTGGGTGAGGAGTGGTGAGAGAGGTGGGTGGGTGGGGAGTGCGGAGTGGGAGTTGGGTGGGGAGTGGTGGGAGCAGGGTTTTTGGGTCGGGAGAGGGGTAAGAGTGATGGATAGGTGAGGAGTGGGGAGGTAGAGATGTGTGGGTGCGGAGTGGGGAGAGAGAGGTGGGTGGGTGGGGAGTGGGGAGAGAGAGGCGGGTGGTTAGTGGGGAGAGAGAGGAGGTGGGTGGGGAGTGGGGAGAGAGGGGAGTGGGTAGTGGGGAGAGAGAGGAGGATGTATGCGGATTGGGGAGAGAGGTGGGTGGGTGGAGAGTAGGGAGAGAGAGGTAGGTGGGTGAGGAGTGGGGAGAGAGGTGGGTGGGTGAGGAGTGGGGAGAGAGGTGGGTGGGTGGGGAGTGCGGAGTGGGAGTTGGGTGGGGAGTGGTGGGAGCAGGGTTTTTGGGTCGGGAGAGGAGTAAGAGTGATGGATAGGTGAGGAGTGGGGAGGTAGAGATGTGTGGGTGGGGAGTAGGGAGAGAGAGGTGGGTTGGAGTGGAGTGGGCTGTTATGTTCTTTATACATACCGTGTGTTATTAATAACAAACCATATTCTGGAAGAATTGAATTTTTATTAGGAACAACCAAAACCACATTTTACACTGCCATGCTTCTAGATCATTCTCTCATTTCTGCGCATGCTCCGAACTCTGTCCAATCACGTTCTGACATGTGATATCACCACATCTTCCTTTCCTTAAAAAGAAAAACAATTAGTAACATTGATTAGAACAAATACATATTTAACACTTCTCTATCAGTCTCTCTGGGGGTTTATGAACACGAGTAGACCTTCTAAGTGGTTCACACAGTTCTTATGTTTTGTTGTTATTTCCTTGTTTTGCCTGGTCTGCATCAGTTACCTGAAACTCTGAAGTTGGCTCTTTCTTGAGGTCTTTGCGATTTCTTCTTAACACCGCTCCTTCTTCTGTTGGGCCATGTACGATCTGGGTTGTACTTCTTCAAGCACTGTAGCTTTCTTAATTCCTTCACTTCCATTTGTAATGAAATACGAATCTTGTTTTCTTCATCTAATTCATAACTGTGTAATCTCTTTTTTATGCTGAGACTTCATCATTTCAATAAAACTTCTCAGTTCCTTCACTTGTGCTTTCACTTCTTCAATTGGATCCTGATTCTTGTCACTCTTTGGCTTCAGATCTTTATTGTACTCTACCGGCAAGTTTGGTTTTGGTGGCAAAGCTTTGTCAGATGCTGATAACAAAGGGATGGGTCTGGGAGCTTGCTTTATGACTTCTTTTACTTTTGCCACATTGGAATTAAATTCTGTTCTCTCTTGCTTTTTTGTCAAGTCACCATATTCTGACTCTGTGTCACTGTCCAGGACTATGAATCTTTTCACCAAATTCAGTCTCTTACAGGCAGATAGATCCAGTATTGACTGTACATTTTTGGTACAACCACAAATGAAAGCGTGTGCACAGTATTTTTGTGTGATACTTTTGCCATAAATGTTCCTTTAACTAGAATGTCTGCACCTGAATACCCAATTGCTTTTATATTTGTCTGATGTAACTTTGGTCTTGGCTTTAATACATTAAACTCCGATTCTGCAAGAACATTTACTTGTGCTCCAGTATGCAGTTTAAACAAATATTGTCTTGGTTCACTTGCAATGGAATAGTCCAGTCATTCTTACTTTGTTTGTTTTCACAAAGCACATCTATATAAACTCCTAACATTTATTTTCAAGCACTGCATTTACTTGTTTTATTTCCTTTCTACTTCTGCAACAGCGTGAAAAAAGATTACTCTTACCACAATCGTTGCACATTTTCCTGTACGCTGGACATTTTTTTGGTCAGTGCTGCTGCCCATAGCGATCACATGATGTCTTGTTCTCTGTCGGTTTCATTGTTGCTCCATTATTTTTTCTGATATGTTTGCGCACAGAGTGTATGTTGCAGTTCTCAATAAAAAACTCTTTAGCCTGCGACATCACGGTTCCGGAAGCTTTGCAGAGCGCCAAAGCTTTTCCCAGATTTAAGTTTTGCTCTTTCTCTCAGAGCATTATCCAGAATGCCACAAACAATTCTGTCTTTAATGAGAGTCTGTCAGTTCTGCAAACTCGCGTGTTTTACTGTGATGCCTCGACTCCGTAACAAATTGATCAATCGTTTGACCAGCTCCCTGCCAACATTTGAAAAGTTTGTGCTGCTCATACGTCACATTACGCTTCAGTATACAAAATACTTCAAATTTATTCATTATCGCTTTTAGATTCAAATTATCTGCATTTTCAAAAGGAAAATGGTTATATACCTCAATTGCGTCGTCACCTGTTACATGGAGTAGAATCGCAGCTTTAGTGTTTCCGGTTTTTTATCCGATCTGATCGCCGATAAGTATATATCAAAATGCTGTTTGAGGGGGAGGGGCAATGCGAAACACCTTTATACAGGACTCTGTGGGAGGAGCCACAGGGGCAGTCAGCAGAGGGGCGTGTCCGGACAGGTAACCGAGTTACAACATGTATATAGTTTACCACATTCACCCCTCCTTTTTTAAAAAAGAGTCCCGCGGGGTGAAGTGACTGACAATATTTAAAACAAGTATATTTACAGGTCAAGTCTATCAGGCGGTCGAGTCCGTCGCTGTGATCTACGTAGCACCAGCGGTGATTGCACCAGCGATGGCGGTTGTGCTGGCTCCGGCCTGACTTGAGGTGTCAGCACGTTAGGCATCGGTAATCCCTCATGCGTGTGCGTCGCGCCTGGTGTGGGACTGTCGTGTGGTGTCTGTGTAGGGTTTGGAGTACGTGGTGTCTCGTGGGTACATACATCGGTGAGTACGGGGTCAACAGTCACCATGGAGTGTTCAGGGTAGGGGCCCGGTGCTCCTGCGGGCACCAGGTCACGGATGGAGACCATGTCCTCCCGCCCATCAGGTAAAACCACATAGGCAGACTGGGGGTTCGCATGAAGTAAGTGAACCCTCTCGACCATCGGGGAGTATTTATTGCTCCTCGCATGTTTCCGGAGCAGTACTGGCCCCAGGGACATCAGCCAAGTTGGTAGGGTGGTTCCAGTGGTCGATTTTCTGGGAAAAGAAAAGAGCCGCTCAGGAGGGGTGGCATTGGTGGCTGTGCATAACAGGGAGCGGATGGAGTGGAGTGCCTCGGGAAGGACCTCCTGCCAGCGGGAGACCGGCAGTTCCTTTGACCTGAGGGGTAAGAGTGTGGCTTTCCACACCGTGCCATTCTCCTTCTCTACCTGTCCATTCCCCCGGGGATTATAGCTCGTGGTCCTACTGGTTGCAATTCCCCTAGCCAGTAGATATTGGCGCAGTTCGTCACTCATAAACGAGGACCCTCTGTCACTGTGGATATAGCATGGGTATCCGAACAGAGTGAAGAGCTTGCACAGGGCTTTTATAACTGACGTGGTAGTGGTGTCCGGGCAGGGGACGGCGAAAGGGAACCGCCAGTACTCGTCGATAACATTAAGAAAGTACACATTGCAGTCAGTGGAGGGAAGGGGGCCCTTAAAGTCAACACTCAGTCGCTCAAAGGGGCGGGTGGCCTTGATGAGTGGTGCCTTTTCGGGTCGGTAGAAGTGCGGTTTGCACTCTGGCAGTCCCTGGTCATCATCCTGATCTCCTCAAGGGAGTAAGGCAGGTTCCAGGCTTTCACGAAGTGGAAAAGCCGGGTGACCCCCGGGTGGCAAAGGTCTACATGTAGAGCGTATAGCCGGTCGATCTGCACGCTGGCGCACGTTCCCCGGGATAGGGCATCGGAGGGCTCGTTGAGCTTCCCTGGCCTGTACATGATGTCATAGTTGTAGGTGGAGAGTTCAATTCTCCACCTCAGAATTTTATCATTTTTGATTTTGCTCCGCTGCTGATTATTAAACATGAATGCGACTGAGCGCTGGTCAGTTAGCAGGGTGAACCTTTTGCCGGCAAGATAGTGCCTCCAGTGCCTTATAGCTTCCACTATGGCCTGGGCCTCTTTCTCCACCGCGGAGTGCCGAATTTCAGGGCCTTGAAGGGTACGGGAGAAGAACGCCACTGGTCTTCCTGCCTGGTTGAGGGTAGCAGCCAGCGCAAAGTCGGAGGCGTCACTCTCTATTTGGAAGGGAATGGCCTCATCCACCGCATGCATTGCTGCTTTGGCAATGTCCCCTTTTATGCGGTTGAAGGCCGCGTGGGCCTCGGCTGAGAGGGGGAATGTGGTGGACTTGACCAGGGGGCGGGCCTTGTCTGCGTAGTTAGAGACCCATTGGGCGTAATATGAAAAGAAGCCCAGGCACCTTTTGAGGGCTCTGAGGGTGTTGGGAAGGAGGAGTTCCAACAGGGGGCACATACGGTTGGGGTCAGGGCCAATGACTCCATTCTCCACGACACACCCAAGGATAGCAAGTCGGGTGGTCCCGAATACACACTTGTCCTTGTTATAGGTGAGATTGAAAGCTTTAGCGGCATGGAGAAATTTTTGGAGGTTGTTGTTGTGATCCTGCTGGTCGTGACCGCAGATGGTGATGTTATCCAGATATGAGAACGTGGCCTTCAGTTGGCACTGGTCCACCATCCGGTCCATTGCCCTCTGGAAGACAGATACACCATTTGTGACACCAAAGGGGACGCGCAGGAATTGTAAAGCCTGCCGTCCGCCTCGAAGGCAGTGTAAGGGCGGTCCTCCCAGCGGATGGGGAGCTGATGATAAACGGATTTTAGGTCTATTGTCGAGTACACCTAGTACTGTACTATCTGATTGACCATATCCGCGATGCGGGGTAGAGGGTACGCGTCGAGCTGCGTGAACCTATTGATGGTCTGGCTATAGTCCACGACCATCCTGTTCTTCTCCCTGCTCCGAACAACCACCACCTGCGCCCTCCAAGGACTTGTGCTTGTCTCAGTGACCCCCTCCCTGAGCAGCCGCTGTACCTCTGACTTAATGAAAGCTCTGCCCCCGCACTGTACCTCCTGCTTTTAGTTGCCACAGGTTTACAGTCGGGGGTCAGGTTGGCGAACAGCGGTGGGGGAGGGATCTTGAGGGTGGAGAGGCCACGAGTGGTGTCGGTAGTGTGGCAGTTGGCATGATGTTGGGTGGGATGCGCGGGTCGGTGTGTGTGTGTGGTCAGTAGCGGGGTACGTGACATATCTCTACAAAACAGGGGATTTATGACAGTAATTGGTGGGAGGGGCCCATCATACTTCATTGGCACGCTTTTCAGGTGGCTCTGGAAGTCCAGCCCCAATAGCACAGGGGCACACAGTTGAGGCAAGACCAGTAACATAAAGTCTCAATATTCTGCACCCTGCACCACTAGTGTCGCTACACAACCCCCCCGGATGTCTGTTGTATGTGACCTGGAGGCCATGGTGACCCTCTGACTGACCGGCCGTATCATGAGTCCACAATGCTGCACCGTGGCCGGGTGGATAAAACTCTCTGTGCTGCCTGTGTCAAACAGGCAGCTTGTCCTGCACCCCTCCACCAGGATGTCCATCATTGACCTTGCGAGCAGGTGGGGAGCGCTTTGGTCGAGGGTCACGGAGGCCAGGGTGGGGTCGCTGTCTTGGTCCGGCGTGGTGGGGTGCCCCGTGAGCACCCGTTGGTCGTAGGTGGTGGGAGGTGGTGCCGACCAAGATGGCCGCCCCCATGTCTCGCACGTGGTGGCGGCGTGCAGGGAACCATGTTTCGCACGTGGCGCTGCTTGATCCCGCTCGCGGTTTGGACTTACAGACCTTCGCGAAGTGGCCCTTCTTTCCGCAGCTGGAGCAGGTAGCTTCTCAGGCCAGGCAGTGTTTCCGGGGGTGCTTCTCGAGTCCGCAGAAGTAGCAGTTCGCGGACTCGCGACTGGCAGCAGCCGAGGTCAATTCGCCAGCGGGTTGCGGGGTCTGCGGTGTCCATGCCATCGGGGGATCGCATGCCTGGAGAGCCTCGGAGTTATGCAGAGCGGCCTCCAGCATGTCGGCCAGTTCGATCGCCAAACTTAAAGTAAGATCGGCTTTTTCCAACAGCTGCTGGCGCACGTACACTGACCTGGTCCCCGTGACGAAGGCGTCTCTCACTAGGAGCTCTGCATGCTGCGCCGCCGTCAGCTCCTGGCAATTGCAGGCCCGCACGGGTGTCCGTAGGGCTCGGATGAACTCCAGCACTTGATTTCCCGGGCCGTTGTTGCCGTGTCGCTAAGCGGTACCGAGCATAGACAGTGTTTACCAGCCGCAGGTATTGTTCTTTGAGTGCGCTCATCGCGCCGTCGTAGCTCAGCTGGTCTCTGATCAGCGAACAGACCCATGGACTGACCCTGGAGAGTAGAACTCTGCACTTTACTACGGGGTCGGTCGCGTTAATCTCCTATAGGTACGCTTCAAAGCGGGCCAGCCAGAGTTCGAAAGCGTTTCCAGCGTCAGGTGTTTGCGGATCGAGGTCTAATTTGTCGGGTCTCAGTGCATGTTCCATGCTTTAAAATAAAATTGAAGCACCTTCAATAACTCCAAAAGACTGAGGTTGGGTAAAATATTGAAAGGCTTTTATTCGCTGTACAATACGACCTCCACAGTGAGTGTCTGCCCCCGGACTGAGGGGGAGGGGCAAGGCAAACCCCTTCATACAGGATTCTGTGGGAGGAGCCACAGGGGCAGTCAGCAGAGGGGTGTGTCCAGACAGGTAACCCAGTTACAACATATATATATGGTTTACCACAGGAGGAGAGAGAGGGAGGAGAGAGAGGGGGAGAGAGAGAAGGGGAGAGAGAGAGGGGGGGAGGGGGGGGAGAGGGGGGGAGAGGTGGGGGAGAGGGGGGAGAGAAAGAGAGGGAGGAGGGGAGGGGGGAGAGGGAGGGGGAGAGGGGAGAGGGGAGAGGGGGTAGAGGGGGAGGGGAGGAGGGGGAGAGGGGGAGGGGAGAGAGAGGGGGAGAGGGGGGAGTAGGGAGAGAGGGGGAGGGAGGGGAGAGAGAGGGGAGAGAGGGGGAAGGGGGGAGGGGGGAGAGGGGAGAGAGGGAAGAGAGGGGAGAGAGGGGAGAGGGGGGAGAGGGGGGAGAGGGGGGAGGGGGGAGAGGGGGGGAGGGGGAGGGGGGAGGGGGAGGGGGAAGGGAGAGAGGAGAGAGGTTGAGAGAGGGGGGAGGGAGAGAGAGGGGAGAGAGAGAAGGTGGAGGAGAGAGGGGTTAGAGAAGGGGAGGGGAGAGAGGGGAAAGTGGAGGCAGTGGGGGAGAGGGGAGGGGGAGAGGGAGGAGAGAGGGTGTGGGAAGAGGTGGGGGAGAGGGAGAGAGAAAGAGAGACCAATCAACGAGGTCCAAGATTGGGAACTCAGCACCGTGAAGAACCGCAGTTAGAGTCAGAGTCATAAAGAAGTACAATACAGAAACAGGCCCTTCGGCCCATCTAGTCCATGCCGAAACTATTTGAACTGCCTACTCCCATCAACCTGCACCAGGACCAGGGCTCTCCATATCCCTACTATCCATTTACCTATTTAAACTTTGCTTAAAAGTTGAAATTGAACTCCCATGTACCACTTGTGTTGGCAGCTCATTCCACACTCTCTGAGTGAAGTTTCCCCTTAAACGTCTCACCTTTCACACTTTAGCCATGACCTCTTGTTGTAGTCCCACCCATCCTCAGTGGAAAAAGCCTACCAGATCAATACCACTCATAATTTTGTATACCTCTATCAAATCTCCTCTCAATCTTCTACTCAATCTTTTCTTATAACTCAGGTCCTCCAGACCCAGCAGCATCCTTGTAAATTTTCTCTGCATTCCTTCAACTTTGTTTACATCTTTCCTGCAGGTCGGTGACCAAATCTGCAGACAACACAGCAAATCAGGCCTCATCGACGTCTTATCCAACTTCAGCATAACGTCCCATCTCCTGTACTCGGTACATTGGTTTATGAAGGCCAATGTGCCAAAATCTTTATTTACGACCCTATCTACCTGTGACTATGGACCTGTGTTCCCAGATCCCTTTGTTCTACCACACTCCTCAGTGCCCCACTGGTCACAGTGTAAGGCCATAAGATCATAAGACATAAGAGCAGAATTAGGCCATTCAGCCCATCCAGTCCACTCCGCTATTTCATCATGGCTGATCCGGATCCCACTCAACCCCATACACCTGCCTCTACCATATCCTTTGATGCCCTGACCGATCAGGGAACTGTCAACTTCTGCTTTAAATATACTCACAGACTTGGCTTCCAGCGCAGTCTGTGGCAGAGAATTCTACAGATTCACCACTCTCTGGCAAAAAAAAATCCTCCTTACCTCTGTTCTGAAAGGCTGCCCCTCAATTGTGAAGCTGTGCCCTCTAGTTCTGGATACCCCAGCAGAGGAAACATCCTCTCCTCATCCATCTTATCTAGTCCTTTCAATATTCAGTAGATTTCAATGAGATCCCCCACATTCTTCTAAATTCCAGTGAGTACAGGCCCAAAGCTATCAGACGATCCTCATATGTTAATCCCTTCATTACCGGAATCATCCTATGAACCTCCTCTGGACTCTCTCCAATGACAACACATCCCTTCTGCAATAAGGAGCCCAAAACTGTCGACAATGCTTTGTGTGGCCTGACTACTGTCTTATAAAGGCTCAGTATTATCTCTTTGATTTTATATTCTATTTCCCTTGAAATAAATGCCAACATTGCATTTGCCTTCTTTACCACAGACTCAACCTGTAAATTAACTTTCTTAGAGACTTGCACGAGGATTCCTAAGTCCCTCTGCATCTCTGATGTGTGAATTTTCTCCCCATTTAGATAATAGTCCGCACTATTGTTCCTTCTACCAAAATGCATTGTCATACATTTCCCAACACTGTATTCCATCTGCCACTTTTTCCCCATTCTTCCAATTTGTCCAAGTCCTGCTGCAATCACATTGCTTCCACGTATTATTTGCAAACTTTGCCACAAGGTAATCAATTCCATTATCTAAATCATTGACAAACAATGTGAAAAGCAGCAGTCCCAATACTGACCCCTGAGGAACACCACTAGTCACCATCAGCTAACCAAAAAAGGCCCCTTTATTCCCACTCACTGCCTCCTGCCTGTCAGCCATTCCGCTATCCATGTCAGTATCTTTACAGTAACATCATAGGATTTCATCTTGTTAACCAGCCTGATGTTTGTCACCTTATCAAATGTCTTCTGAAAATCTAAGTAAATGACATCCACAGCCTCTCCTTTGTCCACCCTGCTGGTTATTTCCTTGAAGAACTCTTAATAGTCCAGCAAAATTTCCCCTTACAGAAACCATGAGTCTACAAGTACCCCAAAACTTCATCCTTAATAATAGACTGCAACACTTTCCCAGCCACTGGGGTTCGCTTAACTGGCCTATAATTTCCTTTCTTTTGCCTTCCTCCCTTCTTAAAGAATGGAGTGACATTTGCACTTTTCCACTCCTCTGGAACCATGCCAGAATCCAGTGATTCTCAAATTATCATGGCCAATGCATCCGTTATCTCTTCAATAACCTCTCTCAGGACTCTGGGATGTAGCGCATCTGGACCAGGTGACTTTTTCCTTTGTAATAGCAATGGCACTCACTCCTGCTCCCTGACAGCCAAGACTGCAAGACCATAAGACATAGGAGCAGTGTTAGGCCATTTGGCCCATCGAGACTGCTTCACCATTCAGTCATGGCTGATCCTTTTCTCCCCAGGACCTATCCTGGTTGGTTACACTCTCAGTTGTTTGCACTAAATTCCATCTGCCATTTTTCCAGCTGATGCAGATCCCTCTGCTAACCATGATAGGCTTTTTGCTGTCCACTACATCCCCAATCGTGGTATCATCTGTAAAGTTGCTGATCCAGCTAACGACATTATCATCCAGCTGATTGATATCGATGACAAACAACAATGGACCCAGCACCGATCCCTGCTGTAAACCACCGGTCACAGGCCTCCAGTCAGAGAGACAACCATCCACTACCACTCTCTGGCTTCTCCCACAAAGCCAATGTCTAATCCAATTTACTACCTCATCCTGAAACCCAAGCAAATGAACATTTTTGGCCAGCCTCCTATGTGGGACCTTGTCAAAGGCCTTAATAAAGTCCATGTAGATAACATCCACTGTCTTATCTTCACTCACTTTCCTGGTTACTTCCTTGAAAAACTCTGTAAGATTGGTTAGACATGACCAACCACGCACAAAGCCATGCTGACTGTCCCTAACCTTTTCATGTGCATCCAAATACTTATATATCCAGTCCCTCAGAATACCTTCCAATAACTTTCCCACAACTGATGTCAAACTCACCAGACATTCGTTTCCTGGAACAGCAGAACCACAATGCCTATCCTCCAGTCCTCTGGTACCTCTCCTGTCGCTAAGGATGATTTAAATATCTCTGCTAGGGCCCCTGCGATGTCTGCACTTGCCTCCCACAGGTTCCAAGGGAACACCTTTTCCTTTTTAAATTTTTTTATTAATTATTATTGAAAATCAACAACAGAGAAAAATACATCAAAATAATCAAGATAACATATCCACATGTAGAATAAGAGTTAAACGATCAACCAGGCTGAACAGTATATCAATAATAACAAAAAAAACAAAATGTTAAAGCTTTTTTAATGGAAAAAAGAAAGAAAGAGAAAAAGAACCCCTACTAACTAAAACAGAAAAAAAACCCTAATAACAAAAAAAGGGGGGAACCCTATTTGGAGCACAAACACGGAGCTATGCGCCATACAAGCTTCCATAGAAAAAAGACCTCAATCCGCCAATCAAATCCATATACTCAAGCATCAGAAAAGGACCATCTTTATTAACTCAAATCAAATGATAATAACAGGCAAAAGAACCTCACCTTTTCTTGAAGTCAAATCTAGGATCAAAAGTTCCACTTCTAATTTTTTCCAAACTAAGACATAACATCACCTGAGAGAACCATTGTATCAAAGTGGGAGCAGAGACATCTTTCCATTTCAATAAAATAGCTCTTCTAGTCAATAATGTGACAAATGCAATTACGTGTTGGTCTGATATAGAAATAACGTGAATATGTTGTGGAATTATATCAAACAAAACTGTCAATTTATTAGGTTGTAAATTGATTTTTAAAGCTTTAGAAATTGTAGAAAAATAGATTTCCAAAACTGTTTCAATACAGAACACAACCAAAACATATGTGTCAATATAGCTATCTCAGTTTTGCATCTATCACACTGACTATTTACATTAGGAAATATTTTAGACAATCTCTCCTTTGTCAAATAATAACGATGTACAATTTTAAATTGAATTAGAGAATGACTGGCACAAATCGAAGAAGTGTTAACCAGCTTCAAAATTCGCAACCAATCCTCTGTTATCAAGGTCATGTTAAGCTCTCTTTCCCAATCTTGCTTAATCTTAAGTAAAGGATAGTTATCCTGTTGTAATAGTAAATTATAAATTTTCCCAATAAAACCTTTCACTAAAGGGTTCATTTTTAAAATAATGTCTAACAGGTCAGAGTCTTGTATATATGGAAAATTACTTAAATATTGTTGTAAGAAATGTCTGACCTGAAGATATTGCAAAAAATGTGAATTTGAGAGAGAGTATTTAGTTACTAGTTTCTCAAAGGACATCAATCGGCCTTCTTGAAACAAGTCCATAAAGGAAAAAATTCCTTTATTCCTCAAAAGAGAAAAGGTACGATCACGAAGTGAAGATTTAATAAATAGTTTCGATAAATTAAACTAAAAAGGTTAAATTTTTTAAGATTAAAAAACTTACGAAACTGGTACCAGATTCATAATGATTGATTAAGCATAGGATTTATATTTAGAATAGAAATTTTGGCTAATTGTACAGGTAAGGGAGCTCCTAATAACGAAGTTAAATGAAAATGTTTCACAATTTTCAATTCCAAATCAACCCAAGATGGTCGATCCTTTTTATCGGTCCAATATAACCAAGAACACGCATAACGTATATTAACCGCCCAATAATACATTCTTAAATTAGGCCAAGTAAGACCTCCATCCTTTTTTAATTTTGTAAATGACATTTTCCAATTCTTGGTCTTTTATTATTCCAAACAAAAGATGAAATAATAGAGTCAACCTGATCAAAAAACTTCATAGTTAGAAAATTAGGAATATTTTGAAATACATATAAAAATTTTGGTAAAATCATCATTTTAACTGCATGAATTCGACCTGCTAACAAAAGTGTAAGTGGATTCCATCTAGAAAAAAATTGCTTCATAAAATCCACTAAGGGAACTAAATTAGCTCTATAAAGGTCTCCATAATTTTTAGTGATGATAATACCTAAATATTTTAAAAAATCCGTAACTTTTAGAGGAATGTCATCATATATAGAAGCAGAGTCATTTAAAGGAAATAATTCACTTTTATGCTGGTTTAATTTATATCCTGAAAACAATCCAAATTCATTTAATAATTTCAATAAGCTGGGAATAGATTCTTCGGGATTCAAAACATAAACCAAAAGATCATCTGCATGCAGGTACAGCAGGCGGTGAAAAAGGCGAACGGTATGCTGGCATTTATAGCGAGAGGATTCGAGTACAGGAGCAGGGAGGTACTACTGCAGTTGTACAAGGCCTTGGTGAGACCACACCTGGAGTATTGTGTGCAGTTTTGGTCCCCTAATCTGAGGAAAGACATCTTTGCCATAGAGGGAGTACAAAGAAGGTTCACCAGATTGATTCCTGGGATGGCAGGTCTTTCATATGAAGAAAGACTGGATGAACTGGGCTTGTACTCGTTGGAATTTAGAAGATTGAGGGGGGATCTGATTGAAACGTATAAGATCCTAAAGGGATTGGACAGGCTAGATGCGGGAAGATTGTTCCCGATGTTGGGGAGGTCTAGAACGAGGGGTCACAGTTTGAGGATAGAGGGGAAGCCTTTTAGGACCGAGGTTAGGAAAAACTTCTTCACACAGAGAGTGGTGAATCTGTGGAATTCTCTGCCACAGCAAACTGTTGAGGCCAGTTCATTAGCTATGTTTAAAAGGAAGTTAGATATGGCCCTTGTGGCTACAGGGGTCAGGGGGTATGGAGGGAAGGCTGGGTTCTGAGTTGGATGATCAGCCATGATCATAATAAATGGCGGTGCAGGCTCGAAGGGCCGAATGGCCTACTCCTGCACCTATTTTCTATGTTTCTATAAAGGGAAATCTTACGAATAGTCCCATTTATAGAAATTCCTTGAATATTTTTAGCTTCACGAAGTGCAATAGCCAAAGGTTCCAACATCAAATTAAATAACAAAGGGCTTAACGGACATCCTTGTCTCGTACCCCGCGAAAATTGGAAAAAGGGGGATCTGCAGTTATTAGTGATAACAGTGGCAATAGGGCTTTTATATATCAATCTAATCCATTTATTAAAATTAGTACCAATGCTAAATTTCTCTAAAACTTTAAATAGGTATTTCCATTCAACTCTATCAAATGCCTTTTCAGCATCTAGAGAAACAACACATTGGGGAGTCTTAGAGAGGGATGAGTATATAATATATAACAATCTCCGAGTGTTAGAAAAAGAATAATGGCCTTTTAGAAAACCTGTTTGATCCTGAGAAATAATTTTAGTTGGTAGATTCTCCATCCGATTAGCCATTATTTTTGAAAGAATTTTGGCATCCACATTTAATAATGAAATAGGTCTATATGAAGCACAATCAGTGGGGTCTTTATCTTTCTTAAGAATTAAAGAAATAGAAGCTTCATAAAATGTGGAAGGTAACTCTTCTAGCAGAAAAGAATCTTTAAGCATTTCCAACATATAAGGAGTAAGCAAATCTTCAAATTTTTTATAAAATCCTACAGAAAAACCATCCAATCCAGGAGCTTCACCAGATTGCATTGAAAGAATAGCTTTCTGAATTTCTCTTTCAGTAAAAGGAGCATCAAGAATTTGCTGATCTTCAACAGATATTCTAGGAAAATCAATCTTTTGTAAAAAGGCATACATATTAGAAGGGTCAGCTGGAAACTGAGATTTATAGAGTTCACCGTAATAGTCTTGAAAAATTTTATTAATATCTTCATAATTACAAGCTACACTACAGTTACGAATTTTTAAAATTTGTCTTTTAGCTCTAACTGCTTCAAGTTGAGATGCTAATAGCTTGTTACTTTTATCTCCAAACATATAAAATTGACTTTTTAATTTAAGCAAATTTCTTTCAATAGGATAAGTTAATAATAAATTATATTGTGATTGAAGTTCAACCCTTTGTTTAAATAAATCAACATTAGGAAAAACTGCATAAGTATTATCCAGATCTTTAATTAGTTTTGAAATTCTATCTAACTCTGTTTTTGTCTGTTTCTTGAGTTTAGCCAAATAAGATATTATCTGACCTCGCAAATATGCTTAAGTGTATCCCAAATAATCAATTTCGAGACATCTCCCGTATTATTAAGAAGAAAGAAATCTTTTATCTGAATCTCTATAAATTTAACAAAGTCCGAACTTTGTAATAAATTTTCTGGAAAACGCCAAGGCGAGTTTACATTACTAACATCATTTAACTCAAAAGTTAAGCTTAAAGGTGCATGATTCGAGACTGCAATAGCATCATATTCACATTTCTGGACTTTGGACAAAAATCGGAAATCAGCTATAAAATAATCAATTCTTGAATATTTATTATGAATATGTGAATAAAAAGAATAATCTCTATCATTAGGATGTAAATTTATCCAGATTTCTATCAAACCATAATCAATTAAAAAGGAATTAATAAGTGTTGCCAAACGACTCAGAAGCTGCTGATTGGTTGAACTCTTGTCAATCAAAGGGTTTAAACAACAGTTGAAGTCACCTCCCATCAGCAGCATATATTCATTTAATCTGGTAATAAACCAAATACATTTTTTTTTAAAAAAAGGATCAGCTACATTAGGTCCGTATAGAATAACCATGACAATTTTTCTATTACAAATTGTTCCTTTAATAATTAAAAATCTACCATTATTATCTGAGACAATGTCTTCTTGAATAAATAAAATATTAGATTTAATGAAAATAGATACTCCCTTTGTTTTATTTTGACAGGTAGCATGGTATTGAAGGCCCTTCCACGTTTTAAAAAATCTATTTTGATTGCCCGTTCTGATATGCATTTCTTGAGCAAAAATTATATCGGGCTGGAATCGATTACGAACTTTAAAAGTCTTCCTTCACTTAATAGGGTGATTCCAGCCACGTACATTCCAACTAATAACGTTTATCTGTTTAAGTACCATTGGATATTATTCTTAAACACGACAATACACGCATCCCATCGTGGGCTAATCAAAGATGGCGGGGATGAACATAACCAAATAGAAAATGCGCATGCTCCGGAACTCCATAATGGGAAAAAATACAGGAAGTGTGTGTGAAAAAAAACCACAATAAACCCCAAAATACAAAAATACCCCCAAACCTCCCACCATCCCCAGAGAAGGAAATCCGGCAAAAGAGAGAAACAGCCGGAACGCATCCCCAAGAAGAAAAGCATAAGAACGGAATTCCGCGTGCCGCTCAATTTAAATAATGATTAAAAGTTTTTTCTCCCAATTCCCCCCTCCCTCAACAAAGAAAATATGTAACCTTAAGATAAGCAAGCACAGCAAAGAAAAAAAATGTTTATACTTAATCATTGAAAATGAGCTGAGGGAATGCGAAAACAGTCTCTAAGGACGCCAAAGCGATACTATTAACCCAGTTTAATCTCCAAAGAGAGAAAAGCAGAGCCATTATTCTTTAACTTACTACCTTATTTAACAAAAGAACTAAAGCTAATTATCTATTACTAAACACTCCATAATATAAGAAAAAAGTCTATATAAACTGTAAGCAAACTATCAGTTAATTAATAAAGAAAAAGAAAAATAGAAACAGATAATCAAACCAGTTAACAATCTATCCGCTGTATTAATTCACTCCGTATACTAAACAGCCTTCAAAAAAAAAGTCATTCTTTAGTCAAACCAAGAAGATCACCTACTCTTTAAGAAATCCATCGATCAAAGGATATCTTCAGCATACAGAAATCTTCAAAGCCTGTTTTCTTTCAGAAAATTATTCAGCAACTCTGATATCCTTCATACATCAGCCGATTCCACAATAGAGTTGACACAGTCCGATGCCGCTTGGGGATCCAAGAAGACACGAGGGGTAAAGTCTTTAGGAAATAACTTTAATCTCGCTGGATATCTCAGGGATAGAAAGAGTCTTTTTTCGTGAGCAATCTTCATGACCGATATGAATTTGATCCGTTGTTTCATAATTTCCCGTGGATAATCCTCATAAAAACGGATCTCAGAACCGTTAAATTTTAAAACTTTCTGTTTTCTTGCACATTTTATGATTCGATCTTTAACCTTAAAGCGAAGAAAGTTGACTAAAATTGGTCGAGCTTTATCTGACGAAGTGAAAATTCTGTGAGCTCTTTCAATATCGGGAGGCTGAGATAGAATATCCGGAAACAGAGTTTGAAAGAAATTGGCAGAATAATCCAACAAATTCCCATTCTCGGAGCCTCCTTGAAGACCCACAGTACGAATGTTATTCCTACGCAATCTTGCGTCTAAATCGACAATTTTGCCTTGAGCCTGTTCCAATCGGGTTGAAATATCCACAATCTGACGTTTCGATTCTTTAAACTCAGTATTCAAGGAAACAATATTTTCCTCAATAGTCTGTAAACTCTGTCGGAACGACTTCAACTCAGAAGTATTATTGTCCATTTTGTTGTCGAGTCCCATCAATGCACGTTCCAAACGCTCAGCCCAGACAGGCATATCTTCTGATTTTTCTTTCTAAGTTTTTCCCTTTCTATTGCTGGATTCAAAAAGCTGTTTTCCACTTCTTAAAAGATACAACATAATGACCACTATTTCCCTCCAAGATCCAGAAAATAAAAGTTAAACAATTCAAAGTTTAGACTGGGGAAAAGGAGGAATTAAAGGCAGTCACAAAATTTATGTATTACTCCACTGAGCTACAGGCGGAAGTCCCCAAGGGAACACCTTGTCAGTCCCTGGGGATTTATCCACCTTAATTTGCCTCAAATTAGCAAACACCTCCTGCTCTGTAATCTGTACAGGGTCCATGAACTCGATGCTGTTTTGTTTCACTTCTATAGACTCTGTCTCCTTCTCCTGAGTAAACGCAAGTACCAAAATTCCATTTTTGTTCTCCCCCATCTCTTTTGGTTCCACGTCTGGATTATCATTCTGATCTTCCAGAAGACCAGTTTTGTCCCTTGCAACCTCACCATCAAACCCGCAGACAAAGGTGATGCCGCAGTAGTCTGGCGGACGGACAGACCTCTACCTCACTGAGGCCAAAAGGCAGCTCTCTGACACCTCTTCTTACTTACCCCTGGATCAGGACCCCACCAAAAAACATCAAACCATTGTCTCCCATCACCGGCCTCATCAACTCCGGAGACCTTCCATCCTCAGCCGCTAAACACATTATTCCCACACCCTGCACTGCTCGGTTTTACCTCCTCCCCAAGATACACAAGCCTGACTGTCCCGGTAGTCCCATAGTTTCTGCCTGCTCCTGTCCCACTGAACTTGTATCTGCCTACCTGGACTCCATTTTGTCACCCATAGTTCAGTCCCTCCCCACCAGCATCCGGGATACATCCCATGCCCTCCACCTCTTCAATAACTTCCAGTTCCCTGGTCCCGACCCCTTCACTTTCACTATGAATGTCCAATCCTTATACACTTCCATTCCCCATCAAGAAGGCCTCAAAGCCCTCCACTACTTTCTGGACAGTAGACCTCACCAGTTCCCCACCACCAGCACCCTCCTCCGGTTGGCGGAACTGCTACTCACACTTAATAGCTTCTCTTTTGGCTCTTCCCACTTTCTTCAGACCAAGGGTGCAGCTATGGGAACTCACATGGGCCCCAGCTATGCCTGCCTCTTCGTTGGTTATGTGGAATAGTCTCTGCTCCAAACCTATACTGGTACTGCTCCCCAACTTTTCCTTCGCTACATTGTTGACTACATTGGTGCTGCTTCCTGCACCCATACTGAGCTCGTCAATTTCATCGACTTTGCTTCTAACTTCCACCCAGCCCTCAAATTCACTTGGTCCATCTTGGACACTTCTCTCCCCTTTCTCGATCTCTTGGTCTCCATCTCTGGAGACAGACTGTCCACTGACATCTTCTATAAGCCCATTGACTCTCATAACTCATCATCATTAACAGGTGCCGTGCCCAGTTTGAGCTTTGACTGCCATGGCCCACACACTCCTGTTTTGGGTCAAGTGGATCAGTTCATTGGGATTCATTCCCAGTTCTCTGGCTGCTGTCTCCATCATCATTTGTCTTTGTCTTCCTCTTGCTTTCTTCCCTTCATCTTTTCCATAATTACCGTGCATTCTAACCCCTCTTTCCTAATCACATTCCCAATGAAGTCACGTTGCCTTTTCATTATCTCATACAATATTTCTCTTTTTGTGTTTGCTCTGTTCATGACATCCTCATTAGATATTCGTTTCATCCATAATATTCTTTGCATCCTCCTCAAAAACCACATCTGTGCTGCTACAATTCGTTTCCTTATGTTACTAGGCATTGTCCAACATTCTGAGGCATATAACATAACTGGATAAACGAAACATTTCAGTACTCTGAGGTCCTCCGTCTCCACCACATCTGCTCCCAGGATGAGGCTTCCCATTCTAGGACATCTCAAATGTCCTCTTTCTTTAAGGATCATGGTTTCCCTTCTGCTGTCATCAATGATGCCCCACCCACATCTCCTCCATTTCCCACACTTCAGCCCTCACCCCATCCTCCCGTCAACACAACAGGGACAGAGTTCCCCTTGTCCTCACCTACCAGCCCAGCACCCTCCGGATCCAGCACATTATCCTCCGCAACTTCCGCCACCTTCAACAGGACCCCACCACTAAGCACATCTTTCCCTCTCCAACCCTCTCCACTTTCTGCAGGGATCGGTCCCTCCCCACGGATCTCCCACCCGGCACTTATCCCTGTAAGCGTAAGTGCTACACCTGTCCCTACACCTCCTCTCTTGGCACCATTCAGGGCCACAAACAGTCCTTCCAGGTGAGGCAACACTTCACTTGTGAGTCTGTTGGGGTCACCTATTGCATTCGGTGCTCCCGGTGTGGCCTCCTCTACATCGGTGAAACCCGACGCAGATTGGGGGACCGCTTCATCGAGCACCTCCACTCCATCCGCCACAACAGACAGGATCTCCCAGTAGCCACCCACTTCAACTCTGCTTCCCATTCCCATTCAGATATGTCCATACATGGCCTCCTCTACTGCCATGATGAGGCTAAACTCAGGTTGGAGGAGCAACACCTCATATACCATCTGGGTAGTCTCCAGCCCCTTGGCATGAACATTGAATTCTCCAACTTCTGGTAATTCCCTCCCCCTCTCTTCCTCTATCTCTAGTTCACTTTGGCCCATCCTCCAACTGCCTATAACCTCCCTCATGGTTCCGCCTCCTTATACTACCCATTGTGCTTTCCCCTATGCCTTCTTCACCTTTCCTGCCTATCCCCTCCCTGCTTCCCCTCCTCCACCCCTTTATCTTTCCCCTTACTGATTTTTCACCTGGAACCTACCAGCCTTCTCCTTCCCACCCTCTCCCGACCTTCTTCATAGGGCCCCTGCCGCCTCCCTCTTCAGTCCTGACGAAGGGCCTCGGCCCGAAACGTTGACTGTTCATTTCCACGGATGCTGCCTGACCTGCTGAACTCCTTCAGCATGTTGTGCGTGTTGCTTTGTCCCTTGCAATCCTTTTGCACTTAACATAGCTGCAGAATTTCCCACAATTCTCCTTCACTTTGTCTGCTAGAGCAACCTCATGCCTTCTTTAGTTTCCTGATTTCTTACTTCAACGTTCTCTCACATTTCTTGTACTCCATAAGCACCTCATTTGTTCCTACCTGCCTACACCTGCTGGGCACCTCCTTTTCTTCTCAACCAGGACCTTAGAATCTCTTGAAAAGTCTTGAAAGTGGCCTCTCACTTTGCAAGTTCACCTTTGCCAGAAAACAGCCTGTCCCAATCCACACTTGCCAGATCCTCTCTGATACCATGAACATTGGCCTTTCTCCAATTTAGAATCTCAACGTACAGACCAGACCTATCTTTGAAACTCATGGCATTGTGGTCACTGATGCAAAGTGTTACCCTACACAGACTTTGTCACCTGTCCTGTCTCATTCCCTCATAACAGATCCAGTATTGCATCATCCCTCATTGGGACTTCTATGAAGTAAACTTTCCTGAACACATTTGACAAACTCTATCCCATCTAGTCCTTTTACAGTATGGGATTCACAAACAATATGTGGAAAGTTAAAATCACCTTCTATAACAACCTTGTGTTTCATGTAACAGCTGTGATCTCTCCACAAATTTGTTCCTCTAAATCTGTAGGGCTATTGGGAGTCTGTAATATAGACTGATTAGTGTGCTCATAGCTTTCTTATTTCTCAGTTCCACCCATAACTTCATACTTCGTTGTCACCAAACAATTGATACTAGAATGTACAATCATCACAGTGATATTTGATTCTGCGTTTCCCGCTCCCTGGAGTACAAATCGATAGTAAGTATTAAAAATTTAAATTATAAATCATAAATAGAAAATAGAAAATGGAAAGTAAGGTAGTTCAAAGTGAGTAACACCTCATTAGACAAGTTCTCCAGTCTGTTCTGATGGAGCACTGCTGTGACCTTTTCCCTGACTACTAACACCACCCTTCCTCCTGTAATCCCTCCAACTTCATCACGTCTAAAACAACGGAACTCCAGAATATTGAGCTGCCAGTCATGTCCCTCTTGCAACCCAGTCTTACTAATGGCGACAAGGTGACGATCCATACCCTTTCCTACGGTACTCTTGCATTGAAATACACACAGCTCAGGACACTAGTCACACCATGCTCAACCTTTTGATTCCTGACTTTGTCTGAAGTCTTAACAACATCTCTCTCCACAACCTCCACTACCTGTTCTGGCATTCTGATTCCCTTCCCCCTGTACCTCTAGTTTAAACCCCACCATGCAGCATTTTCAAACCTTCCCGCTAGGATATTAGTCCCCCTCCAGTTCAGGTGCAAACCATCCCTTCGGTGCAGATCCCACCTTCCTGGGAAGAGACCCCAAATGTCACACTCGACTCTATCAACTCACATTCATCTAGGGGAAACTGCCGTAGGCCCTACCAATTGCTGTACTCACGTTTGCATAGATGCTGTGTAATGCACCCCAGTACAAGCCCACAACGTAAAATATCAGACAAACCTCACCTCCCTCATGGTTCCATCTCCTTCTACTACCCATTGTGTTTTCCCCTATTCCTTCTTCACCTTTCCTGCCTATCCCCTCCCTGCTTCCCCTCCCCCACCCCTTTATCTTTCCCCTTACTGGTTTTTCACCTGGAACCTACCAGCCTTGTCCATCCCACCCTCCCCCCACCTTCTTCATAGGGCCTCTGCCCCCTCCCTCTACAGTCCTGAGGAAGGGTTCCAGCCCGAAACGTCGACCAATCTTTTCCACGGATGCTGCTCGACCTGCTGAGTTCCTCCAGCCGCTCCCGCACTTGTCCTTCCTCTTCACTTGTCTTGCCGAAAAGACTGCAAATTCTCTTGGTTCCCACCATGCAAGATAGCATAACAGGTCATCACTGGTTAGTTCCCTGTTATCTGTAATTATAACCCAATCATCGCAGCTACAGAGAACCATTACCTCATCAGTTAACACTACAGAGAAGCCATTTCATTATAACACTACAGAGAAGCCATTTTGTTAGCCTTAACAGTTAACATTACAGTTAATATTACTGAGAACTCTACACAATGTTCCAAAAAGCTTATGCCATCCATCCTACACTAACTTCTTAGCAACATGTTAAACTGTATAATCTTCCTACTTCTGGCATCACTGTCATGTAGCACAGGTAGCAATCCTGACATCACAACCCTACATGTCCTGCCCTTTAATTTATCACCCAACTCCCTGAAATCCCTATGCAGAACCTCGTCACCTGTCCTGCCCATGTCATTGGTACCTACAAGGATCACGACATCTGGCTGTTCACCCTCCCACTGAAGAATGCTGAAGACCCGATCCCAGATGTCCCAGACTCTGGCACCCAGAGGTAATGTAGCGTCTGGGAATCTCACTCCCACCCACAGAACCTCCTTTCTGTTCCCCTAAATAATGAGTCCCCTATCACCACAGCGTACCTCTTCTCCCCTCTTCCCTTCTGAGTCACAGATGCAGACTCAGTGCCAGAGACACGACCACTCTGACTCTCCTCTGTTAGGTCACTACCCCTTCCCCCCTCCTCCTGACAGTATCCAAAGTGATATACCTGTTCAGCGGGGTGGCCACAGGGGTTACTCTGCACTGTCTCCTTAACCCCCTTTCCCTTCCCGACTGTCACCCAGTTTCCTGTGTCCTGCACCTTGGGTGTAACTACCTCTCTATGTGTCCAATCTATCACCCCCTCAGCATCCTGAATGATCCAGAGTTCATCCAGTTCCAGCTCCAACTCCTCAATGCAGAGTGTTCGAAGCTGCAGCCGGATGCACTTCTCACAGTTGTAGCTGTCAGGGACACTGGAGATCTCCCTGCATTCACACATCCCACAAGAGGAGCATTCAGCTGTCCTGCCAGTTATCTCTGCTGTCCTGGCTGAGCAGATATAATGAAGGAAAGGGTAAAAACAACTTTACCTGCATCTTTCTTTCCTTTGCTTTCTCTGACTGAAGCCTCTCTTCACTGAAGCCTCAGAATCACCACTCTAACTCTGCCCACTCCAATGATGGCCGCTCTGCTTGCCCCTGCCTTCCTTTAATTTACTGTTGCTAATCAATCCCAAACGCCGATTGTTCGCTGGTCAGAGCTCAATTTTGCTGCGGCAATCTGCCACTGCCTGTCTCTACTTGGACAATGGACCTGAGTGAAAACTCCTCTTCGCAAACTTATGATGTTCGGAGTGGTCGCTGGTCAAAGCTCAGTTTGACTGTATCTGTAGATCAGAGACCCCAGGCTCCTTTATAACAGAATGAGGAGGCATGAGAAGGAAGAAGAATTTAAACTGTTATGCCGATGGTCTGGGAGAAGTTGCCCTCTGGCACTGTGTGATGTGAAGACTGGGGGATGGGGGGAGTGGGGACTGGGGGGGTGGGGGGGTGGGGACTGGGGGGTCGGGGGAGTGGGGGCCGGTTCAGCTCACTGTTCCGTGAGGTTTACTCATCTTCACACTGAACTGAGGCTGTAGTTGCAACTAACAGACTTCTGTAGACTCACCTTCAGCAACTTAATTTCTCAATGCTATTGCTTACTTTTATTTGTTTTTTTTTCTGCACATTCAGGTCATTGACAGTTTTCTTTTGTTTTGATGGATTCTTTGTGTTTCTTTTTCTGTGGCTGCCTGTAAGGAGACGAATCTCAAGGTTGTATAAAGTACCACCACCACTCCCTCCCTGTTCAGGATGTCCTGCAGACATCGGAAACATCCCTGCCCCTGGCACCAGGGAGACAACAGCTTTATAGAGACAGAAGAGACAGCAGATACTGGAATCTGGAGTGACAACAAACTGCTGGAGGATCTGAACAAGTCAGGCTGTATCTGTGTTGGGGGGGGGGAGAGGGTGGGGATCAATGTTCGACATTTTGGGTCTTGACACTGACAATTCCTTTCCCTCACAGATGCTGCTTGACCTGCTGAGTTCCTACAGCAGATTGTTTGTTATCCCATTTGAGAGGCTTGTTTACACCCAGTGAAAAGCCTGTCTACACCCGTTACAGCCGAGTCCCCTGTCACAACAGCTGTGCTTGTCTTTTCCCTCTCCGGCTGTGGTCCCACAAACGTTCCTGTTGCTCCTTTCCCCGGTTTCCACCTATTGCAGCAGGAACATTCCACTGGGCTGAGTTCTCCTGCCATGGACACCCTTGCACTGGGCCCTCTCTTCCTCCTGGACAGAGAACATACATCTCACATTCATTGAATGTATTGATTACACCAGCAAGGTTCTTCATCGATAAACACTGCCTGTTACAATGTAACATCCCTGCCTTTATCTTTATTTCAGTGAACAGCCCACCCTTGCTGCTCACCAATCAGCTGTTTCCACTGACACACATCACTTCCTGAATGGTGACATCACCTCCAGCTCTTCCAATGGTCTCGACAAGGTAGGTGGGCTCTAAATATGCAATGGTCTGTCCCACGTCTCTCCCCCAGGTCCTCCTCACTCACCTCTGCTGCCTTCTTAATTCCCCGAATCTGCACAGCATCATTGTTATAGAGCCTCTGGACCAACTTGTCCATTCAGAACAAGATTCCCATCTGAGCCAGTCCGATTTCCCTGCATTTTGCCCAGAGATCCACAGGTTCCTGTTATTTTATTTATTTATTTTGATATTCAGCGAGGAAGACACCCTTCCAGCCCTTCCAGCTGTGTCACCCTAGTAATACCCGAAACCCTTGGATTTATTCCTAACCTAATCACAGGACAATTTACAATGACCAATTAACCTACCCAGTATGGCTTGGGACTGTAGGAGGAAATGGGGGAACCTGGAGAATAACTATATATTCCACAGAAAGGATGTACAGTGAATCCTTACAGAATGTCATCACACTGTCCCCTATATTGGCTTCAATCTGCTCTTATGTCATCTGGTCTTATGGTCAAATTGTTTAGACTAGAAACATAGAAAACCTACAGCACATTACAGGCCCTTCGGCCCACAAAGTTGTGCCGTACATGTCCCTACCTTAGAAATTACTAGGCTTACCCATAACCCTCTATTTTTCGAAGCTCCATGTACCCATCCAAAAGTCTCTTCAAAGACCCTATCATATCCGCCTCCACCACCACTGCCGGCAGCCCATTCCACGCACTCACCACTCTCTGAGTAAAAAACTTACCCCTGACATCTCCATTTGTATAAATAATGAATAAAGCTCCCAGCACCAATCCTTGTGGTACTCCACTCATCACAGGTCTCCAGTCTAAGAAACACCTTCCTCTAGTTCCTTTCCTCACCCTCTGCTTCTTTCCATCAATCCAATTATGAATTGGTTGACTAAATCTTCAGAAAGCAAGATCGTGACGTCGTGTTCATGGACCGATCAGAAATCTGATGTAGAGTGAAAGAAGCTATTCCTGAAACATTGAGTTTTGGTCTTCAGGCTCCTGTACCTCTTCACTGATGGTGGTAAAGAGAAGATGGTAAAGATCTGTAATGATGGACGCTGCCTTCCTGAGGCATCACCTTTTGAAGATGTCCTCGATATTGGGAGGTTAGTGCCCGTGTTGGCACTGGCTGAGTTTACAACTTCCTGCAGTTTATTCCAAACCTGGTCATTGGCCTCTCCATACCAGGTGGTGATGCACCCAGTCAGAATGTTCTCCAGGAAAACTGCAAATGTCACTGCACTCTTTAAGAAGGGAGAGAGGCAAAAGAAAGGAAATTATAAGCCAGTTAGCCTGACTTCAGTGATTGTAAAGATGTTCGAGTTCATTACTAAGGAGGAAGTTTTGTGGGGTATTTGCAAGTACATGATAAAGTATGCCAAAGTCAGCATAGTTTCCTTCAGGAAAAATCTTGCCTGACAAATCTGTTGGAATTCTTTTAGGAAATAACAGGCAGGATAGACAAAGGAGAGTCAATGAATGTTGCTTACTTGGAGTTTCAGAAGGCTTTTCACAAGGTGCTACACATGAGGCTGCTTAATAAGATAAAAGCTTCTGGTGCTACAGGAAATATACAAACATGGAGAGAAGTCTGGCTGTTTGGCAGACTTTGGAAAGTCAAAGTGAGAGCCTTTGGAAACTTACCAAGTCTCTTCAAACTCCGAACGAGGTATCGATGCAAACATGCTTTCTTTGTAATTGCATCAACGTGTTAAGCCAAGTATAAATTCTCTAAAATTTTAACACCCAGAAACTTGAAACTGTTCACCCTTTCCACTGCTGATCCCTCTATCTTAAAACAGATGAACAGAGTTAGGCCATTCAGCCCATCGAGACTGCTCAACCATTCTGTCATGGCTGATTTATTATCCCTGTCAACCCCTTTCTCCTGCCTTCTTCTCATAACCCTTGATGCCCTGACTAATCAACAACATATCAAACTCAGCTTTAAATACACTCAGTGACTTGGTCTCCACAGCTGACTGTGGCAATGAATTCCACAGATTCACCTCTCTCTGGCTGAAGAAATTCCTCCTCATTTTGATTCTAAATAAACAATCCTGTATTTCAGAGTCTGTAGCCTCAAGTCCTACATTTCCCAAAGTAGGAAACATCTTCTCCACATAGGCCTCCATTCAATGAGATCCCCTCTCCACATTCCTCTAAACTCCAGTGAGTACAGGCCAAGAGTTCCTCCTGCATTAACCCTTTCGTTCTTGTCCCTTTGCATACTGTATTTTTAAATTTTCTCCTCATTTAGAACATAGTCACACCTTTATTCCTTCTACCAAAGTGCATGACCATATACTTTCTAACACAGTATTCCATCTCTGAATGCTTTGACCATTTTCTGAATCTATCTGAGTCCTTCTACACCCCCCGCTTCCTCAACACTGCCTGCACCTATCTTCTTATCGTCTGCAAACTTGATCACTTCTGTAAAAAGCAGTGTTCCGAATACCAATTCCTATGAAACACAACTAGTCACTAGCACCTTTATTCCGACGCTTTTCCTCCTGCCAAACAGCCAGACTTCTCTCCATGTTTGTATATTTCCTGTAACACCAGAAGCTTTTATCTTATTAAGCAACCTCATGTGTAGCACCTTGTGAAAAGCCTTCTGAAACTCCAGGTAAACAACATTCATTGACTCTCCTTTGTCTATCCTGCCTGTTATTTCCTAAAAGAATTCCAACAGATTTGTCAGGCAAGATCTTTCCTGAAGGAAACTATGCTGACTTTGGCCTACTTTATCATGTGCTTCCAAATACCCCAAAACCTCATCCTTAATAATGAAATCAAACATCTTTACAATCACTGAAGTCAGGCTAACTGGCTTATAATTTCCTTTCTTTTGCCTCTCTCCCTTCTTAAAGAGTGCAGTGTCATTAGCAATTTTCCAGTCAAAGTTCAAAGTTTTCTTTCTTTCATTATTGACTGACAAATAAGTAGAATCGGCCCATCTGGCCTTTTGAGCCATTCCAGTCAGCAACTGAAAACCTCATCCTTAAAATTTAACCCTAGCCTAATCATAGGGCAATTTACAATGACCAATTAACCCATCAAGAGGTACATCTTTGGAGTTTTGGAGGAAACCCCGAGAAAACCCATATGGTCATGGGGAGAACATGCAAACTCCTTGCAGAAAGCAATGGGAATTGAAGAAATATCATCGAATCAATGAAAGACCCAGCAGGATGGACAAACAACCAATGTGCAAATAACAAAAAAATAACTGTACAGAAACAGAATAAAGAAGAAATGATAATAAAAATAAATAAGCAACAAATATCGGGAAACGAGATGAAGAGTCTTTGCAAGTAGGTTGTGGGAACTGTTCAGTGATGGGGTGAGAGAGGTTGAGGGAAGTTATCCCCACTGAATCAAGAGTCTATTGTGTGGATAGCCAGATGAATTTTCCCAGGGCTGAAATGGCTAACAAAAGGGAGCATAGTTTAGTTTTAAGGTGCTTGGAAATTGGTAACATTTCTTTGTCCCACATGGTCTAAGTTCATCACCCTTGTCCTTGATACTTCTTGCACTAAAATAGACATACTTCAACCCATTTCACTGACTGCAATTTTTTACCAACTGCCCCATCCTCAGTTCCATGACTACAGTTCCGATCCCTCTGCCAAATTAGTTTAAACCCTCCCCATCCGCTCTAGTAACCTGCCCACAGGGATATTTGTCTCCTTCAGGTTCAAGTGTAACCCGTCCTTTTTGTACAGGTCATACCTTCCCCAGAAGCGATCTCAATGATCCAGGAATCTGAACCCTTGCCCCCTGCACCAGTTCCTCAGCCACTCATTCATCAGTACTGACTTCCTATTCCTGCCCTGACTAACATGTGGCACTGGGAGTAATGCAGACATTGCTCCTTGGAGATGCTGCTCTGCAGCTTCTTCCTGAACTCCCTGTACTCACTGCACAGGACCTCCTCCCCCTCTCTACCCACATCATTGATACAGATGTGCACCACCATCTCTGGCTGCTCACCCTCCCTCTTGAGAATATTCTGCAGCCACTCTGAGACCTCCTTGACCCCAGCACCTGGGAGGCAACACCCCATCCTGGCATCTTTTTCTTGGCCACAGAACCCCCTGTCTGTCCCATTAACCATCGAGTTTCCTATCCCTATCGCTCTTCCTGGCTGTACCCTTCCCCGGTGATCTCAGACTCTGCCACAGTGCCACTGGCCTGGCTGCTGCTATGCCCTGATAGGTCATACCCCCACAGCATTATCCAAAGGGTTACACTTGTTGTGAGGGGAAAGGTCACAGGGGAACCCTGCACTGACTGACAGCTCTCTTTACTCCTCCTGGTGGTCACCCATCTCGTATCTGAAGCCTGCACTCTGGGTGTGACCACCTCAATAAAAGTCTCATCCATGAGATTGTCAGCCTCCTCGATTGTCCTGAGTAAATCTAACTCCAGCTCCAGTTCCTTGCCCTGGTCAGTCAGGAGCTGAAGTAGGATGTGCCTCCTGTGGATATAGTCACAGGGAGATTGTTATCTCCGCAATCCAACATCCCACAGGAGGAGCATTCCACTGCCTGAACTACCACCCTGCCTACACTTGTTATACCTTTGGTTCCAGTTTCTTAAGCTTAAGTTCTACAATCTACTAAATAATTCCAAATGACTCAGCACCCCCAGCCACTGCCTCATCTTGCAAAGCCTGTTGAGCCACAGCCTGACCACTCTAACATTGTCCCACACACACAATGGCTGTTCCAATTGCATCTTGCTTCTTTTTATTGGCCCTTGCTGAGTTACTCATAACTCAAGCAATTTCCCACTTCCGACAGTTCTGGTCGCTTTTTAAACCTGGTGTGTAAAGTTCCCAAGGAACTGTCTCCAACTCACTACACAATTGTGCACTCAGCAGACATGTCCCAACAGGTCCCAGTTGTTTTTTACAACTGGTGCATAAAATCCACAATGAGCTGTCTCCAACTCACTCTGTGATCTCCCACCCGGCAAATTCATGAATCATTGGGATATCTTCTGGGGAAGGCATAACCAGAACAAAAGGATGGGTTACACCTGAACTTGAGAGCGACCGATATCCTCGCCAGTTAGTTTGCTGGAGGTTGTTGAGGAGGGTTCAAACTAATTCGTAAGGGTGATGGGAACAACAGTAATAGGTGAGAGGGTGGGACAGTTGGTGTACAGTTAGACGCAACGTGTAGAGAGACTGTGAGGAAAGACACAAAGTTGACAGGGCAAAATTGCAGTCAGTGGATGGGTTGATTTGTGTCCACTTCAATGCAAGATCTAGTTGGAACAAGTGTGATGAACTTGGAGCACAGGTCAGTCGTTGGAACTATGAAATGGTGGCCATTATTGGTACAAATTGGCACCAATGGTATAGGTAGATAATGTGAAGAGGTTCTAAAAAGAGATTTTAGGGAGCTGGGTAATTTGAAAAACAGGTCCTCCACTTTGCTGTAATGTTCTGGTTCTATGTTCTGTTTGTGTGGAGACTTGGACATTTACCTCATCATGGTCATGAACTGCCCACCCCTTACAGTCGGCCTGTACCCTGGTCCTAGACTCATTACCCAGTGGGACATCCTCCCTGTATCCAGCAATGTTAAACTCTGTACTCATTTCAGTGAGATCACATCTCATTCTTCTAACCCCCAGTGAACAGAGGGCTGGTCTACTCAACTTCCCCTGCAATGACAGAGTCACCAACACATGGACCTGAAACACTGACCCTGTTTCTCTCTCCACAGATACTGCCTGACATGCTGACTATTTCAAGGATTCTCTGCTATCAACTCAGGAAAAAATTCTGCAGAATTTTTATTACACTCCCTCGAGAGAAAGTGCATCATTCATTTACTAAGGACAAGTTTGTACCCAGACTTCCTGGTGTGGTGTCATCAAACCAGGTATAATTGTGGTGACTATCTCTAGGTTGCTGTGGTGATCCCCTACTGACTACTCAGTACACACTGTACCAGGACAACGAGTCCTGACAGAGGATCACCAGCCAGAGGTACGGAACCATTCAGCCCTGTGATCCTGGGATAGGAATTGTGTGTTCCAATAGGACATCAGGCACAGCAAATATCCTGGACAGGAATTGAGTCAAAACAATAAATCATTGGAAAGGAGTTTTACCTTCTTGGGAATTTCAGAAATTCACACCTATCTTCAAAGCACACACCCGCCCACCCCCCGCCACCGCTGGGAAAGATAACACAGATTCCAGGAGAACACAGAGCATATTGGAGACGATGACGAGCATTTTACCAGCTGGAAATAATGAGTCTGAAAATCTCAGCCTCCCACAAATTGTAAAGGATTTGGGATTACAGAATCATTATCCTCACAAACTGTCTCTTCAGACTGTGCAGGAGGTGTCCCTGGATATACTGGACGACAGCAAACCAACTCGTGCAGAAGATCTTCCTTGGCGATTTCTCCGAAGGATCCTCTCAGCCAATTCACTGGCGAGGAATCCCGAATGGCCACCTCATCTGTCCTCAGACGGTGAGGATGATGATGATGAAGACTTCAGTGATTTCTTTGAAGTTAGGGGACCAGAGGATGATGGGATGAATCCTCTGGATATCATTGCTGCCATTTTCCTCTGTGCTGACCACTTTCTCCAGCAGGAACTGATGCTGAAGATGTCTCTGTGCCAGTTTGCATTACCCTTTCTGATGCCAGACTCACACAGTCACCCCATGGACAGGGTGAGGGGACACACAGAAGGGTCTGGTGCCACCCTTCTCCTCTGGGCCATGAGGCCCATTGTTAAAACATGGTGCCCACATTCTCCTACAGACAGCAGCCCCATTGTGGAGGTGCCCATCGTGACAGCAGCCATGCCAACGGTGTCCTTCCTCAGACTGGGAAGGTGCACAGTGTCCAAATCCCGAATCCTGAATCTCACCCTGAGTCAGGCACAGCTGCAGCAGAACATCTTCCTGCACTCCGAGATGGAATGTGGGAATGTGCCCCGCAGGATATCCGATGGAATGGCTGAGATCAGCTGGTATCTCCCTTCTGGGAAGAGTAACACGGATATTTTCCCAGAGGCTGCTGCATTCATTAACCTCCGAGGTGATGCTGAAACTTTCCAGGGAAATGCTCGGTTTCTGGCGAAAGTATCTGCTGCTCTTTTTATTTTCATTGACGTTATCGGTGAGAAGGAAAGAGAATTCCTCACCTCTCTCACACAATCACCAGCAAAACTCTTTCTCATAGTCAATCAGCAACACATAACTCGTGAACAGGTAAAGAAACTGTTCAAAGATCTAAAGTTAAAACGTCAACAATGGATTCTTTGGGCAAATGTAAATGAGGCTAAACTTGCAGAGATAGTTTGTTATCAGATCAATCAAGTAATTCTAATGAGGGACAGGGACCAGACCTTGCTGAGCCTGGAGCAAATGGCTGACATTGCGATGGAAAGTGGGATTGAGGTCGATGAACGTCAACCTGAAATACAACGAGCCAAGGAACTGACCAAAATACTGGACAGACTTGATTCGGGAGACATTACTGGGTATAAAAGGAGAGTGTTGCCCTTCCATGGAGAGCCCTGGCAAGGGTTGTCCAAAATTGAAAAAGAGAAATCTCGGATGAAACTCCGTAGGGACAAAACCACAGAAGTGTATAACCAGGAACTGGACCAGGAGATGAACAGAATCCGGGAAGCTCAGCTCAGACAGAGTCTGTCGGAAGAGATGCGGCTGTTCATTGAACACCTCACCCGTCATGGTGGGGCTGACAGAGCCATTTCCCTACAGTGGCTGAAGCTGGAGCTGGACAGTAAATCACGGGAAGTTATGGCAGGATTGTGTAGAATTTATAAAGAACTGTGCAAAGACTCAAAACAGAAGGTGAAGGAACTGAAGGAGTTGGATCAGAAGATGTCTGATAGTTCCCTGGGACTCAAGCATTTCATGAGGGAACTTGGCCAGGTTTATGAACTTTCAGTGACAGGACACAAAGTCACCCGAAGGACACAGATCCACCCAAAGGTGTCGCAGTTCCCAGGTGTTGCTGCTGAACTGTTGCTGGAAGGGTTCCCATTGGAACTCATCGATGGAGATGTTTCCAACGTTCCCATTCCATGGATCAGAGCCGTACTCACAGAAGTTGCTGACAAAGTGGGAAGAGCTTGCCGAGTGTTTGTGCTGACGGTGATTGGAGTTCAGAGCACGGGCAAGTCCACACTCCTCAACACAATGTTCTGTTTGCGGTTTGCTGTGAGCAGCGGCCGATGTACTCGAGGGGCCTACATGCAGTTGATCAAAGTCACAGGGAGCCTGGCCAAGGAGCTGGGCTGTGAGTTCATCCTGGTCATTGACACAGAGGGGCTGAGAGCCCCAGAACTCGCAACACTGACAGACAGCTACGAGCATGACAATGAGCTGGCAACGTTCGTGGTTGGATTAAGCAACCTAACATTGGTAAACATCGCGATGGAAAATCTGTCAGAGATGAAAGATACTTTACAGATTGTTGTTCATTCCTTAATCCGCATGAGGGAGACAGGAAAAGGGCTAAGGTGCATATTTGTGCACCAGAACGTTGGCGATGTGAGTGCTCACAATCAGAATCTGAGAGGCCGTCAGAAACTCCTGGAACAGCTGGATAAGATGACAGCTGCTGCAGCAAAGCTGGAGAAGGTAGACCGAGTAACGTTCCGTGATGTGATGGACTATGATGCTGACAAGGACAACTGGTACATCCCTGGTCTGTGGCATGGTACACCCCCAATGGCTGCAGTCAGCACCGGCTACAGTGAACACGTCTCCCAACTGAAGAAGAACCTAATTCAGTGTCTAATCCAACAGAGAAAATCCCAAGGAGCTTTCACTATCCCGGACTTTATCAAATGGATGGCTGGGCTTTGGGAGCAGGTGAAACATGAAAATTTCATTTTCAACTTCCAGAACAGTCTGTTTGCAGAGGCTTACAACCACCTGTCCGTGAAGTACAAGGACTGGGAGTGGGAACTCCACAAATTCACTCACTCCTGGGGAAATGATGCTGAAAACAGAATCAGCAATGCCAGAGGAGATCTCACTGAACTGCTCCATAATCTGGAGGGGGAGATCAGGACAGAGATGAACAAAAGGGAGAGTGACACTCTGGATAAACTACAAGCTCTGTATGAAAGTGGGGCTGATAACGTGCATCTGATGGAGAAATACAGAGAGGAATTTAAGCTCAGTATCTCCAGTTTATGCAGCCGACTTCAGCACGATTCAATGCAGAGATGTAGAGATGCCGTGAATAGACGGGTGGGACTGCAGGGAGTGGATAATATTTGGAATAACTTTCACAAGGAGATTGGAGAACAGGTCAAGGAGCTTTTACGGAAGTGTAAAGCAGCAAATCGGGTGTTGGATGAACGGGAATTGCAAAATGAATTTGACAGGATGTGGGAAGTTACACTCTCTCAGCTGGAGTATCAGCCCTGTAGAGAAAGAAACATCGAACTAGAGATTGAAAATCTTCTCAGAGAGGAAACAAAAACTCAAGGGAGAGTCATTAATGAAAGACTGAAACATGAAAATCTCTGTAAACTGGGGACCCTGTACCTTCACATTGAAGAGAAACACATCAACGTGTCATGTTGGAGACAGGGGGCGGGTAAACTCATTCCATTCGGATTGAAATCAGATCTCGATGAAGCAGCAATGATTACAAAGCCCATCGAGGATGAATGCATACATTGGATCACTGACATCACAAAAATAGATATGGATTATGACAATAAATATTGCATTGAACTTTTGAAAATGATAGAGGAAAAACTTGACAATATTTCACATCAATACTTTTCAATGTCTGAGGTTTTCAAGGCTGAGTTTAAACTTCACCTGTGTGGTTACGCTGTACCAAGATTCCAGCAGATGCACAGGAGGTTCATCCACAAACACGACCCACGGAGAAGACTGGAAAACATGAAGAGTAAATACTTTGATCTCTTCATGGATATTTACACAGAGCAGGATGAGAACCAGAGACAAGCAGAACGATTTGCACGATATTGTTTCTTGCCAGCTCTCCGAGACGCCACCCTCAAGACTCTCAGCGTGAAAATCATGGATGATATGAGAAAACACGACCCTGAGCGAAATTACAGTCTCCGCAACAACTTCACTGTGGCCCTCCTGGTCCACCTGAAACAAACACAAGAATTTGATAAATATCTCTGGTACATCACTGACTTTGAGAATTTCGCCAAAGACTGGCTCCATCAGCAAGTTATTAAACATTGCAAGACAGAACGCGATGGAGAGAGCACATTTACCCGTCTGGCTAAAGAAATCCTCACTGAGATCACTGGGCAAGCTAAGGACATTGTTCAGGATGCAGTGAAACAGAACTTTGCTGGAAATGCTCAGAGTTTCCTAAACACGTTTGTTGAAAAGTTTAGCACAAGAATCTCGATGCCCAAAGATGAGATGAAACTCGTTCTGTTTCAGAGTGGCAGTGATGGCAAGAAATGTGCAGAAGCCATTCTGCCATGTATTGAAGAGGTGGAGCAGGATCTCCTCAGTGAGGTAAAAGACTGGGATGTCGAAGAAACGATTGAAGAATTATCCATTAAACCCAGGGAGGAGTTGTTCAAAGGGTTATTCAATTGTACAAAGCAATGTCCTTTCTGTGGGGTTTTCTGTGACTCAGAGACCCCGGTACACTCACAACACTCCTGTAAGCAGCACAGACCTGAAGGGCTCAACGGGTATCGATGGGCAGGCAGTGAACGTCTTGCAATGGATATCTGCACAGCTTCAGTCACAAGTGATGCAAAATTCCGAAATAAAGACACAAATGAGAAATTCTATGCCTGCAAGGATTATCGAACAGTCAATGATTACTACAAATCCTGGATTATCCAACAGGAAGTTTCCGCACAGGCAGCGTCCTATTGGAAGAAGGTTTTCTACACTTTCAATAAGCAGTTTGCTGATGTATACAAAGCAAAGCCTGCAAAGATCGATGGAAGCTGGAACATTGACTGGGATGTGGTGAGGGAAGAAATGAACAAGACATATAATACAACCATTCAGTCTCTTTAAATGGCGTTACTCGGTGAGAGACAAAGGGAAACGGTCTTCTTAGGGATTGGACAGAGAAAATCACAGTGTGTTCAAATTCAAATCCAATCTCAAATCATCAAAATAATTAGCAGAGCAGAAGGAATGTTTCATTCCTACGTTCATGGTCCTGCCCTCATGGTCAATAAAGGAGAAAGGCAGTAGTGATAGGGAACTCTTGTCAGGGGGTCAGAGAGGCAATTCTGTGGACGCAGAAAAGAAACCCAGACAGTAGTTTGCCTCCCAGGTGCAATGGTCCGGGATGTTTCAGATCGTGTCCAAGATATCCTGCAGTGGGAGGGAGAACAGCCAGAGGTTGTGGTACATATTGGTACCAATGATATAGGTAGGAAAAGGCAAGAGGTCCTGAAAAGTTCTATTTTAACTTCATTGGTCCACAGAACTTGTTTCCAAATGCATCAGACTTGTTTAGACTTTAATTGATTAAGTTAAAATTGAACTTACTGGCCGCAATGAGCAAAGGTATATTTGGAGGAAAAAAGGTGCATGAAAAGAGTACTTCTCCAACTGTTACGCACTGGGGTGGATCGACCATGCTTTGGGCTTGTGTTGCAGCCAGTGGCATGGGGAACATTTACTGGTAGAGGGAAGAATGAATTCAATTAAATACAGCAAATACTGGAAGCAAACATCACACCTTCTGTAAGAAAGCTGAAGATGAAAAGAGGATGGCTTCTACAACAGGATAATGATCCTAAACACACCTCAAAATCCACAATGGACTACCTCAAGAGGCACAAGCTGAAGGTTTTGCCATGGCCCTCACAGTCCCCTGACCTAAACATCATCGAAAATCTGTGGATAGACCGCAAAAGAGCAGTGCATGCAAGACAGCCCAAGAATCTCACAGAACTAGAGGCCTTTTGCAAGGAAGAATGGGCGAAAATCCCCCAAACAAGAACTGAAAGACTCTTAGCTGGCTACAAAAAGCATTTACAAGCTGTGATACTTGCAAAGGAGGTGTTACTAAGTACTGACCATGCAAGGTGCCCAAACATTTGCATCTGGCCCTTTTCCACTTTTGTTATTTTGAAACTGTAAAAGATGGGAATAAAAAAATAATCTTACTTAAGATATTAAAGAAATGTGTCATCTTTAACTTTATGCCTTTTGGAAATCAGGTCATCTTTTACTTAGCTATTCACAGTAACAGAAATTTTGACCAGGGGAGCCCAAACTTTTGCATTCCACTGTAAGTCAGAGCTGCCATCCCAGGAACCAGTCAGATGAAGCTTTGATGCTCTCACGCTGTGCCAGTTACATCTTTTACAGACAAGGACACTAACCCTTTCCCCAGTACCCTGGGTGCAGTCACACAGAGACTCTCTATAGTCACAGTGAGTCATCATTCCTCAAATCCCCTTGCATTAAAGGCCAACGTTTCCATCTTACCTGCCTGCAGTCTGTGCATGTTGGCTGCCAGTGACCGGTGAACAAGGTCACCCAGGTCCCTGTGAACGTGAACATTCCCCAGTCCCTCACTATTTAAACAATGGTCAGTGTTTCTGTTTCTCTCCCCATTTTCTACACTGGCTCCATCTGTCCTGCTGTTGTCCGCTCAGTGATTGTCTTTATCCCCTTGCAGTCTCTTTGCCCCTCATCTCTACTCACTTTCCCATTTCGGTAAACTTTTGGTCTCCTCAGGCAAGTAACTGACTGTGAATAACTGGGACCCAAGCCCTGAACCCTGTCTGAAACACCCCACGGATTACAGACCAGTCAATAGACAATAGACAATAGGTGCAGGAGTAGGTCATTCAGCCCTTTGAGCCAGCACCACCATTCACTGTGATCATGGCTGATCATCCACAATCAGTATCCAGTTCCTGCCTTATCCCCATAACCTTTGATTCCGCTATCTTTAAGAGCTCTATCCACCTCTTTCTTGAAAGCATCCAGAGACTTGGCCTCTACAGTCTTCTGGGGCAGAGCATTCCGGGAATAAGAGGGTTAACATATGAGGAACATTTGCCCGCTCTTGGGCTGCATTCTTTGGAGTTTAGAAGAATGAGGGGAGACCTCATAGAAACATTTCGAATGTTGAAAGGCATGGACAGAGTGGATGTGGCAAAGTTGTTTCCCATGATGGGGGAGTCTAGTACGAGAGGGCATGACTTAAGGATTGAAGGGCGCCCATTCAGAACAGAAATGCGAAGAAATTTTTTTAGTCAGAGGGTGGTGAATCTATGGAATTTGTTGCCACGGGCAGCAGTGGAGGCCAAGTCATTGGTGTATTTAAGGCAGAGATCGATAGGTATCTGAATAGCCAGGGCATCAAAGGTTATGGTGAGAAGGCGGGGGAGTGGGACTAGATGGGAGAATGGATCAGCTCATGATAAAATGGCAGAGCAGACTCGATGGGCCGAATGGCCAACTTCTGCTCCTTTGTCTTATGGTCTTATTCCACATATCCACCACTCTCGGGGTGAAAAAGTTTTTCCTCAACTCCGTTCTAAATGGCCTACCCCTTATTCTTAAACTGTGGCCTCTGGTTCTGGACTCACCCATAAGCAGGAACATGCTTTCTGCTTCCAGCGTGTCCAATCCCTAAGTAATCTTATATGTTTCAATAAGATCCCTCTCATCCTCCTAAATTCCAGAGTATACAAGCCCAGATGCTCAAATCTATCAACATATGACAGTCCCACCATTCCGGGAATTAACCTTGTGAACCTACACTGCACTCCCTCAATAGCAAGAATGTCCTTCCTCAAATTTGGAGACCAAAACTGCACACAGTACTCCAGGTGTGGTCTCACCAGGACCCTGCACAGCTGCAGAAGGACCTCTTTGCTTTTATACTCCATTCCCCTTGTTATGAAGGCCAGCATGCCATTAGCTTTCTTCACTGCCTGCTGTACTTGCATGCTTGCTTTTAGTCACTGATGTACAAGAACAACTAGATCTTGTTGTGCTTCCCCTTTTCCTAACTTGACTCCATTTAGATAATAATCTACCTTTCTGTTCTTACCACCAAAGTGGATAACCTCACATTTATCCACATTAAACCACATCTGCCATGCATCTGCCCACTCACCCAGCCTGTCCAAGTCACCCTGCATTCTCATAACATCCTCCCCACATTTCACACTGCCACCCAGCTTTGTGTCATCGACAAATTTACTAATGTTACTTTTAATTCCCTCATCTAAATCATTAATGTATATTGTAAACAGCTGCAGTCCCAGCACTGAACCCTGCGGTACCCCACTGGTCACCGCCTGCCATTCCAAAAGGGACCCGTTAATCGCTACTCTTTGTTTTCTGTCAGCCAGCCAATTTTCAATCCATGTCAGTACTCTGCCCCCAATACCATGTGCTCTAATTTTGCCCACTAATCTCCTATGTGGAACTCTATCAAAGGCTTTCTGAAAGTCCAGGTACACTACATCCACTGGCTCTCCCTTGTCCATTTTCGTAGTTACATCCTCAAAAAATTCCAGAAGATTAGTCAAGCATGATTTCCCCTTGGTAAATCCATGCTGACTCGGACCGATCCTGTTACTGCTATCCAGATTTGTCATAATTTCATCTTTTATAATTGACTCCAGCATCTTTCCCACCACCAACGTCAGGCTAACCGGTCTATAATTCCCTGTTTTCTCTCTTCCTCCCTTCTTGAAGAGAGGGACATCAGCCACCCTCCAATCCATAGGAACTGATACTGAATCTATAGAACATTGGAAAAGTATTACCAATGTGTCCATGTGAGAAGGACCCATTCCTTCCTACCATTTCCTTTCTCTACATTAACCAATGTTCAGTCCATGCTGGAAATCTCTCCCAGTTCCAAGTGCTCTTGTCTTCTCTTCCCAACTCCATGTGCTCTAAACTTGTTCTCCAATCTCCAGTGAGAGACCTTCTCAATAACCTCCTGAAAATCCAAATACATCAAATCTACTGGTGCCCCCTGAACGACTTCACTCGATACTCCCCCAAAGACCAGTCAAATGTGACTTCCATTTCATTAATCCATGCTGACTCGACTCACTCCTAATATTTCCCACCGACCTTGAAATCACATCCTTCGTTATAGATTCCACCATTTCTCCGAATGCCAGTGACAGGCTAACAGTTTGGTAGCTCACTGTTTTCTCTCTGCCTCCACTCTGGAGGAGTTCAGAGAGTCTGTGGTCTGGTGACCTGACCCACTGAGTTCCAGCAGCTCATTTTTCATCCCAGATTCCAGTCACTGCAGACCCGTGTGTTCCCAGCAGACATCACTGAGTAGTTTCAGCAGGCAGCTCATTCCCTTCAGCACATTGAATAAAGCACTCTGCTCACACACTGTTTCTCCTCCTTCAGATGCTGCCTGACCTGCTGAGCATTTCCAGATTTCCAGCCTCTGCAGTTCTTTCATTGTCACTGACTCTGTTTGACCGTGTGAGATTTTCTAAATACCTTGTCATCGTTCCTTCAGTGTGTGTTCAGCATTTACCCAGTGACAGACATCAAGACACTGAGTTTCCTGCTTTCTACCTGCGTCCTTTCTGAAATGGGATCCTTACATTTGTAGTTTTCCAATCAGCTGGGTCCATTCCAGAATCTGGGAAATCCTGAAACATCCGAACAAACTGAAACTCCAACATTGGAACATGGAACAGTGTGTCACAGTACAGGCCTTTTCCCCATGAGATTGTGCCAACACTTTAAACAACTCCAAGATCAATCTAACCCCTCCCTCCCACATAGCCCTCCACTGTCCTATCACCCATGTGCCCAAGAGACTATTAAATGCCCCCAATGTATCTGCCTCTACCACCACCCCAGGAGTGTGTTCCACACACCCACTACTCTCTGTGTAAAAATAACTTACATCTGAAATCTCTCCTGTACTTTCCTCCCAACACTTTAAAGTTATGCCCCTCGTATTAGCCACTTCACCCTGAGGAAAAGTCTTTTACAAAGATGCTCAATATAGATCTGATAAATAAATGTGAATGTCTGAGAGCTTTGGGAAGAAATGTATAAAAAGGTGCCGGACAAGATCACCGACAGCACTGACTCCGGAGACAACCAGTGAAGAAGACCCTGAGTCAGGGACTCGGAGAAGAACTCACGGTGAACCCTGGCCAGGCTCATCTGGGGTAGGGAACACCTGAACAGGGGCGCTGGGTTTTGGGAGTTGTGAAAGTAAACTAAAGAGATGTGTAACTAAATAGTTAACATTTGAACTGTGTAATCACTCCTTGAACATATCCTGATCAATAAAGACAACAGTTATTGGGCAGTCATCGTCTGGTATGTTCTATCATGTGTTGTCTTTAACTGGGAATAGGGTTCACCAGTGAAGTTCACTTTGTGATCAGAAAACCGTAGAAATGTCGAGCTAAATGTGAGTCAAAATACAACAGTCCAATCCTAGAGGGGTGAGGGTGGAGTTTAAAGGAGATGAGTCTGAGATTCAGTACGTGGGAGAGGCTGGAAGCAGGGAGTGAACAAGATCCTCGTCACTCGGGACCAGGGGGAGTTCTTACATTCACATTATCTAATGGTTCAAGGCTGGAGATACAACTGGCTGCTGTGACATTGCTGAGTTCAATAAGGTCAATGTTTCAGAACTTGTACCTGTTGAAATACAGACATACTCCAGAGTATCAGAGTACCCTTCCAATAACTTTCCACTGTCTGCACCCTCCCTGATCTATACCGATGAGTAATATTTATTTAAGATCTCTCTCAGACTGCGGTGACCTTGCTGTGTTCACAAAAGGTCAACGTTTCAGAACTTGTACCTGTGGAAATGACTCTTTGTTGTTCTGGGCCCAGATATCACTGTGACTCTGTAACTGTGCTCAAGTCTGGAATGCTGAATGGGTAGACTGGAATTAAATCTGCCTCGTTACGATCTTGCCCTTTATTTATCTACAATGCACTTTCTCTGTAGCTGTTACACTTTATTCTGCATTCAGTGACAAACAAGAGAAAATCTGCAGATGCTGGAAATACAATCAAATGTGTGTTCTGCATTCAGTTATTGTTTTACATTGATCTACCTCAATGCACTGTGAAAAAGTGTTATACAAACTCTAAGGTCTTCGGGTGGATAAGTCACCTGGGCCACATTGTTTGTCAATGATTTAGATAATGGAATTGATGGCTTTGTGGCAAAGTTTGCGGATGATACGAAGATAGGTGGAGGGGTAGGTCGTGCTGAGGAAGCAATGTGATTGCAGCAGGACTTAGACAAATTGGAAGGATGAGCTAAAAATGTGGCAGGTGGAATACAGTGTTAGGAAATGTATGATAATTCCTTTTGGTAAAAAGAACAATAGTGCAGACTATTATCTAAATTGGGAGAAGGTTCAAACATCACGGGTGCAGAGGGACTTGGGAGTCCTCGTGCAAGACTCCCAGAAGGTTAATTTACAGATTGAGTCTGTGGTAAGGAAGGCAAATGCAATGTTGACATTTATTTCAATGGGAATAGAATGTAAAAACAAGGAGATAATGCTGAGCCTTTATAACCATATAACAATTACAGCACGGAAACAGACCATCTCGGCCCTTCTAGTCCGTGCCAAATGCTTACTCTCACCTAGTCCCACCAACCTGCACTCAGCCCATAACCCTTCATTCCTTTCCTGTCCATATAGCTGTCCAATTTTACTTTAAATGACAATATCGACCCTGTCTCTACCACTTCTACTGGAAGCTCGTTCCACACAGCTACCACACTCTGAGTAAAGAAGTGCCCCTCGTGTTACCCCTAAATTTTGCCCCCTCTCAGCTCATGTCCTCTTGTTTGAATCTCCTCAATGGAAAAAGCCTATCCACGTCAAGTCTATCTATTCCCCCTCATAATTTTAAATACCTCTATCAAGTCCCCCCTCAACCTTCTACACTCCAAGGAATAAAGACCCAACTTTTTCAACCTTTCTCTGTAACATAGGTGCTGAAACACAGGTAACATTATCTTCTCTGTACTCTCATTATTTTGTTAACATCTTTCCTATAATTTGGTGACCAGGACTGTACACAATACTCCAAATTTGGCCTCACCAATGCCTTGTACACTTTTAACATTACATTGCAACTCATATACTCAATGCTCTGATTTATAAAGGCCAGCATACCTGTTACGTAAATGGCAACAATGAATATCAATCGAGACAGGTTATATAAAAACAACCAAACATTTATTAAACACGGATAAACGATAAGGTAAAAACAAACGAAAACTTTAACCAGAAGTTAACCACCATGCAGCCGTTCACCAACTCGTCACTCGCCACTGATTCTTAAAGCATTAAATGCAAAAACAGTTGTTAAATCGATAACGTCAGATATAGTATTAAAGCGATGAATTCGAAAGTCCAACAGATTTATATGTTCAATTGGGCAAGACTTCTCTGGAGAAGGATTTCTTCACAGACGAGACTTTCCTGTTAGTTCTGTCCACAGGGTTCATGATGCCGAAAATAAACAGTTTAAAACAACCGACCTTAAGTTCTTTTAGAGAGAGAGCAAAGCTTTGCATGAACTCCTTGCTCTTTTTGGCAAGAGTTATCCTTGATGCAGGTCGCTACTCCACCAGCAAAGACTCAATAAGGTCGATCCTTTATTAAACTGCTGAACGATGCCGACTCCTCTCGATCTTTCGGGTCCTGTGCTTTGATAAATTCTTCACTCTCCCTTCTACTGTTGGAATTGGGTAAATCAACACATCTAGCAAAAATTTCCAGTCCAATAATATGGTATCTTGTAATAGAACGCAATACTCCGTTTTAAAAATGAAACTGCGTCACAAAAACAAACACACAACAGAAACGGAGACACAGCACGTTCTACCTGGAATTCTGCAAACTAAAAACCCCTACTGCGTCACCTGGGTCGACCTTTATATACCCATGTGCTCATGTCATCACGTGACCTCACATCGGCAGGAAAATCACATCAGGTGACCTCCAAAAGACCATTACATCATTCTCACAAAAAAAACAGATCTCCTTGAGCATGTAACACCTCCCTCCAAAAAAAATTGGTCTCTTAAAGAACAAAATTTTAACAATTTATACAAAAAAATTCAAAGGTATAATATTTACAAAATACACAATATATACAATCTTATCTTTCAGCCCTTTACAAACTAATGTACAGTAGGAGTGTTACAAATGTTAAAATATCACTCCAAAAAACACAGCTTTTCATTGTACATTTAACATCCAGACAGACAATCAGCGATCACATTATCCTTACCTTAATATGGGTGATCAAAATATTGTAATCCTGTAACATTAGACTGTATTATTAAACTGGAGTCTAATTTCCTTAATCCTTTTCCTTAACAGTCACAGTGGCATGACCAAATTCACTTTCAGCTAAGTTAATAGTTAAGTTAACTTTTGAAAGTCTCTCAAATAATTTCTCCACCGCCGTAATATGTGGTTTCCATGTATTATTCCCTGTAACTAAATCATCAATATAGACATCTGTATCTTTTAATCCCTGAATCACGCTATTAATCATCCTCTGAAAAGTACCTGGTGCATTCTTCATCCCAAATGGAAGGACATTATATTCATATAACCCAGATGGGGTTACAAATACTGAAATCTCTCTACCTCTATCCGTCAATGGAACACACCAATAACCTTTCAACAAATAATTTTTTTGTAAGGAATTTGGCCTGTCCAACTTTATCCACACAATCTTCTACCCTAGGGATTGGATGTGTATCAGTTTTTGTCACAGCATTCACCTTTCTGTAATCCGTACAAAACCTAATACTATTGTCTGGCTTAGGCACCATAACACACGGTGAACTCCAATTCGAATTAGAATGTCTAATAATATCATTCTCTAGCATATACTTAATTTCTTGTTCAGCAAGTTCACATTTTTCCCTGTTCATTTGATACAGATGTTGTTTTATGGGTTTTGCATCTCCAACATCTACATCATGTGTAGCTACAGTGGTTCTTCTAGGGATGTCTGGAAATAAATCTCTATATTTAAAAATTAACTGTTTCATCTGCTCTCTCTACTCTGGCTGTAAATGAGCTAATTTTCCATCAATATTTTCCAGAATTTTTGAATTTGGTAATCTGGCTGAAATAATGTTGGGTTTAAAATGAGTGTCGGATGAATCTCCTATTAAGTTCACATCAAGATCAGACTCATTATTGATCACAACAGTCATAGTAGCAGCTTCTCTCTCATAATACAGTTTTATCATATTTATATGACACAGCTGTGTTGTCTTTCTCCGATCTGGGGTTTTTACCACATAATCTACATCATTTACCTTACATTTAATCTCATAAGGACCATGGAATTTGACTTGCAATGGGTTCATTTGCACTGGGAAAAGAACCAACACCTTATCTCCAGGCTTAAATGACCTCATCCTAGCTTCCTTATCATACAACGTCTTCACCTTCTCTTGAGTTAACTGTATATTTTCCTTGGCCGAGCTACAAGCTTTATACAATCTTTCCTTAAATTTCAAAACATAATCTAGCAAATTAGTGTGTACTTCTTTATTAATTCACTGTTCCTTCAACAAGGCCAAAGGTCTTCAAACTCTATGCCCAAACACAAGTTCAAAAGGACTAAAACCTAATGATTCCTGTACTGTCTCCCTTACTGCTAAAAGTAGTAAATGTATACCTTCATCCCAGTCCTTTTCATTTTCCACACAATATTACCATATTAAATCTCTCCAAGGCACCTTGTGATTCTGGATGATAGGCTGAGGAAATAATCTGCTTTGCTCCCGGTTTATAAACTATCTGCTGAAACAACCCAGACATAAAATTACTACCTTGATCTGATTGTATTTCCTTAGGCAACCCAAAATAAGTAAAGAATTTTATAAGAGCTTTTGTCACAGTTTTGGCTGTTATATTCCTAAGAGGTACTGCCTCTGGAAACCTACACGCTGTGCACATAATAGTTAATAAATATTGATGTCCAGTTTTAGTTTTTGGCAACGGACCTACGCAGTTTACAATGGTTTTTGAGAATGGCTCACCAAATACTGGAATTGGTTGCAGTGGGGCCACTGGAGTAACTTGATTAGGTTTACCCACAATTTGACACATATGACACATTCTACAAAATGTTGCCACATCTTGTCTTAAACTAGGCCAAAAACAAAGAAACTTTGTTCATAGTTTTCTTTACACCTACATGACCACCCAAAGGAATACTATGAGCCATAATTAAAATCTCATTTCGGTAAATTTTAGGAACTACTACCTGATGATTAACTTCCCATTCATTTCTCATTAATACCCCCTTTTCAAAATAATATCCAATTTCAATTTCACTATCAAGAAGAGCTTGTTCTTTTAATTTAACTATTTCAGGATCTCTACCCTGCTCTGCTATCATCTCCTTCCGAGATAAAGATAAATCTTCCTGATCAGACTTATCATCAAAATCCTGATCAAATAAGGTAGGTAAGAAAGTTTCTGATACATCCTTTAAACTCGATTCATGATTTGAACTGTCATGGGTAACAACCTCATCCTTTACATCAGTATTTTTAGCCATAGCTCTTGTTACTACACATGAAGAGTCTGTGTTAGAATCCCCCCCCCCCCCCGTGGTTCCTCAGAATTTGAATTTATTGTCAAATGCACTTCAGGAAAAACTTGTCCACCTGCTAAATCATTCCCTAACAAAAGAGAAACATCATTCACAGGTAAACTAGATTGTAATCCGACTATAACAACCCCTGTAACTAATCCGGACCTTAAATTTACTTGATGTAAATGTACTGGCATAAGGGCACTCCCTACCCCTCCTACATAATTTACCTCACAAATGTCAAACTCATCACTAAACCTTAGCACATTGTCTAATATTAGTGATTGCGGAGTTCCAGTATCTCTAAGTATTCTTATCGGTACTGAATTGGATCCCTCTTTCAAGGATACAAATCCTTCTGTTATAAAAGCTTCATATCCCTTCTTAACTTGGTCAGACTCTGACACATCTTCATTAGCATTTTCTAACCCCTGTGGCTTTACAGGCTTTTCAATATGCTGCACAAAAGCATCTGGGACCACTTCTTTCTCTTTCCTTTTCAATTGGAAGCAATTAGCAACTACATGTCCAGGTTTCTTACAATAATTACAAATAATACCAAAATGCCTTTCCTTCACATGTCTCCCTTCATCCTTACTTTTCTCACGAACTTCAGATTTAATTTCTGGTTTACCTGGACTCTCTGGGCTATTTTTCCTTTTAAAAATTTTACCTGGAGAAAATTTATTCTTGTGAATTAAAACATACTCATCAGCCAATTTAGAAATCTCCTGCAATGTAGCAGTGTCCTGTTCATTTAAGTATGTTCTCACTTCAACAGGAACGCTTCTTTTAAATTCCTCTTTTAAAATCAGCTCTTTTAATTTATTATACTCCCCATTCACATTTTTAGAGGAAACCCATCTCTCAAAAAACACAGATTTCTCGTAGGCAAATTCCACATAAGTTTTTTTCCACTGATTTCTTCAAACTTCTAAATCTTTCTTTATACGCTTCCGGAACCATCTCACATGCCTTTAATATATTCTGCTTAACAATATCATAATCCCGTGCTTGCTCAGCATTTAAAGCTGTATAACCTTGTTGTGCCTTGCCTTTAATTACACTTTGTAACATCACTGGCAATTAGTCCTTCGGCCACTTTAAACTCAAGCAACTATTTCAAAATGTTGGAAATATGTGTCCACATCAGCTTCATTAAATGGAGGAGCCAAAATAACCTCATGACGAGCAATAAGCCGTTTCGTAGAACCAGAAGACTGACTCCTGGACTTTAATTTCTGCATCTCTATCTTGAATTTCCTCTGGTTTTCAGCTTCTCTTTCTTTAAATTCCCATAATTTAATAGCCTCCATAGCCTCGAATTCCTTCTGTTTATTTACAGCTTCTAACCGACTCTTTCCCAAATCAGCTTCTAATTGCTTTAAGTTTATTTGTTCAAGATGTAACTGCATTTCCAGATTCCTCATTGGAAACTTATCTAACACCTCCTCATCAAATAATTCCAAATTAATATAATGTTCAGCAATTTTTCTTTGTATGAATGCCTTGGTGGAATTTCTCGTAATTCCTTTAATATCCAACTTCCTAGCAACCTCTAATACCTCAGGTTTTCTCACATTCTCTAAAGACCCCGAGTCAGGCGTCTCCATAAACCCGTCAATATGCATTGTTGCTGAATACAATAAACACGCCAATCAAACCAAAAAAAAAATCGGATAGTTCCCTTTCCCAAACCAAAATGGCAATTACCAGTACTTAAACTCAAAATCGGAACATCACCTGCGAGCCCCCACAAATTATGTTACGTAACCGGCAACAATGAATCTCAATCGAGACAGGTTATATAAAAACAACCAAACATTTATTAAACATGGATAAACGATAAGGTAAAAACAAATGAAAACTTTAACCGGAAGTGAACTGATATGCAGCCGTTCACCAACTCGTCACTCAGCACTGGCTCTTAAAGCGTTAAATGCGAAAACAGTTCTTAAAGTGATAAATTCGAAAGTCCAACAGATTTATACGTTCAATTGGGAGAGACTTCTCTGGAGAAGGATTTCTTCACAGACGCGATTTTCCTGCTGGTTCTGTCCACAGGATTCACGATGCCGAAAATAAACAGTTTAAAACAACTGACCTTAAATTCTTTTAGAAAGAGCAAACCTTTGCATGAACTCATTGATGTTTTTGGCAAGAGTTATCCTCGATGCAGGTTTCTATTCTGCCAACGAAGACTCAATGAGGTCGATCCTTTGTTAAACTGCCAAACGATGCCGACTCCTCTCAATCCTTCAGTCCTGTACATCGATCAATTCTTCACTCTCCCTTCTACTGTTGGAATTGGGTAAATCAACACATCTCGCAAAAATTTCCAGTCCAATAATATGGTATCTTGCAATAGAACGCAATACTCCGTTTTAAAAATGAAACTGCGTCACAAAAACGAACACACAACAGAAACGGAGACACAACACGTTCTACCTGGAAATCTACAAACTCAAAAACTCCTACTGCGTCACCTGGGTCGACCTATATATACCCATGTGCTCATGTCATCACGTGACCTCACATCGGGGGGAAAATCACATCAGGTGACCTCCAAAAGACCATTACATCATTCTCACAAAAAAAACCAGATCTCCTTGAGCATGTAACATACCAAAAGCTTTCTTCACTACCCTAGTCACATGAGATTCCACCTTCAGGGAACTATGCACCATTATTCCTAGATCCCTCTGTTCTACTGCATCCTTCAATGCCCTACCATTTACGATGTATGTCCTATTTTGATTAGTCCCACCAAAATGTAGCACCTCGCACTTAACAGCATTAAACTCCATTTGCCATCTTTCAGCCCACTCTTCTAACTGGCCTAAATCTTTCTGCAAGCTTTGAAAACCTACTTCATTATCCACAACGCCACCTATCTTAGTATCATCTGCATACTTACTAATCCAATTTACCACCCCATCATCCAGATCATTAATGTATATGACAAACAACATTGGACCCAGTACAGATCCCTGAGGCACACCACTAGTCACCGGCCTCCAACCTGACAAACAGTTATCCTCCACTACTCTCTGGCGTCTTTCATCCAGCCACTGTTGAATCCATTTTACTACTTTAATATTAATGCCAAATGATTGAACCTTCCTAACGAACCTTCCATGTGGAACCTTAACAAAGACCTTACTGAAGTCCATATAGACAACATCCACCACTTTACCCTCGTCAACTTTCCAAGTAACCTCTTCAAAAAATGCAGTAAGATTTGTCAAACATGAACTTCCACACACAAATCCATGTTGACGATTCCTAATCAGACCCTGTCTATCCAGATAATTGTATATACCATCTCTAAGAATACTTTCCATTAATTTACCCACCACTGACGTCAAACTTACAGGCCGATAATTGCCAGGTTTACTCTTAGAACCCTTGTTAAACAATGGAACAACATGAGCAATACGCCAATCCTCCGGCACCATCCCTGTTTCTAATGACATTTGAAATATTTCCCTCAGAACCCCTGCTATTTCTACACTGACTTCCCTCAAGGTCCGAGGGAACCCAGAGGCTTATCCACTTTTATATTCCTTAAAAGCTCCAGTACTTCTTCTTCTTTAATCATCATAGTTTCCATAACTACCCTACCTGTTTCCCTTACCTTACACAATTTAATATCCTTCTCCTTAGTGAATACTGAAGAAAAGAAATTGTTCAAAATCTCCCCCACCTCCTTTGATTCCACATATAGCTGTCCACTCTCATTCTCTAAGGGACCAATTTTATCCCTCACTATCCTTTTGCTATTAATATAACTGTAGAAACCCTTTGGATTTATTTTCACCTTACTTGCTAAAGCAACCTCGTATCTTCTTTTAGCTTTTCTAATTTCTTTCTTAAGATTCATTTTACATTCTTTATATTCCTCAAGCATCTCATTTACTCCATGCTGCCATTATTTATTGTAGATATCTCTCTTTTCCCAAACCAAGTTTCCAATATCCCTTGAAAACCATGGCTCTCTCAAACTTTTAACCTTTCCTTTTCACTTAACAGGAACATAAAGATTCTGTACCCTCAGAATTTCACCTTTAAATGACCTCCATTTCTCTATTACATCCTTCTCATAAAACAATTTGTCCCAATTCACTCCTTCTAAATCCTTTCGCATCTCCTTCAAGTTAGTCTTTCTCCAGTCAAAAATCTCGACCCTGGGTCCAGACCTATCCTTCTCCATAATTATATTGAAACTATTGGTATTGTGATCACTGGACCTGAAGTGCTCCCCAACACATACCTCCATCACCTGCCCTATCTCATTCCCTAACAGGAGATCCAGCACTGCCCCTTCTCCAGTTAGTGCCTCTATGTATTGCTGCAAAAAACTATCCTACACACACTTTACAAACTCCAAACCATCCGGCCCTTTTACAGTAAACAGCAGGAATTCTGCAGATGCTGGAAATTCAAGCAACACACATCAAAGTTGCTGGTTGAACGCAGCAGGCCAAGCAGCATCTATAGGAAGAGGCGCAGTCGACGTTTCAGGCCGAGACCCTTCGTCAGGACTAACTGAAGGAAGTCCTTCAGTTAGTCCTGACGAAGGGTCTCGGCCTGAAACGTCGACTGCGCCTCTTCCTATAGATGCTGCTTGGCCTGCTGCGTTCAACCAGCAACTTTGATGTGTGGCCCTTTTACAGTATAGGCTTCCCAGTCTATATGTGGAAAATTAAAATCTCCCATAATCACAACCTTGTGCTTACTACAAATATCTGCGATCTCCTTACAAATTTGCTCCTCCAATTCTCGCTTCCCATTAGGTGGTCTATAATACACCCCTATAAGTGTTACTACACCTTTCCCATTCGTAAATTCCACCCAAATAGCCTCCCTAGATGAGCCCTATAATCCATCCTGCCAGAGCACCGCTGTAATATTTTCTCTGACAAGCAATGCAACACCTCCCCCTCTTGTCCCTCCGATTCTATCACACCTGAAGCAACGAAATCCAGGAATATTTAGTTGCCAGTCACACCCCTCCTGCAACCATGTTTCACTAATATCTACAACATCATACTTCCAGGTAGCAATCCATGCTCTAAGCTCATCCACATTTCTTACAATGCTCCTAGCATTAAATAAATGCACTTAAGAAATTTTCCACCTCTTACTCTCTGTTTATCACTGACGGTGTAAACAACTTTACTATCTCCTTTTTCTTCCTTCTCCCCTACATCTGTTCCTACACTTTGGTTCCCCGTCCCCCTTGCATCTAGTTTAAATCCACTGGAGTCTCTCTAGCAAACCTACCTGCAAGAATATTTGTCCCCTTCCATTTCAGATGTAAACCGTCCCGCGGGAACAGGTCCCACCTTCCCTGGAAAACTGCCCAATTATCTATAAATCTGAAGCCCTCCCTCCTGCACCATGTCTTCAGCCATGTGTTGATCTGCGCTATCTTACTATTTCTAAACCCACCTGCACGTGGCACTGGTAGCAATCCTGAGATTGCTATCCTGGAGGTCTTGTCCTTTAAGTTGGTGCCTAACTCCCTGAACTCACCTTTCAGGACCTCCTCACTCTTCCTATCCACGTCATTGGTCTCTACATGGTCCACGACATCCGGCTGCTCACCCTCCCTCTTGAGAATACCAAGAACTCGATCCGAGATATCGCGGATCTTGGCAACAGGGAGGCAACAGATCATCTGGGATTCTTGATCTCTTCCACAGAACCTCTTATCTGTCCCCCTAACTATCGAATCCCCTATCACTACTGCTCTCCTCTTTTCCCTCCTTCCTTTCTGAGCTGAGGGTCCCGTCTCGGTGCCAGAGACGCAACCACTGCAACTTGTCCCTGGTAGGTCGCCCATCAACAGTATCCAGAATGGTATACTTATTATTGATGTGAACGGCCACAGGGGTAGATAGATAGATAGATAGATAGATAGATAGGTAGATAGATAGACATACTTTATTGATCCAGAGGGAAATTGGGTTTCGTTACAGTTGCACCAACCAAGAATAGAGTATAAATATAGTAATATAAAACCATAAATAATTAAACAATAATACGTAAATTATGCCAGATAGAAATAAGTCCAGGACCAGCCTATTGGCTCAGGGTGTCTGACCCTCCAAGGAAGGAGTTGTAAAGTTTGATGGCCACAGGCAGGAATGACTTCCTATGACGCTCAGTGTTGCATCTCGGTGGAATGAGTCTCTGGCTGAATGTACTCCTGTGCCCACCCAGTACATTATGTAGTGGATGGGGACATTGTCCAAGGGATGCTCTGCTCTTTCTGTCTATTCCCCTTCCCTCTCCTGACAGTCACCCAGCTACCTGACTCCTGACTTTTAGGAGTGACTATCTCCCTGAATCTCCTGTCTATCTCTGCCTTTGCCTCATGAATGATCAGAAGTTCATCCAGCTCCAGTTCCCTGACTCGGTTTGTCAGGAGCTGCAGGTGTAGTCATCAGGTACAATTGTGCTGTGCCTGACTTCCCATATACTGCAAACGGAGCACTCAACTGCCCTAACTGCTGCCTCCATTACCTACTCTTAAGGTAATTAAATTAATTAAAGGTACTTACCCGGCCTTACCTCACTGGGAGCAAGCTCGTCCTCAGCCTCTCGAGCCAAAGCCTTCCTACTCTGTCTCCCACTACTACATCACCCGTAAAACCGTCACCCGCTCTGTTAATCTACTCACTTTTTAACTCTCCCGTTGCCTCACAAGACAAGAGTCAGGCTGCACTTATTATTGCAACATATCCCAGAAAGGATGTGTAACACTCACTTCATCTAGCGGCTTAAAATAGGGGGTGATATCCCCCCGCCCGGCAAAACTTAAGAAATCTCGTTTGGGTGGATGGTGTGCGATGTGTCCCCTGTTACAACTCAGTACCCCGAAATAACAAATAGTACACAATATGTGATTAAACAATGAAGCTTTATAACTCTTACATTGACTGTATGGTTAGTAGAGAAACAGGGCGCCAATCTTACTAAACAGTCTGTGCACACAAAGTTGGAGCTCACGCAGTTCAGCAGTTCTTCTTCCACCATCGATCTCCTCCGAGCGTCGCCAACCTTCGGACCCCTGCTCCGAGTCCACCCCGTCTGGCGGTCTACCAAATTTCTCCATTCACGTCTTCTCTCTTAATCTCTCTTTCTCTCCCTCTGGCAAAAAAACCACGAAAACAACTGCTTCCAGAATCACAAGACACAGCAACAATCTCTTATTGGCGAGCCACTAAGTCATAACACAGACATTGCTGCTACAGAGAAACCACTACCTTAACGGTGAAACATTACATAGAAGCCATTACATTAGCCTTAGCAGTGAAACCTTACAGTGTGTTACAGATGTTTCTCATTGGAGAGAGTCCAGAGGACGTTCAGAAGGATGATTCCGAGAATGAAGAGGTTAACGGATGAGGGACATTTGGCAGTTTTGGGCCAAGAGTCACTGGAATTTAGAAGATGGCGGGGAGATCTCATTGAAGCCTACCGAATGTTAAAAGGACTAGATAGGTTGGATGTGGAGAGAATGTTTCCTATGGTGGGGGTATCCAGAACTGGAGGGCACACCTCAAAATTGAAGGGTGACCCTTTATAACGGAGGTGAGAAGGAATTTTTTTAGCCAGAAAGGAGCAAATCTGTTGAATGCTCTGCCACGGTCTGCGGTGGGGGCCAAGTCCATGGATATATTTAAGGTAGAAGTTGATAATTTCCTGATCAGTCAGGGCATCAAAGGATATGGCGAGAAGGAAGGTGTGTGGAGTTCAGTGGGATCCGGGATCAGCCATGATGGAATGGCAGAGCAGACTTGATGGGCTGAATGGCCTAATTCTGCTCCTATGTCTTCTGGTCTTAAGTGGTGCACACAAGCTCAATTTCAGCATTTAATAGAAGTTTGGACATGTACCTGGATGGTAGGGGTATAGAGGGCTATGGTCCAGGGGCAGGTCATTGGAAATAAGCCGTTTGAATCATTTGACACAGACCAGAGGGGTCTGTGCCTTTCTCTGTGTGTTTTTTTTTTCGTGACTTTATGCCCAATGTCTTATACAACTTCAACATAACATGCCACAGTGCTCTGGTTTATGAAGGCCAATGTGCCAAAAGCTCTTTATAGCCCTATCTAACCCTAACAAGCAATTATAGATCTGTACACCTGGGTCTCTGTCTGTTCCACTGCACACCTCAGAGCCCTAACATTCACTGTGTAAATCCTACCTTGATATGTCGTCCCAAAGTGGAACACCTCACATTTGTCTGCATTAAACTCTATCTGCCTCTTCCCAGCCCATCTTTCCAGCTGGTCATGAATGCTGGAAGCTTTTGATGGTCTTCTTCAATGTCTCCAATCTTGGTGTCATCACAAATTTGCTGATGAGTTTACTAGGGTATTACTCAGATCATTGATATGGATGACAAACATCAACAGACTCAACACTGATCCCTGCAGCACTCCACTTGTCACATAACAGATCATTGGAAGTAGACCGTCACAGCTCAGAGGCAACAACCTACTACCATTCTCTGGCTTCTCCTGCCAAGCCAATGTTGACTACTTCATCCAGTTTCTGGATCCCATCCAAAGCAACCAGGGAAGGGGCTTGTCAGTTTAAGGGACATCGTGATTTGCGACCATCACCCCTCACAAAGTTCCCTCCACGACCCCCCCACCAATTAGTCACACAGTGTGTGCTGAACAACCCAAGGCTGACTTGCAGATAAAAGTTGCTGGTGAACGCAGCAGGCCAGGCAGCATCTCTGGGAAGAGGTGCAGTCGACATTTCGGGCTGAGACCCTTCATCAGGATTAACTGAAGGAAGAGTGAGTAAGGGATTTGAAAGCAATCCGACAGTTGAAGGTCGGAGGGGATGGTAAAGACCCGGCATGGATGAGACCTTTCAAATCCCTTACTCACAAATTCCTTCAGTTAGTCCTGACGAAGGGTCTCGGCCTGAAACGTCGACTGCACCTCTTCCTAGAGATGCTGCCTGGCCTGCTGCGTTCACCAGCAACTTTTATGTGTCTTGCTTGAATTTCCAGCATTGCAGAATTCCTGTTGTTGCTGACTTGCAGAGTTCACCCTTGCCCATGGACCAATCTGCTTCCTTTATGATGGTCTTTCAGCATACCTTTATGATTTGGACACAGAGGAACTCATCTACCCAGAAACACCATCATGTTGATCCCATTGCCTCTATAAGTGCCGAGCGAACACTCTGAAACAAGGAAGTGGAGGGATGGGTTAGTAAGTTTGCTGATGACACAAAGGTTGGAGGTGTTGTGGATAGTGTGGAGGGCTGTCAGAGGTTACAGTGTGATATTGATAGGATGCAAAGCTGGGCTGAGAAGTGGCAGATGGAGTTCAACCCAGATAAGTGTGAGGTGGTTCATTTTGGTAGGTCAAATATGATGGCAGAATATAATATTAATGGTAAGACTCTTGGCAGTGTGGAGGATCAGAGGGATCTTGGGGTCCGAGTAAATAGGACACTCAAAGCTGCTGCGCAGGTTGACTCTGTGGTTAAGAAGGCATACGGTGCATAGGCCTTCATCAATCGTGGAATTGAATTTAGGAGCCGAGAGGTAATGTTGCAGCTATATAGGACCCTGGTCAGACCCTACTTGGAGTACTGTGCTCAGTTCTGGTCGCCTCACTACAGGAAGGATGTGGAAACCATAGAAAAGGTGCAGAGGAGATTTACAAGGTTGTTGCCTGGATTGGGGAGCATGCCTTATGAAAATAGGTTGAGTGAACTCAGCCTTTTCTCCTTGGAGTGACGGAGGATGAGAGATGACCTGGTAGAGATGTATAAAACGATGAGAGGCATTGATCGTGTGGATAGTCAGAGGTTTTTTCCCAGGGCTGAAGTGGCTGTCACAAGAGGACACAGGTTTAAGGTGCTGGGGAGTAGGTACAGAGGAGATGTCAGGGGTAAGTTTTTTACACAGAGTGGTGAGTGCGTGGAATGGGCTGCCGGCAATGGTGGTGGAGGCAGATATAATAGGGTCTTTTAAGAGAATTTTAGATAAGTACATGGAGCTTAAAAAATAGAGGGCTATGGGTAACCCTAGTAATTTCTAAGATAGGGACATGTTCGGCACAACTTTGTGGGCCGAAGGGCCTGTATTCAGCTGTAGGTGTTCTGTTTCTATGTTTCTACGGCTTCCCAACTTGGGATCCACAAACCCCTTGGTTAGTGGTAGGGGGTCTATGGCATTAAAAAAAGCTTGGGAACCCCCTGCACTAAACCAAGGTTTAGTACAACTATGTTGTTATTAACATTCGAAGCATAACAGAGTTCTAAACTTGTCAAGGTCATTCCCAGCATATCACTCACAAAGTCTTTTAGTGGAGGATCCTTGACTTCCTGGTCAACAGACCGCAATCAGTAAGGATAGGCAACAAAGCCTTTGTCATGATTATCGTCAACACTGGTGCCCCGTAGGGCTGCGTCGTCAGCCCCCTGCTCTACTCCCTGTATGTTCACAACTGCATGACCAGGTACTTCTCCAACTCCATCTACAAGTTTGCAGTGTCACGTGTCCAGCAACAATGGATATGAAATTGAAACAGGTTTTATAAACAAACAACGATATTTATTAAACTCTACTCAAAAACATAGAAAAGTAAATAAACTAGCTTAACCGGAAGTTAACCGTTATGCGGCTATATCGAACAAACAGTTGAACTTAGAAATAGTTCCTAATGGGCCGGCTGGTGGCGCAATGAAATCAGCGCCAGACCTGGGAGCGGAGGTTCCCAGGTTCGAAACCAGCCGGGTCAGCTCCCGGGTACGCTTTCCATCCGTGCCAGGTTGAGTGTCGAGATCGCAACTCGACCTCGTAAAATAAAAGGGAAAATACTGTGAAAATGTCTGTGTGAGGAGTGGCTCACCACACAGTCTCTGTCTCGCTCCGCGTCTTGTAAAAAACCATGAAAAGACATCATCACGCACACACAGACGCGCACACAAGCAGGCACACACCAGAAAGGAAGAAATAGTTCTTAATTCGAACACAGTCCTACAGTAGTAAGTTGAAAAGTCCTAGTGATTTTTACAGTCCTTTAAGGAGAGACTTGACTGCAGCAACAATACTGAAGAAAATGATGAATCTGTTGATCACAGTCGAGCGATGCCTTGTCTAAAGGAATCACGAAGACATGAAGTCATAAAGTAACTGACCTCTTGGCTGGAGGGTGGGCACTGCACAAACCGTCCTGACCTTGCAGGGGTTTAACTCAAACGTGCAGGCCACAATTTCCCAGACGATTCCGATTCCAAACAGTCGGTCACTTCCAAATCACCAAACGTCGGTAACTTTACCCAATCCTTTGGGTTCCCGTACATTGGTAAGATCTTCACTCTCCAATACTAGACTGTAAAAGTAAAACAACTGTGCAACAAACAAAAACTGGCAGCAATTGGTGAAACTGCCGGCAACAAACGTGTTTGCACCTTAAAATAAAAAGTAAAAACTGCGTCACACTTTTGCAGGCTTCCTTTTATACCATGACATCACGTGACATTACATCACCCCACGGTCATGAGACATTACATCATCCCACTCACAAGACCATTACATCATCCCACTATCCCGTGATCAAACTGTGGGCATGTAACACCTCCCCCCAAAAAACAGAAAATTTTGGTCTATCATGAGCAAAATTTTAACAACTATTTACAAAAAATATACAAATGTATAAAATCTACAACATACACAATATACATAGAATTATCATACAGCACCTTACAAACTGATATACAGTCGGAGTGTTACAAATATTAAAATTCCACTCAAAAAAAACATTGTAAATTCAACATCGGGACAGACAGTTGGCAATCACATTATCTTTCCCTTTAATATGAGTTATCAAAATATTATACTCCAGTAACATCAAACTCCAATTCAGTAACCCTCTATTTTTGTTTTTCATCTTACTCAAAAATACTAATGGATTGTGATCGGTGTAAACAATGAGTGGCTTCTGAGTTACACCAACATTCCTGTAAACTTTAGGAACTACAACTTCCCATTCCTCACTTGCAGGAATTGTAGGTGATCGACACTTCCTCATTAACACTCCACTCTTAAAATAATATCCTACTGGCACCTTCTCAATTTCACAATCTGGAAGTGCTTGGGTTTTTAATTTGACAATCTCAGGGTCTCTACTCTGCTCTGCTATAATTTCATTCCGAGACAGAGACAAATCTTCATGGTCAGACTTACGACAAGAATCTTGATCAAACAATGAAGGTAAGAAAGTTTCTGACAAATCATCAAAATTTCAGTCCCGAATTGAACAGTCATGGGTAGCAGGCCCATCCGCATCAGCAATCTTTTTGGCCATAGCTCGGGTTACAACACAGGAGGAATCCATGTTATAATCCATCTTTGGTTCATCAGAGATAGGCTTAATTGTCAAATGCACTTCAGGAAAAACTTGTCCATCTGCTAGGTCATTCCCTAACAATAGAGAAATATCATTCACAGGTAAACTGGATTGTAGTCCTACTTTAACAGGTCCTGAAACTAACTCTGACCTTAAAATTACTCTATACAGATTTAATTTCTGGCTTATCCTGACTATCCATGCTAATTTTTTCTTAAAAGTTCTAGACGGAGGAAATTTACTGTTATGGATTAAAGCACACTCATCTGATAATTTAGCAGATTCCAGTGTAGAAGACTGGCAAAGAATACAATGGGATATTGATCAGTTGCAGATATCCCCAAAAAAGGGCAGATCTAGTTAAATGAGAAGTATTGCATCATGGGAGGTCTAATGCAGAGAAAGAGAACACAGTTAGAGCATGATCCTTAAGTGAAGACTTAAGGGCTTCGGCTCACCGGGCTTAGGCGGAAGCGGGTGAGGCGAGGAAGGTTTGACATTCATTTTCTGTTGCTATTTGAGGAGAGGGGCATTATGACTGTGAGGGCAGTTTGCTGTTCTCGGTGTCGGATGTGGGAGGCCCTGGAGTCTCCAAGCCTCCCGGACGTCTACATCTGCGCCAGGTGCATCGAGATGCAGCTCCTAAGGGACCGCGTTACGGAACTGGAGCTGCAGCTCGATGACCTTCGTCTGGTCAGGGAGAGTGAGGAGGTGATAGAGAGGAGTGGAAGGCAGGTGGTCACGCCGGGGCCACGGGAGGCAGACAAGTGGGTCACGGTTAGGAGGGGGAAGGGGAAAAGGAAGGTGATGGGGAGTACCCCGGCGGCTGTGCCCCTTAACAACAGGTACTCCTGTTTGAGTACTGTTGGGGGGGACAGCTTACCCGGGGGAAGCGACAGTGGCCCTGCCTCCGGCACAGAGTCTGGCCCTGTAGCTCAGAAGGGTAGGGCAAGGAAGAGGAGGGCAGTTGTGATAGGGGACTCGATAGTAAGGGGGTCAGATAGGCGATTCTGTGGACGCAGTCCAGAGACTCGGATGGTAGTTTGCCTCCCTGGTGCCAGGGTCCGGGATATTTCTGATCGTGTCCAAGATATCCTGAAGTGGGAGGGTGAAGAGCCAGAGGTCCTGGTACATATAGGTACCAATGACATAGGTAGGAAAAGGGATGAGGTCCTGAAAGAAGAATATAGGGAGCTAGGAAGGGAGTTGAGAAAAAGGACCGCAAAGGTAGTAATCTCGGGATTACTGCCTGTGCCACGCGACAGTGAGAGTAGGAATGCGATGAGGTGGAGGATAAATGCGTGGCTGAGGGATTGGAGCAGGGGGCAGGGATTCAAGTTTTTGGATCATTGGGACCTCTTTTGGCGCAGGTGTGACCTGTACAAAAAGGACGGGTTACACTTAAATCCTCGGGGGACCAATATCCTGGCAGGGAGATTAGCGGGGGCTACTGAGGTGACTTTAAACTAGAATGGTTGGGGGGTGGGAATCAAATTAAAGCGGCTAGGTGTGAGGAGGTTAGTTCACAACAGAGGGATGGGAACCAGTGCAGAGAGACAGAGGGGTGTAAAGTGAGCGTAGAAGCAAAAAGTACAAAGGGGAAAAGTAAAAGTGGCAGGCCGACAAATCCAGGGCAAGCATTAAAAAGGGCTAAGAGAGTTGTAAAAGAGCGCCTGAAGGCTTTATGTGTCAATGCAAGGAGCATTCGTAATAAGGTGGATGAATTGAAAGTGCAGATTGTTATTAATGATTATGATATAGTTGGGATCACAGAGACATGGCTCCAGGGTGACCAGGGATGGGAGCTCAACGTTCAGGGATATTCAATATTCAGGAGGGATAGACACGAAGGAAGGGGAGGTGGGGTGGCGTTGCTGGTTAAAAAAGAGATTAACGCAATAGAAAGGAAGGACATAAGCCGGGAAGATGTGGAATCGATATGGGTAGAGCTGCGTAACACTAAGGGGCAGAAGACGCTGGTGGGAGTTGTGTACAGGCCACCTAACAGTAGTAGTGAGGTCGGAGATGGTATTAAACAGGAAATTAGAAATGTGTGCAATAAAGGAACAGCAGTTATAATGGGTGACTTCAATCTACATGTAGACTGGGTGAACCAAATTGGTAAAGGTGCTGAGGAAGAGGATTTCTTGGAATGTATGCGGGATGGTTTTTTGAACCAACATGTCGAGGAACCGACTAGAGAGCAGGCTATTCTGGACTGGGTTTTGAGCAATGAGGAAGGGTTAATTAGCGATCTTGTCGTGAGAGGCCCCTTGGGTAAGAGTGACCATAATATGGTGGAATTCTTCATTAACATGGAGAGTGACGTAGTTAATTCAGAAACAAAGGTTCTGAACTTAAAGAGGGGTAACTTTGAAGGTATGAGACATGAATTAGCTAAGATAGACTGGCAAATGACACTTCAAGGATTGACGGTGGATATGCAATGGCAGGCATTTAAAGGTTGCATGGATGAACTACAACAATTGTTCATCCCAGTTTGGCAAAAGAATAAATCAAGGAAGGTAGTGCACCCGTGGCTGACAAGAGAAATTAGGGATAGTATCAATTCCAAAGAAGTAGCATACAAATTAGCCAGAGAAAGTGGCTCACCTGAGGACTGGGAGAAATTCAGAGTTCAGCAGAGGAGGACAAAGGGCTTAATTAGGAAGGGGAAAAAAGATTATGAGAGAAAACTGGCAGAGAACATAAAAACGGACTGTAAAAGCTTTTATAGATATGTAAAAAGGAAAAGACTGATAAAGACAAATGTAGGTCCCCTGCAAACAGAAACAGGTGAATTGATTATGGGGAGCAAGGACATGGCAGACCAATTGAATAATTACTTTGGTTCTGTCTTCACTAAGGAGGACATAAATAATCTTCCAGAAATAGTAAGGGACAGAGGGTCCAGTGAGATGGAGGAACTGAGCGAAATACATGTTAGTAGGGAAGTGGTGTTAGGTAAATTGAAGGGATTGAAGGCAGATAAATCCCCAGGGCCAGATGGTCTGCATCCCAGAGTGCTTAAGGAAGTGGCCCAAGAAATAGTGGATGCATTAGTGATAATTTTTCAAAACTCGTTAGATTCTGGACTAGTTCCTGAGGATTGGAGGGTGGCTAATGTAACCCCACTTTTTAAAAAAGGAGGGAGAGAGAAACCGGGGAATTATAGGCCGGTTAGCCTAACGTCGGTGGTGGGGAAACTGCTGGAGTCAGTTATCAAGGATGTGATAACAGCACATTTGGAAAGCGGTGAAATGATCGGACAAAGTCAGCATGGATTTGTGAAAGGAAAATCATGTCTGACGAATCTCATAGAATTTTTTGAGGATGTAACTAGTAGAGTGGATAGGGGAGAACCAGTGGATGTGGTATATTTGGATTTTCAAAAGGCTTTTGACAAGGTCCCACATAGGAGATTAGTGTGCAAACTTAAAGCACACGGTATTGGGGGTAAGGTATTGGTGTGGGTGGAGAATTGGTTAGCAGACAGGAAGCAAAGAGTGGGAATAAACAGGACCTTTTCAGAATGGCAGGCGGTGACTAGTGGGGTACCGCAAGGCTCAGTGCTGGGACCCCAGTTGTTTACAATATATATTAATGACTTGGATGAGGGAATTAAATGCAGCATCTCCAAGTTTGCGGATGACACGAAGCTGGGTGGCAGTGTTAGCAGTGAGGAGGATGCTAAGAGGATGCAGGGTGACTTGGATAGGTTGGGTGAGTGGGCAAACTCATGGCAGATGCAATTTAATGTGGATAAATGTGAAGTTATCCACTTTGGTGGCAAAAATAGGAAAACAGATTATTATCTGAATGGTGGCCGATTAGGAAAAGGGGAGGTGCAACGAGACCTGGGTGTCATTATACACCAGTCATTGAAAGTGGGCATGCAGGTACAGCAGGCGGTGAAAAAGGCGAACGGTATGCTGGCATTTATAGCGAGAGGATTCGAGTACAGGAGCAGGGAGGTACTACTGCAGTTGTACAAGGCCTTGGTGAGACCACACCTGGAGTATTGTGTGCAGTTTTGGTCCCCTAATCTGAGGAAAGACATCTTTGCCATAGAGGGAGTACAAAGAAGGTTCACCAGATTGATTCCTGGGATGGCAGGTCTTTCATATGAAGAAAGACTGGATGAACTGGGCTTGTACTCGTTGGAATTTAGAAGATTGAAGGGGGATCTGATTGAAACGTATAAGATCCTAAAGGGATTGGACAGGCTAGATGCAGGAAGATTGTTCCCGATGTTGGGGAGGTCTAGAACGAGGGGTCACAGTTTGAGGATAGAGGGGAAGCCTTTTAGGACCGAGGTTAGGAAAAACTTCTTCACACAGAGAGTGGTGAATCTGTGGAATTCTCTGCCACAGCATACTGTTGAGGCCGGTTCATTAGCTATGTTTAAAAGGAAGTTAGATATGGCCCTTGTGGCTACAGGGGTCAGGGGGTATGGAGGGAAGGCTGGGTTCTGAGTTGGATGATCAGCCATGATCATAATAAATGGCGGTGCAGGCTCGAAGGGCCGAATGGCCTACTCCTGCACCTATTTTCTATGTTTCTATGTTTCTATTAACAGTGTTGACCAGCAGAGGGATCTTGGAGTCCAAGTTCAAAGCTTCCTGAAAGTGGCTACACACGTTGATAGAGTGGTTAATAAGTCTTATGGCATGCTTGTCTTCATTAATCAAAGCATTGAGTTCAAAAGTCATAAAGGCATGTTGCAACTTTATAAATCTCTGGTTAGGCCACAACTGGAGTATTGCAAACAGTTCTGATCGCCCCATTATAGAAAGAATGTCAAGGCTCTGGAGAGGGCACAGAAGAGGTTTACCAGGAAGCTGCCTGGATTAGAGAGCCTGTGGTGTAACAAGAGGCTGGACAAACTCAGAGTTGTTTTCTCCAGAGAGCCGGAGGCTGAGGGGAGATCTGATAGAGGTTTATTAGATGGTGAGAGGCATAGATCGAGTAGACAGACGGTATCTTTTTCCCAGAATTGAAAAATACCTAATACCAGTGGACATGATTTAAGGTGAGAGGGGTTGATTTCAAGGGCGATGTGGAGGGCAAGGTTTTTACACAGAGTGGTGGCTGACTGGAATGTGCTGCCTGGGGTGGTGCTAGAAGCAGAAACATTAGAGACTCTTTTTATTTTTAAGTCTTTTTATTGAATTAGTACTGTATACACGAGGTAAAACATAGAGCAACCAATACATTGTTACGATATAGATATACAAGAAATATTAATACAAAAAAACAATGCAAACAACATAGGTTAATTATAAAATAAAAAGGTAATATAATTGTATACTAGTTTTCCATGTAAAACGATAAAGGAGAAAAAAAACCCAAAAAAACCCCAAAAAAACACTACCGTGCCACTAAACTACAAAGCAAAGCAATGGGCTAACTAGGTAAATAGTAGACTTAAACAGATTAAACAATCACGTCCTCAAACCCGACCTCTACTAATAACAGATAAAATCCACGAAGGGAGTGTATATATGATCAGAGAGAAAAAAAATAGTTACATTAAATGAAAATATTGAATAAAAGATCTCTAGGTCTGTTCAAATTTAACTGAAGTATCATAAAGATTACTTCAGATTTTTTCCAAATTTAGACACAGTCTCGTTTGAGAGAACCAAAAAAACGTAGTTGGGGCGTTAGTCTCCTTCCAATGTTGTAAAATACACCTTTTCGCCATTAAAGTAAAAAATGCAATCATTCTACGCGCTGAGGGGGATAAATTACTAGAAGTTTTAGCTAATCCAAAGATAGCAGTAATAGGATGGGGAGAAATATCACTACTCAAAACCTTTAAAATAATATTAAAAATGTCTTTCCAAAAAGTTTCCAGAGTAGGACAAGACCAAAGCACATGGGTCAAGGAAGTTATCTCCCCATGACATCTATCACAAAGAGGGTTAATATAAGAATAAAAACAAGCTAATTTATCTTTAGACATGTGTGCTTTATGGACAATTTTAAATTGAATTAAGGA